>NC_143012.1:287398118-287698118 GCF_055824585.1 Amblyomma mixtum | reverse complement strand
AATTTAGAAACAATAACTTTTTAATGCGATGAGGTGGATTCCAATGCCTACGTGAACTTATGTTTTTCTTTACTAACTTTGACCGAGAATATCAATTCACAGTATATTTTGAGAAGATACCAGAAAGACTTTAGAGAACATTTTTAATGTTATATAGTGCATAGTTATTCTCGCAGATTTATAAAATCTCTTGTTGCAAAAATTTGTAGAACTTGGCACACAGGCAGTTTGCTTGCTAATTTTATCTTTATCTAAGAAAAGAAATAAACTATAATTACAAATATTTTATGCTAAGTTCTATGCAAATGTATCTGCCAAACAGTATAAAATGCACCAGCATATTTTTTATGAATAACAAAATATTACTTTGCAAGCTTTAATAAAGGACAGGACAATAGTACCTTTAGAGGGCGATTAAGAAACAATATTTTTTTTATATTTCTTATATTTCATTCAAGCGATGTACATGTGTGAACATTTAAAGCCATTGAAAACATGTAGCATAACACTGCTGGTGTTGTAGCAATGTTGCCGGCGATGAATCTGCAGCCACGAGTGCAAGCGTGAATGTTTGCGCAACACAGAACTTTTCAGCAACTGGCCAAGGCAGCAGCATCGAAAGCCCCCTCTACTAGCCGTGGCTCCAGGGCTACTGCAATATGCGGAGGCAGTCGTCATCAACAGGCCACCTTCCATATCATCAGCCAGATCATAACAGTGTTGTGGATACAGCACCTTTAAAGAGGCCTTTCTATAAGGCTCAGCGCACCTTGCATTGTTTTACTGCAAAGGTTTGTAGAAGAGTAAGAGCAGCTCGGGTAAAAGTCATGCCAACCATTATGCAGGTAGCAAAAAGGCTGACTACGTTATATTTGCTGTTCCTGAAGTCCCTGTTCCTGAAAATTTAGTCTGCCACAATGTTAACATTTGTGTCAGATATGACGGACCTTGGCAAATTTAACTCAAATATTACCTAAATGAAATGAGGATAAACAGACTAAACTGCAATAAAGATGTGCAAACAGTCATCACATTTCCCTTTGAAGACGCTAACCAGAGCTCGATCTTCAGCCAGATGTCGTGAACCTCCAATTGGCTTCATGTTTTAATATCAGCTTTGCTGATCGGTTCAGAATTTGAATCTTGCAAGTTGTCTGGTCACCCGTCACACTCAGATAAACTGTTTACAACAGCTCAGTAGTTATGGTGCAGCCAGTAGTCGATGCCAAGTCCTACAAGCAGCAACTCTATCAGCTAACATGAAAAAGCTGGCTGCAAGATTTGCCTGGATCTCAAACCAGACACCTGTGGTCGCTATAGTTAAAGAACTCGGCTAGCGTAACACGCGCAACACTCGTAACACTCTACGCCTCTGCGGTGCGATAACTAGAAAGTGTGCCTGCCAAGTGGCTGCCAGAATGATGCCCACCTTCGGGTGTGACACAGTTGGCCTTGTAATGGCGGCATGCCTCCTGGGCCACTGCCAGGTCGGAGCAGAGCAGCCAACTGCCCAGCCAGTAGGGGAGCAGGGGTGCCAGCTCGGCATTCGTGCACTGCACCACATCAAGCAGGCGCCTCACACCCTGCACGCGAGAGAACACGTTTCCACTGGAAGTGGCTGCCAGTGGCCAGCACTTGCCTCAAGTACAGAAGCGTTTTAGTGGCATCAATTAGACAGGTTCCAGCCAAAATTTTATTCACTTATAGATACTGCCACCTTGAAGAATGATCACAGCAGACGGATGCCTATATTTCAACGATAACACAAGAAAAAATACAGCCAGAAAGGCGTCACTGATATCGAAGGTACAGCTCAAACAGTATTACCAATGAGTGTTACCTGAACATACCAAACATTCAAGCAACCAGTACAGACCAACATAAATGACAGAGTGAATCAATAGGGAGTTCATTTATAAATAAATATACTCTTACAGAGTGCCTTGAAATGTCCAAAGCATCATTCAAACAGTTTTATTCAAACATATGGCTCATAACCCGACACATCAGGTGATACATGCAAAGAAAACCAAGCATCAGCGTTCAGTCTGGAGTGACATGAGGTCAATATGCTACTGACCGAGACCACGAGCCCCTCAGCACTGGCATGTGTTCGGATGAACTAATCACGCATGTTGAATACATGATGTAAATCCTTGAACATGTGGAGTGACAATGATGACTCATTGGCCATAAGTATGCAATAGATGGACACAATGGATGTCGAACGCTGTTGCAGTTGCCTGGCATTTATATTTCGGTGCTAGTTATAACTGCATACAAGATGGGACACCCACACATGCTGTGCAGGCTGGCCCCACTGAAACGCGGAAGCACAGCTACCAAGAATGATGACACTGTGTGTCTTCCAAAGCATTGGGCTTTATTCTTATGCTGTGCTTTTCCATGCCAGTTTGCTCTTGAAAAATGTATCAATCACAAAGTGTTAAAGAAAAAGGCCTTCAAGGTTTTGACAACTGGTTACCTCCATCCAAGAGTGAGGCAGGTACTCCCACGGTTGTGTTAAAGAAAGAGCAACAAGCAAATACATTAAGCATTTTGTCAACATAATAAGGTTGCAGCGCTGCTGAAATTTTTTGCTTGCAACTAACCCACGGCCCATTAGTACTCTGCTGGTGACGAAACTGCTGCGTAACCCTATGCAAAAGCTGAATATGTCACCTGAACTGAGCTCACTCTGACATCGCACCTATTAGAGGGCACAATTTTTGCATTTGAGTTTGGCACCAGTATAAGAAGCTCTGGTGCCATCTACTTTAGGCACATGACAGTGGACATAACTCAATGACACAGGCACCAGTGCCGTGTTTTGACTCAAGGTGAACGTAAGAAGTGTTCGTTCAAACACTGCTTTGAATAGGCCACACTGTGAGCATATAAGGACTGCTTACATCACATGAACATGCATTCAGTTTAGTTGCTATCTGTCTAGTTGCGGTAACAACACAGATGCCAAAATCTTGGAACAGAGACGTGCTTTTGTCTTCCCTTCTACGAAATGCGCCCACTGCAGCCAAGAACATGCGCACACACAAAAAAGAGATAAGTGCCATAGGAGTACTACATACATCTCCCTGTGGACGTGGGTAATGTTCTCGTACACGAGTCTTGTCCAGTGCTTGAAAGCCAAGGCAGCCTTGAACGTTCAAGTTTCTAAACTTGTGCAGGAGGACCGATGCAGATACACTAGTCTGCACCAGGTGAGTGAACAGCCTGTGGCCAAGAAAAATCAGGGCTCATTTTACACAGTGCTACGCTATGCACATTGACAAAGTAGCAGAAAAACGATATGGTTTAAAGTGTTGATGTGAGCCAGGTGACTCTTTCAGTTTGCTATGTGTTTCTCTCTCCTGTCATCCTGTTTTAGCACTGTTCATCTCCATTTTTAGCAATAATGAACAAAAAGAAATAAAGCAAAGGACACAAAAAAAAAAATCTGTACACTCTCAGCAAACCAAAAACCTCTCAGAGACATTTAGCAAGACGTCTCTGAGAGGTTTTTGGTTTGCTGGGCTTCAAGCAACAACACTGCTACCACTGGTAAACAACAACAACAACAAAAAGTTCTACTGCTTACTGTACATAGCTCAACATACTGTACACAGACAGCAAATAAACAGCATGGCTGGGTTGTGGCTATATTGGCAGCAGCAACAGCGAACACTAGCTGAATTAGTATATTACAACAGAAGCCTACTGCAAGAAAATTTATGGGACAAGCGATAAATATTTTTGAAAAGGCGCCTTCATAACAAAATCAGCCCAGAATAGCCACAGGTTGGGATGCACAGTGCATGAACATTGTTTATGCGTAGAAATGCTTCAGTAAAACTCCTACTGGGTGATTGATACCTCAGAGATGCTACTGACCAATATCGTTTGACTTTCAGAATCCGTTCAAAAGCTGTAAAGAGAAAAGTCTATTGAAAAAAGTCTTCAATTGCCGTGAGACTGAAGAGGGTGATTGGTGGTTTTCTTCACAAGCACACGCTGTGGTTCAATGACATCACTCTGGCTATCAGCGAGCATTGGCCATAGCTGTACACGGGCATGGTGACTGGCTACCACTGCCTGAAGAGAGGGGAATGTGATACCCTGAAGTACCACATTACAGAGCATCGCACTGCCTGCCGACCTGTCATCATGTGTGCATTACCCTCGGCGAGTCCTGCACCCCGTGTCAAACCCCAACTACGTGCTGCCCTTGCTCAAAGGCGAAGGTCCTTCATGTGTGGAAAATGGTCCTGCCTGGTCACGAGAGTCACTGTGTGGGGAAAACAGTGAAATCATTTGTGCACTCCACAGAAATGATCTCTGTTGCAAATCTCATAAACACGTCAGGTATCGCTGACAGCAACCGCGCGATGTGGGTGGACTATATCCTTCCTGAGTACATCCGCCCAGAAACCGTGCAGCGATGCAAAACACACAGGGACAATGCCAAATCTCTAAATATTTGCATTTGGTACGCCTATACGGCTGGCTTGCAGCTCAAGTATTAGTTGAACCAGGGCTGGGAACGATACTTGGAGCAAAAATAACCTCGGCGCAATTATGCCAGGAGGCCTAACTTAGCCAATAGGAGGATGGTTTTCTGAGCAGCATCATCACTGCAGACAGAATGCGATGTTATCACTATGATCCTGAATCAAAACCCACAAAAGTACCTTTGATAAAAATCAACACAAAATATACAAAATATTGTATATTTTGTAAACAAAAGTTGAATACAAAAGCCGTCCAAAAATTACTGCATTTTATCAAAAGCATGAAGCACACAATACTTATGTGGAATTTTTGCTGCTGTGAAATAAATATCTTCCAGAAAAATTTCTATACCTGAGTGAGTGGCTCAGTGTTCAATTAGAAAATTTTCACTTAAGCGAACTGTAAGGTCCCCGGAAGTTTGTTGAAGTGGCATTTTACTCAGTATAATGCCAGCCAGAAGAGTATGGCAAGGCACCCTGACAACAGTACTCAATGTGACAGTACTAACTGTTTCCCAAGTGCCGCTGCCACGGCGAGATTAAAAGCATCAGGCACTCGCAGGTGGTCCACAAGCATTCCGATGTATTCTTGAGCAGCTGGATCATCACCATTTCCCAGCACCATCTTCAGTCCTTGCCAACCATGGAAATCAGCCTGCGAAAATTGCAAAGGACAACTTAAGGGGGATACCGAGAACAAACTGAACTTGGCATGTATCCACAGATTTACCATGAAAAACGCACTACTCCTGCTGAAAACGAAGCTTTCATAAGCTAGAAAAGGCCAAGAAATTAAATACAGGTGTTGCCACCACCAGCTGATTTTACAGACAAACTGTGCAGTGTCAAGACAGATTTCTGCACAAGAAACCCAGAGGCTAAGCAACAGAAATGGCAGCTACACAATCCTTTCAGTCTTGATGTCACGAGTTTAAATTCAGTAGTGGAAAAGATTTTTAATCCAGTTTTCCCAGCTATAAATGTGCTTTTTGTTGCCGGTCAACTATCGACATGGCCAGAAAGAGCTAACAGGATCGAGTTTACTAGGAATGAAATCTGGATGGTGTTGCCCTCAGTGCCCTTTTAAATTCTGAGCAATTAAATAACAAATTACAAGTGTATGCTAGAAGCAGAATCGCACAACTGCAATGAAAAAATTCCTAGAGTACCTTGTAAAAGAAGGTACTCTTTCTTTTTTGTAACAAAGAAAAAAAGTCTAGCTTTACACCATGAAACACTTTCTCTCCCTATGGCAATTGCACTCTGCAAAACCTGTGGCACTGAGCGAAAATACCGAGACACATGCTGCGCCTCTAGTAGACTGCAGGACATCATCGGCTAAAGTGCGGCAGGCAGCAATGCAACACCAGTTTTCTCAAGCTTCTGTTTTGACAAACTCAAAACCATCAGTGACAGCCTGCATCTACCACTACTACCCCTGCTTGGCACTAAATGTCACTCATGTCAAAATGTCAAAAGTCAAAATGTCAAATGTGAGAGGAACACAGGATGGGCGCCCACCAACTCGCCCCTTCAGCAATTGCATTGTGCTTGTCAGTGCCTGGCTTATGTTGTCTGGATTGTGTGGTCATAAACAACAGATGTTCTGCAGATTCCCGAGAAAACTTATGACTAGGTGTGCAATCGAATGGAAAAAAGTGGCCATTTCTGAACGATGCGGAACCATGAGAGATGCACTGGTACAAACTGGAGGTCAGTAAGATGCAGATTAAAAGGTTTTAAAGGCACATTGAGAACAAGGTCATCAAATTTCATTCCTCGTAAAGTTCATATGAGATGCATGGCTCTGTGCACGTTTGTTTGGTAGCAAAGAAAACATTCTGTCTGAGGATGCTGGGATTAAAGTTCGAATATGTTTTTCCACCACTCTGATTCAAGCTCATAATAATACTGCAGGTGATGACATCAGGTGTCAGTAAGGGTGCACTATGGGAAGGGGATAGTGTGGTCGAGCAGTAGCAAAAACAAAAGCTACCACCAGCCATATGTTGCAAGTGTGCTTATCAGTCTCATTACTAACACTGCACTGACATCACCATGAGTTCTGTTTATGATCTAACCAATGCAGTCTGCAACAGATTGCTAACTGTATTTTAATGATCTGAGCTCAGCAAAACAGGCAGTAGTTTTGGGAGCCTGAACCAAAACAGAATTCTGGCCACATGTGCTGTTACCAAGTGTGGCTTTGCTTTCATGCATTTTCCTTGTCTAGCTTTCTTTCTCACTCTCGGGCTCTTTGTGTGATTGACATGCAGCTACGGTGGAAGATATATAGGTGAGAACAAAGCGGCCCGCGCCACTCTCAGATAAAGTCCCCTAGTTTCCAGAAGTGCCACGAGATGGCTGTTCGCTCAGCGGCCCGGGCCGTTGTGGGAGGCAATGCTTTTCTATGGGGAATGCGCGTTTTGTGAACGCCATTTTCTCGAAAACTGTTGCCCATAAAAAAAAGAAAACACTTTTGCCGCTTTGTTTTTCTACCACTTCGTTGCCAACTGCATTTTTATGAAGCAGCGGCTTCGCGCTGGTTTAGTTGAAGGCGAAGAAGGCGATGAGTTCTGGCAGGTTTTTTGAACCTACTACAAGAATAATTTCCAGCGCCCTGATAACCGAGCATGTAACTATCGCTCGTCTTTTTTGTTCTCTTGAATTTGGCTCGTTGGTTTGTGCGTTGCTTGGCCCATTCATTCGTTTGCCTGCTGCACGCCCTGCTTGTTCTTTCGCTAGTGAACTCGTTATTTAAATAATTGTAGCATTTGCTTTCGTGCACGCCGCTCGTTCTTACTTTCATGCACTTGCTTATTATACCATTCGTTTACTCAGTCGTTTGCTTGCTCTTGATTTGTCCGCTCGTCTGGATGTGTTTTTTTTTACTTTCTCCCGATAGCGCATTCAAGCACACACATGTTTTACATATGTTTTTAGCAGTCCCCTTGCCTTAATTAGCGCCAAATAAAAGTGCAACAACCATGTTTCCAGAGCGCCTACTGTAAAATAACTATGACTCACTTTTCGGGTGATATGCTGCCCACTCCACAAGTTTGCAACATCAAGCGCACCATTATACTTCTACTCGCAGCTCTGTAAGGCATAAGGAATGATTAACCTTAACAGTACTAACACGCCAATAACATATTATTCTGGTCTTCGCTTCTGCCACTGATGCAAGGGTGCTCTCAAACTTTGACTGTGCCACAGTTTGCAGTAGCAAGATGAATGTAATGAATTTTATTTACTTTTTGCTACACATTTCATTCGTACCACACTTTATTGCGCGCCACTGTTTTGTTACTGAATTTTGCTGATCTTGCCTTTCCAACCCATGCCACTAACTCGTCGCACTGCATATAAGTATTTTTTCTTATACTTACAAAGGCAATATTATCGCTCACATCTTACTGGCCGATACTTGGGAACGTCAATGCCGAAATACTTTTTTTCATAATCAGGAGCTATTGCTAACAATGTATGTGATGAGAACAGTTACACTGTACAGTTTAACAAAGTGTTTGCTCATTGTCGCTCGGTAGGTAACGGTTTCAGTGAGTTTAAGCAAAACAATGAAAATAAAACACCGTGATTGCACTGAAAGCCACTTGCGGTTTTCAACAAAGCATTTGCAGCCCAGTGCTGCAGTTTGCCAACCACCACCGTGCCGCTGGGGAAGCACTGGCGTAAAACCGCACCGCTGTGGACCGCACTCAGGTTGCTTAAAGTGCCACGACGATGCTGCTGATGACAGCGCAAGGAACAGTTCATGACATGCGAACGGCTTTTGTGACGTAAAAGAGCCATGCGATATCTACATGGTTGCTGTCGCAACCAGATGTCTCAGTTATGTTTTCTTCCTTCGGGCGAAGTTTGCCCGCTTCATCGACACTGGTGCTGCGATCAGCGGCCCAGTTCGGATGACGCAACTGGCACTTTATCTGGCCGCTTGCGGCCAGTGCACTGCCCGTGCAGTGTCCTCACCTATATATCTTACACCGTGTATGCAGCTAATATCACAAAGCAAGATTTACCTAAATATTCGGGCACATATACCTTCGTTTTCTCTAATATGCAACTCTATTAGCTTGAAACATCCGCTCAAAATTCCACCTAATGTCACCGCTATTTACACATGGAGGCATCTTCTGGTGGCAATACGGCTTTTGTCTTTGATTTTCCACTTTTTTTTTTAGCTTAAATGCACTTCATGAATAGTGAGAAAAGCCTACATGCTGACAGAAAATGTTAACCTAGACTAACCTCAGTTTGTCCCTACCTTTCGTTTAATGAAAATTATTAAACAGGTTTGCTAGCTCAAAACACAAGTCAGTATGAGGGCAGAGGTTTTCAAAGAGGTCCCAGAGTCAAAAATTAAACAAAATATGACCACAGGTTTTGACAGCCTCATTTTCTGTCCATCGCGTGCAAGATATAAGCATGCTCAATCTCTTTAAAGTGTAGTGGGAAGTGGGAATAGTGCACTAGGGGGGAGTTATGCAAAAATGTTCAAATTTTCCAAGCAGTATCACTCAAAATCTTCGAGACTAACGAATGCAAGAATTATCTGTACCTTGCCCATTGCAGAGATCATGCGAGGTTGAATCCTC
Organism: Amblyomma mixtum; assembly: GCF_055824585.1. Lineage (NCBI taxonomy): Eukaryota > Metazoa > Arthropoda > Arachnida > Ixodida > Ixodidae > Amblyomma > Amblyomma mixtum. Next base: position 287,688,994 of record NC_143012.1, on the reverse strand, counting down.
AGTAGGTCATTTCGTGCTTTGCTCAAATCACGCTGACAATCCTCTTCTAGTCGCTGGGCAAGCCTGCACAATACAGTAATATACACCACCATCAGAGACAGAGAACTATACTGATTATAATTTTGATCACAGGTACCAATATGTAGAAATCAAGGCATTTTGTGTTTGTCCCTCCTTGTGCATTGCTGGCTGAATATGGAGATTTTCAGCCTAGTGAGCCCTCTTATCTTCACTTTTTTTGCTGAAAATTCTGTAGTCTTCTGTGAAACACATAACTTAAATGACAAAATTCTACAAGGTGACAAACATCGCAAATTGATGCATTTCCTAAATAAAAATTGACACAACATAGCTGGAGGCTTGATGCATTTCTCAGGCTTCATTTTGAATTGCTTCTCACAATGAGCTCAATAGTATTCTCCCTGAATCATTTACATATTACTGCTATCTGGGCATGGTCCCTTCTTCACGTGATCCCTTCATGTCAGTAACATAATTGACAATGCTAATCAAATGTTGGGTTATAAATATTTGCCTCAAGTTCTCTTGTGCTCCAATCTCCCCAAAACTGATTGTTACTTCACTGAGGGCCATCAAGACAGCTTATCAGCAGTGAGCCTGAGATCAAGTGAAGCAATATTTTTTCAAGTATTTTTTTTTTTCAAAATTTTTTTATAACTGAAACAAAAGATAATAATTCACAATAAAGATCTAAGACTAGTTTCCAAGCCACTGCATGAATAAAATGCAAAAACATGGTTGAACCTCATTAAATGACTATGTTGTGAATCACCACACGTAGCAGCAGAAATAAAGAGTTAACCTGGCAATGAATCATACTGACAAGGATTCTGCCATTGCAACAAAATGAGAAATGCAATAACATGTAAACTGGACTGAAGATTTTTGTGCTGCACACAAAAAATTTTCACGCAATTTTCTGAACGTTTCAGTCATGCAACATGCAAAGGTGCACACTCTAAACCCTTGTGCCACCTACGAAATGATGATAAAGTGTCTAAGCTTTAAACCAGTGCCTCCTAACCAACCTTATGTCTCCATTTTTCATTAGTTAGTTTGTAACCACCCGGTAGTGAAAGGCAGGGAAATGTTTATACTGAAACCCGTAGGCACAATCAACAACCATACTGTTTCTGAAATTCTTGTGTTTGGCACATGATAGCCACAGTTGCTTATGCACTATAAAACCCTATATAACAAACTGTTTCTGAAATTTGACCCTATGATGTGTTCTCCAGTCGGAGTCTGAGGCAAAACTGTTTATTCAGAGAAAGCGTACAAGCGAGGCAGACAGTCGGGATAGAGAGAGAGAGTGCAGAGAGTTCAGTGTCCGCGTGTAGCTTCGTACATGCATATGGTACGTGCCAGGACCGAAGAGCCGCGGAGACGCGGGGATGAGGTGTTGAGCGAAATAAGATGCTCAGGCCAGACAGAAGGTACTATACGGGAAGCGGCGCTTGGAGCGGCAGTAGTGCGATACACAGTTGGAGCGGCAGCACCACGATACACAACACTCCTCCCCCCTTAGACGTAGTAGTCTCGGAGGTGAGAAGGAAACTTCCTCTCTCGGGCGGAGCGTCGAGGAACGGTGCCGGTCGCCGGAGGAATTCTGTCGGAGGTATACGCGTTCTCTGAGTTGGAGCGGCTGTGCCCGGGTTCTGGTGAGTCGGCGTCTGGCTCGGCCGAAGTGCTAGTGGGTTGTTCGTCCTGGTCTTCTGACTCTGAAGGCGGCTCAGGCATTTCGAGTTCAGGTGCACGGTGAGGAAGATCGGGTAGGTTATAGTCCCTCTTTCTAAGGTGGTCGACGTGCCTACGCCAGGACGTACCGTCCAGTAGTTCGACTTCATAGGACACTGGTCCTTTGCAGGAGCGGATGATCGCGGGAAGCCACCGAGACCCATGTGGCGAAAAATTCCTAGCAAAGACTGAGTCACCAGGCTCAAACTTGCGGGTTCGTGTAGTGCGGAGCTTCCACGACAACTGGTCGCGTGGCGAGTTGCCTTCCTGAGAATCAGGGTGCAAGTAGTCTAGGGCGGACTTTAGCTGACGCGAGAATAGTAGCTCCGCCGGGCTTTTTCCTGTAGTCGTGCAGGGCAGCAAGTGCTGCTGGAACAGGAAACGACTGAGCTGAAGTTCGATGTCGCCCCCTTTCAGTCGTTTAAGAGCTTTCTTTGTTTCCTGAACGAAGCGTTCGGCCTGTCCGTTAGAAGACGGATGGTAGGGTGCGACTAAAGCTTGACGAACGTTGTTCCTGGCGAGGAACTGCCGGAATTCAGCTGATGTGAATGCAGAACTGTTGTCAGATACGACGACGTCGGGAAGTCCGTGTGTGGCGAACAGCCGTCTGAGTTCTCGCACAACAACTGCAGCTGAAGTTGTCCTCACCACAACGACCTCTAGCCATTTTGAGAACGAGTCCACGACGATAAGAAATATCTTGCCCTGGACTGGTCCAGCGAAGTCCACGTGCAGCCTAGACCACGGTCTCGTAGTCTGCTCCCAGGGATGGACTGCAGCTCGGGGTGGAGCATTCCTGTATTCTTGGCAGGTCTCACACGCACGGACGGTGTTCTCCACATCGCTGTCGAGTTTCGGCCACCAGACGTAACCTCGCGCGAGTCCCTTCATGCGAACGATTCCTGGGTGTGATGAGTGAAGTAGCTCAAGCACTTCCATGCGGAGTTGTGGTGGAATCACGACTCGGGAGCCCCACAGAATGCAATCACGATAAGCGGAGAGTTCGTCGCGGCGCACGAAGTAAGGTTGGAACTGGTCCTCTACCTTTGCTGGCCATCCGGTACGAATCCACTTGAGTACTCGCGACAACACACGGTCCTTCCTTGTCAGCTGAGAAATCTTGGATGCATCTGCAAAGGCTTCTGGGGGGTTTTCTAGCAGCAGGACATCTGTCATAACAGGACTTTCGGCATTTGTGGAGGGCAGCGGCAGGCGGCTGAGTGAATCAGCATTGCCCATTTGACGTCCCGGTCGGTAGGTCAGCTCATAGTCGTACTGTGCGAGGAGTAAATTCCATCGAAGCATCCTCGGTGAAAGTACGCTAGGTATTGGACGACTGTGATGCAGCAGGCCCAGCAACGGCTTGTGGTCAGTGTAGACCTTGAAGTGTCTGCCATACAGATATTGGTGGAACTTCTTGACACCGGAAACGACAGCCAGAGCTTCTCGGTCTGTCTGAGAGTAGTTCCTTTCGGTCGAGCTCAAAGTACGGGAACCGAATGCAATTGGAGATTCTTGTCCGGTAGAGTCTTCGTGACTAAGGACAAATCCTATGCCGTAGGCAGACGCATCGCAGGCAAGCGTGAGCGGCTTGTGCACGTCGTAGTGGACTAAGACATCGGATGTCTGTATAAGTTCCTTGGCGTGCTTGAAAGCGTCGGCTTCTTCTTTGCGCCATCTCCACGTCTGATCCTTTGCAAGCAGACGGTATAGAGGCTCGAGGGCGTGAGCTGCACCGTGCAAGAATCTGTTGTAGAAGTTTAGCAGTCCGAGAAAAGACTGAAGTTGCTGCTTGTTCTTTGGACTGGGAGCTTCTTTAAGAGCTTCGACCTTTTCTTCGGTCGGATGAATACCGGCAGCGTCAATGCGGTATCCAAGGAAGGTTACTTCCGGCATGCCGAAGGTGCATTTCTCTCGGCTCAGACGAATGTTGTCGTCACTTATGCGTTTCAGCACATCTCGCAGGTGTTTGTTGTGCTCGTAGGCATCTTGACCTCCCACTATAATATCGTCCAGGTACACGTGGACCCCAGGTAGTCCCGAGAGGAGCTCTTCCATGTAGCGCTGAAATATGGCTACGGCGGACGACACTCCGAACGGCAGGCGAGTAACTTTGAACAGTCCCCGGTGCGTATTGACTGTTAGCAGATCAGCTGTGTCACTGTCCACGGCAAGCTGCTGGTAGGCTTGATTGAGGTCTAGTTGTGAGAATACAGTGCACCCCGCAAGGTTTGAAAAAAGCTGATCGATGGTTGGAAGAGGATATGTTTCCATCTTGGTTGCTTGGTTAACGGTGCTTTTGTAATCACCACACAGCCTGATCTTGCCGTTCTTCTTAACGACGCAGACTACCGGTGTCGCCCATCGGGAGGATCGCACGGGCTGGTAGACGCCTTCCTGTACAAGAACGTCGATGGCTTCGTCTACCTTGGGCAGTAGAGCCACCGGAACTTGACGGGCTTTCCTGAAGATGGGAGCGATTTCAGCCTTGAGCTCGATACGAACGGATGGTCCCTTGCTCTTCCCTAGTCCTTCAGCGAAGACTTCTGGGTATTCAGAGACGGCGTTCAGCAAGGTTAGCGGAACTTCGATTTGAGATGCGTGGTTTATTCCGCAGAGCGATATTCCCAACGCAGAAAACCAGTCTCTCCCCAACAGGCTGGTGCCATTTCCTCGGACAACGAGAAGTTGAAGTCGAGTGCTCTTCGTTCTGTATGAGACGGCAACTTCCAATGATCCCAGAATCTCCAAGCTTTCCCTTGTATAGGAGCGCAGCTGTAGAGAGGATGGCCTTAGGTCTTGCCTTGACAGCCGAAGTTTCTCCATGGTCCTCTCGCTGATGATGGTGCAGGCGGCCCCGGAGTCAACCTCCATGGTTAGAGGCCTACTGTTTATCAGGACGTCCACGCAGACTGCCGGAGAAGTGATGGTGTTGGCACCACTCGTAGACTTGCGGTCTTGAAATTCCCGATGAAAGCTGACTGATGCCGTAGAGTTTACGTCTTGAGCTGGATCAGCTGATTGCAAAATTTGATGGTTGCGTCCACGAGAGTACTTGTTTTTGCGAGAAAACTCCTTTCGGTGTTGACCAGGCTTGGAAGTTTTTCTTTTCCTGCCTTCTTCCTGCAGGCCTTCTCCAGGTGCCCTTTGTTGCCGCAGTAGCGACAGATGGCGGAATGATAGGAGCAAGTACGAGCGTCATGCTCGCCGGTGCAGCGCCAACATTGATGACTCGGAGGATGGTTGGCGGGCTTGACGTCCGAGCGCTTGGGGTTCCGTTGCAATTGATGCGCTTCTGGGGGGACCCTTGAGCGGCGAACCTCTTCTGTCTTGGCTGCTGCTTCTTCCGCAGCACGTGCCAGCAGGATGGCCTTCGAGAGCTTGAGGTCCGGTTCAGCCAGGAGACGTCTTTGGATAGGCTCTTCACGCAAACCACAGACTAGGCGGTCGCAAAGAAGCCGGTCCAGCCAATCCCCGAACTCGCAGTGGCGAGCTAACAGTCGAAGAGCGGCGAGATATTCCGGCACCGATTCACCAGGTTGCTGGTCTCGCTTGTTGAAGCGGAATCGTTCCATGGTGACGGACGGTTTCCCGATGAAGTGGGTGTCGAGCAAGGAAACGATTTCTGAGAAGGGAACATCCGAAGGTGCCTTAGGTGCGCAGAGCGAGCGCAGCAGAGTATACGCGTCGACGCCGCATACGCTGCAGAGGAAAGCCCGTTTCTTCTCATCGGACTGGATGTCGTGGGCTTGAAAGTAGAACTCGAGGCGTTCTAAGTAGACTGGCCAGGAGGAAGGCTCGGCGGGCGAGAATTCTCCGATCGTGGCCGAAGGCAGAAGCGCTGCCATGTCGACGGACGTGCAGGGCTGGAGCGGATCCAGGAGCTTTGCCTGAGGCGGTCAGTATTGACTGCAATTGCGCGCTGGGGATCACGTCGATCCCATCCTCGTCGCCAGTGATGTGTTCTCCAGTCGGAGTCTGAGGCAAAACTGTTTATTCAGAGAAAGCGTACAAGCGAGGCAGACAGTCGGGATAGAGAGAGAGAGTGCAGAGAGTTCAGTGTCCGCGTGTAGCTTCGTACATGCATATGGTACGTGCCAGGACCGAAGAGCCGCGGAGACGCGGGGATGAGGTGTTGAGCGAAATAAGATGCTCAGGCCAGACAGAAGGTACTATACGGGAAGCGGCGCTTGGAGCGGCAGTAGTGCGATACACAGTTGGAGCGGCAGCACAACGATACACAACACCCTAGCTGCAAGTTTGTGGCAAGTTTCGCAACAATTTTTTCAACAAATATCAATTAACATAAGCATTTTTGTTTTGGACTTGTTGCTTCTACGTATTGAGTCCAGTCAAACCATTTTTTGAGCAAGATATGATTAAAGTAACAGGGCTTGATATTAGTTTGCACATCCGCTGCCAATAATCTTGTTAAAACTTGAGCCAAGTTATACAGGATGCCCTGTACATGGGCACTTGCACACACTTTGGAGAGGTTTGCCAGAAAAAGGTGTTATCACAAAACATTTTCAGAAGTGAAAAATTCTTAGATTTCAAGCACTTGTGACTCGTCAGCAGGGTGTACAGAAGCCAACAACCATTATGTTCACACTGGCACAGCAAGAAGAATGCACTGTGCAAAGCAAAAGCTAAAACACTGAACAATGGCACAAAATATATGCAACATTTAAACTGTGCAGGAATGAGGAAGAAGCATGAATTGCTAGGTGAGCTTGTTATTCATGTTCCAGCAAAAAACCAGCGAAAACCGAGAGACAGGATCAGAAATGAGTGTGTGCCTTCTTCTGGTCCTTTGTCTCGGTTTTCGCTGTTTCTTTGCTAAAAAAGGAATGAAGAACTGTCAACGAAATCACACAATCACCCATGCAAACTGGCAAACTCATCATCTTAAGAGCCCATGTGTCCACAAGCACGTATACACTGCGCAATATAGTGACACACACAAAGAAAAATGGAGCAACGTGGAGGTGGCCTTACGAATATTTGTTGGCAGCTGCGTAGCTCCGCTTGTGTAGCTGCATAAGCTGCTCTTTCATGCTCTCATCAAGCTGCCGCAGAGAATCCAGCTCCGCTTGGGCCTGCTGCTTACCACGACAGAGCACATTGGGCACTTTGTCAGCGGAATTCATTGAGGCAACTACATACAACCCAACTAGAGCAAATATACTAGCAGGCAACATGCTGCCTAAATGAGGAAGCATGCAAGGTGAGCATGACCAGAGCCTCTCAGGACAATTTGCACTGAGCACAGCTATTCTGTATCTGGTTACTTGTGTTCACTGTTTTGGGCATTCCACTACAGTCTCCTCATGCATTACATAACTTTCCTGGGAGCAGAGAAATGCAAGAATAGGACTGCCGAGCCGCTGGATAATCACTGCAGTGGAGACAAAAGAACTGGCCCAGAGAATAATGAATGCATAGTTTGCACTCCAAGAGCTTAAGCAGGCAGCCCAAATGCGGTGACAGCTGCTGGGATGGTGATGCTCAACTAAAACAAACATGCAAGACAATAAATAAGCAAAAGCCCCCAGACATATAGCACATGCATACTTGCCTTTTCTTCGGATATGCACCTGTCCCTCTCAGCAGTGCAGTTTTGAATCTCCGACTGCAGGTCTTCACACTGTGGGCATCAAAGCACAGACTGTCACCACGAACAAATGTGAATGACAAATGCCATGAAAATGGGGCCCTTTCCTGTCAAGGAGGTTTAACAGTCAGCTAGAGCCAAGCTTAATTATAGCCAACAGGAGCCAGGATGAGAGCTTTTCCTTACAGATGGCTGTCTCTCATTACTGATCATGTGCGCCATTATGTAACTTCTTTATGTAACTGTAAACATCTTATTGGTTACACTTCTTAGCTCTACTTTCCACAAGCAATCGCTTCTAAATAGCTAAGGCTGTTGTTCACCAAGATGCGCTTGGCTGCCACTATGTCAAAGCAACCGCAAGACTGTTGATGGAAGGCTTACTCACAACCAGCATCACATTCAGCATGCATGACTTTTCAGAGTTTGATCATACGTGCCTGTTGCTGAACATCTTGTATAATGGATTCAAGCTTCTGAACCTCTCCGTCAACCCAAATGTTTCGCTCTTGAGTCGTGCGGAAAGTATGTCCATGCCGCACACACTGCATTACTGCATCCTTTTCATTTGTCAATTCTTCCACCCTTGCACGAGAAAAAAAAAGAAAGAAGGACGATTTAGTGTAGTTAGGCTCGGTTTTCAAGATCAAGCAGGCTTCACACAAAGGTAAGCGAAATCGGTGAGTGGGGCCTTATTGTTAGCGCATTAAAAATAGTGCCTTAAATGCCTTTGAGTGATTTTGAGGCACAGTCATATTTTAGGCATCAAGAAAAAGATTGCATTTTGTTCCGTCAACTGGCTGTATGCCAGGAAATACGGTAATACAGCAATAAAAGCCACTGTCCTGACACAGAAGTCTGAACGTAGACAGAAGAGGTACCTGCTTCGCAGTTGGTCCTCCTTTCTCTCCAGGACATGCAGCGACTCTGTAGTGTTGTCAAGTTCCAAGGTCTTGTCTTGCACAGCCTGATCAGAACTGGTTAAGGGATCTGCCAATTTTTGCTGTGCCCTTTTATTAGCCCTGATTTCCTCCTGAAGCTGGTTCTGATGGAGGCCTTCTCTGACCACATCTGCCTCAACCTGGCACAGCTGGCCCCTGAGGTCCTCCAGCCTGGACAGCCTGTCCTGCGCTTCTTGCTTGAGCCGCTTGAGCTCGTGCTTCTTCTCCTGAAAGAGGTTGAACAAGGGCACAATGCACACACTTGCGGTAAGTCATAAGGTAATGGGCAGAGGCAACCTCGCCATCGTCTTTCTATGGCTTTTTTTTTCACTAGTCACCCATGAACACATTCTGCTTAACATTTTTTTAATGCAATCTCCTCTCTTGCTTTTTTCATATGTCCCTGCCAAGTACACGGCAACCGTTAACCTCTCTATCTCCCCCCCCCCCTCCTTTTCTCAAACTATCACTCCTGTGTAGCAACTGTGACCACCCGCTGCCTCCTCTAATTTCCTGACTTAATCCCCACAGGAGGCTCTCTGGTACCGTCGACGTCATCTCCCTTCCCTTATGTCAAACTCTGTCACTCTAATATATAGCCCAAGTTGTCTTTTTTCGTGTATTTAGGGTTCGGAGTTTTCACTTCATGCCAAAAACAATTGACAGGATGGTTTCCATTGCATAACACAAGATCCAGTGACAGCTGTTACAGTATTTACCGTATTTTCCGATGTATAAGATGCGCCCATGTATAAGACGCACCCCAATTTACCGAGTTATGCTAGTGAGGCTTAGTTAAACACGCTTACGCTACCGTCGTGAAATGCACCGTACCTGTGAGAAGTTCTTAAGATACGCTAAGTGATTGAAAAAGGCAACACTCGCGCCATACCCGCCCATGTTTTAGCAAAAAAGAAAGAAAAACGAAAGAACTCTCCTTATGTCCATAAAAACACTTTATTTTTACTTAAAACCTTCGAACTCTTCATCTTCGGATGAGCTATCAAAAAGCTCACCCATTTCTGGAGGCAATGCGGCTGAAACATTCGCTTTACGTACATAGAGCAAACAAAGTTGCAAAGGGTGACTAAAAAAGAACGCCGGCTTGTCTTGGCTTGTCTTGACAATGGCAAGAAGCGTGGTTATCGCCATCTTGAGGCATTTCACATAACTCAAGCTGGAGCCTCCGAAACGGCCTTGTGTTTGTGATAGCGGAAGTCGTCATCCCCGCTGTTTTATGATAAAGTTCACCTAAAAAAGTTGTGCACGGCGGTACCAGTATTGAAGTATTAAACGTGTTACAACTGTGTTATTGGTAGTTATATTTTTTCGGCGAAAAGAGCTTGAACATGAACCTGAGTAATTTTTGAACTCGCAAAAAAAAAATCGCATATAGAACTCACAAGCAAGATTTTTGAAACAAAGTCACCTCTTATACACTGAAAAATACGGTATATGTTACGATATGTTGAGGTAAAGAATATGACAGCCACTTCATATCTGCGTAGTTCTAGAGCATTACTTTTAGTTTTTCCACATACTCGCTTTTCGACTAGCTCTAGACACACGGCTATTTAAAAAACTTTTAATATTTGCACACTTCTAGAAATAATATCCACATTAAGGATGTGCCTTTTAGTGTGGCTTGGAATTCCTGTATATCTTAAAAGAAAACGACAAGAAGGAACCATCGAGTAAAAGAGCAAAGAAGATGGTGCATGCACGAACTCAGTGTCACTCGGTGGCCTACCTGAAGTGCACTGGAGATCCGCAGGTGCCTTTGTTGGGCCATGGCACTCAGGGGCTCTGTTTCGGCAATGCTGACCTCAATCTGAGAATGCAGAGGAGACAAGTTCCAAGCTTACGTGATAATGCAGAGGGAAAAAGTCCCTATGTAATACGACATTAAATCACTTTGCACACAATGTCATTCCACAGTTTTTTTTGGTGGTCTCCGCCTCAACCTATCAATTTATTTTTATTGTTATTTTTACTTGTTTCTCCTACAGGCAAAATATTTTACAGTCCTTCAGCTGCACACCTGCATTCGATCTCATATCCATCATTTTCATGATCACTATATTGATGTACCACGAGCACGAGTGCCATAAAAAAATATTCAGCTCACAAGAGCCTTTTGTGCATGGGCTTTATAAATCAGACACTATACATTACTCTTGTCTTATTAGCTATAGGTGTACACATGAAGAGGCAATAAAGAACGCTAAATCAGTAATCTCTACTCGCTAGTAATGTAATAAAAAAGATCTAATGGTTATGGGTCCTTCGCCAAGCCCCAAAAGTCAGCTCCTGTCCACAGCAGTAACTGCCCGATATGAACTGAACGTCCGGTGGACGTCGTGCAGACATCCTGAACATTCGCAGGACATCCAAGGGAGTTTCAATGCCAATTGGGAGTTATGCCATGGAGGTACAGCCTCTCTTCAAGGCAGAAATTCCAGGCAACGATGGAGACTTCTAGATAGAGTGAAAAGAATGTGCGTGCTCTTCCTGCACATTTCTGCCATGGTGCAGTCATGATAGAGAGTGTAAGTGCAGCCAAGCCAAACCACTGCATGACAGGGGCATGCAGCTTATCTTTCCTGCAGGCACTTGGCATGCACTGCAGTCCCGATGAAGGGCGACATTTAGCTCTAGCAAGACACTGCTTGGCAGGGAGGAAATTATTAGCATACTTAACTTCTGCCCGTGCTAGTCTAGAATACACATTAGTAATATGTTCTTTAAGCTTAGAAAGAATACAACATCATGCTATCTGCTTCATTTATCCCGATTATTCATATTATACTAGTGTGTCAGTGTTAAAATCCAGTCAGTTCACTTAACCTTGAAATGCGATTGAAAATTTCTCAATTGTGCGCCTCTTTCATACGTTTCATCATTCATCTTTAGGAGCAATGGTCACGATCACCAGCTCATCGCCTCTCCAGCCGAATTAGTCACCACAATCAGTCTACATTCCCGCTGCAAGAACTACTGCTCATTTGCGACCATTTTTGTCATGTCGATCATCTTGGGACTAGAATGATCTACTGCCAGACACAGTGTATCATAACAACCCCGTCAATTTCAAGAAAGCAATCAAGACCATCGTTATTTAACTGTCAATTTCGATCTCTTACTACTGGGCTTGTACGTCTTATGCCTGCGTGGTCACAAAAGTTTTCAAAATAATTCCTTTCTCGGCTGGACACATAGCTCGGTGTCATAGAAATGCATTGAAGTAATCACATTTTCACTCACATTATTTCAGTAGTTTTATTATTCTCAATGCACATGTGTAATGCACCTTTTAATGCACCTTTCAATTCTCAATGCACCTTTCAATGCACATGTAAACTTCAAGAAAGTTAAATTGTTTTGACAGAACTCATTCTCTTAAATTCTTTGCAGCCACCTATATAGTTCCAGTTTTGGTAAGCTACATGCATGCTAGTGTCATTACTTGACAACAAAAATTAACAAGCAGGTCATGTACTTACTTGCTGCAAAGTTTTTTTGAGGGAATTTGCATCTTTTTCAAGGAGGACTGAATTGATTGTCCTGAAAACAGAAACACGAAGTGCATGAAAGAAGAGTTGATATTCATAAAAACTATTCTACGATTCTTTGCAAGACTAATAAGAGCACTATTATGTGCTAGAGAGCCTGACATTCATTTTCGTCAAAATTATTGTTGTTCTGGCAGTTTCAATGCACTACTCAAATATTGCACTCTTGCAAGAATATCTTAATAAAGTCATAATATGTTTTGCTTGGAGGCATTTGACTCAGTTCAGCAGCCCCTTGAAGTAAAACTGTACCCTTCACAATGGGTGACTGCGTTAGCAGTGACACTGACACCCAGGGAAAGCATGTATAGTTCAATACATTGAATGTGCAGAAAAACAGCACTTTAAATTTGCGATGCCTTGATAAACTTTCACGTTGAACTCTTAAATGCAGATATATGCTACTAAATCTGAATGTAAGCAATAATCAAATGTATTCTGAGCACTTTCCTCAGCTGCATGCCACTTCTCTGCCTAGGTGCTCTCTTAATTCCTGCTCTCAAGATCCAGAGTGCTGGAAGGCGCAAAGTTAGCTTGTAGCACCAATGCTTAGGCTCGCAGAGACTACAAAGAGGCAGTGGCAAGCATGCACACGTGAGAACACGAGGCTGCCAAATAAATGTGGCCTCTGTTGCCACATTATTGAAGGTTGCGAGGCAGGCGTCTCAGAGGTGGCGTCCGTTGCCACTGGTAGCTTCATGTGTAGTACACACGTACGCGTGTTTGCCATCATCTGTTTGTAGTTTCTGCGAGCGTAAGCAGTGGCACTACAAGCTTAAAGCTGCACTCCACCCATCTACCCCCACACAAGCATGCATGCACGCACTCAGGCATGCACACATACACATGGACACACATGCACATGTACACACACACACAACCAGCGTATACCCTCATTTTCATCCTCTTTCTAAAGAAGTATTCGTGTACAGCTGTACACACTGTACAGCTTGTAAGCTGTGTTTTGCACATGCAACACGAGTGCACACCCCAAAAAAACATTCTTGGCATATCAGCAGACAAACAGATAACACCATGTTAAAAAGAAGCATTGATGGCAAAATGTACAAAAAGTTGGGTTCCCATATGCAGCTCTGTATAGGCATGCCTGTCTTTCCAGACACCAGAAACCACCAGCAAGAACCTTACTTGAAAACATGTCTGTGCGACTCTTGCACCATGCCAGAGAGCAAACATTTTGCTTCCTTGTTACACTTGCTCCATGGCTTTAATTGGGATGGTACAGGCACCACACGATATACCACTCATGCACATTAGCTAGGAAAGAGAGTATGTGAAATGATGCCCGCCCACCTGATTTCTAGCTCCAGAGCCCTGTATAGCTTGGCTTCTTTGATGTGCTGATCATCCTCCTGCAGTTTCACCCTGCACTCAGTGGTGATCTCGTGAATGCGCTTTCGATCACTATCCCCGAGATCGGAGCATTCCAGAGTGAGCTTTTCAAGCTGCAGGAGTGCATCCCAGCCAGCAAAACGCTGCACCATGCGTAGGCGCTCCTGGGGTGTCATGTGCAGAACCTCCCGAACCTGGCACATAAGCCAACCACAGTGTGATAAGTCACAGTTTTGTCTATATTCGCTTTTTCACGTGACGGCCGGCAGTACTTCAAATGGAATGTTACCTGGCCCTGTCTGATTATGTAAAATGCATTTTCAGATGAAAAGCCAGCAGCATGGAGGTAGTCAATGAAATCTTTCTTCCTGAAAAACAAAAATTTTGATTCGTCAGAAGCTGTGTGCACTTGCAAGCTTGCTGTTTCTTCGTATTGTAAAGAGGAAGATGAGCAGCGGCGGCCGCCGCTCCGCTAGCGCGCGGCGCGAGATCACTAAGCTCGGACCGGCATTTTGGCTAGCTGTCGCCAAGTTACTTTCCCCGGAAATCCTGCTACAATTTGGTATGCTACAGCATGTGTAACATGCTGTAAACAGTGCACAGTGATCAACTGTATGACTAGCAAACCAGTGTAAGAGACCAGTTTCTAGAGCATCAGTGAGTCATTTCTGCTGAGCATATTACAAGGAACAGCATGTACAGTTGAGTGCAACAATTTCTTAAAGAAGTATTATGAGGAAGTTGACTGATGGAAAAGGCTCAAGAGCTCAACAATTTTTCAATTCTGCCAACACAGCCACATCTAACTGCATACCTGTGTTTGCAAAAACAGAACACCAAGGGGCCTATTAGCAGAAAATAAAAACATGCTGAATGGTTTGTTTGACAGTTCAGTAGTATTCAGCATCTAAAAATGTGATACGTATGTGCATCATTGTCTATTTGCCAGCACTCGCAAAGCAAGTGGGACAACATGCATCTCGTTGTCCTCCCGAGAAAGAGTCAGGCTAAGAAGTTACCGCATGAAGTTTTCATGAATGGATTACATGGACATGTGTCATCACACACTGCATTATAACAAACAACAAACGCAAATGACTCTCACCCAACTATGGAATTTCCTATCTTCAGTGTTGAGGTAGACGGACCAATCGTCCTTATCACAGTCACAGTATCTTGTTCTTGCTGAAATCACAGTAGATTATTTTCTATATGTCCACTGCACTATCAGTAATCATGCCAGGATGACACAAACTCGCCGATGTGCTAGTACACAACTAGGCACAAAATCTATTGCAACATGTATGCTGTGTGTGCTGCGACATCAGAATTATAATGAATTTTGTGGCTGCATATTGTGTCGCATAATTTTTTACAAAGTGATTACTGGAAATTACTTGTTTTTATAAGCTCAAATTTTCATGCATTTGGCTAAAGTAGTAGTCTAGGAATAATCTGCAAGCACTAAATTTTGTGAATCAGATGCGGCGGTACCCTTCATTCTACCGTCTTCCTCTTCCCAGAGGTCTGCCATATTTAGACGCTGAAAAGCAGCTACTCGGTTCATGCTACCTGGTGTGCCACTCTAACGGAACCCACCTTAGCAAAAACTCAGCTGTAGAGCTGTAGAGCTGAAAAAAAATATGCTGCTGGTGTTGCTCTTTTCAGAGGAGATTTCTAGTACCTAGTTGAAACATTGAATTCCAGAACCTCAGCCAGGAGCTTAAACATCCCTTTTGTTCATAAACACACTATGCTAACATGGCAGACACAGAGGCCCACTCACAGAAGTCATCAAAAGCTCTCATGACTTTTATGATCCTAACTGGATTCCAAATGTTTCAAGGGGAGGAAAAAGGGCTGTCTTAAAGATGTGAACAAAATAGAAAACAAACAGAAACTTGGACGACAGGTCAGGAAGATATCCCTTTAAACGCTTTTTTTCAGTACCCAGTCATGAGAAGACAGGCCATTTCTAGAAACGATACAGCACTCTCTTTGGGAAGCAAATCGTCAATGAGGGAGTTTTCATTGCACTTTCCACTTCAAGTTGTAGATAAGAACAATGTGCTGATCTCGGTGACATCTTTATTTCTTTGTCAATATAGTGGTAGTAATGATTTTATTAAAATAATAATAAAAGGAAGAAAAATATTTTTGCTGGCCCCGGCATCTGCCCTCACTACCGGAAGCACCTCAACTGGGGCAGCAGAAATAAAGGGATAGCAGGCAGGCCGTAGAAATGAAATGAAAGAGGTGAGGAGACAGTTAGAAAAGTTCGTCAGTATACAAGTTGACACTTTGCCAAAATTATTCACGGGACATACTTTTCATATGAGATGCATGTGATTTGCAAAAAATGCGAACATTAAGTACTTGTGAAAATTAAGCCATTTATGGATAAAGGAACAGTATAACTGCAGTCATAAACATAATTAAGCAGTAAATGGGAACAAATGTATATGTTTCTAAGTTTATAACACCTCAGGAAAGAAAAACAAAATTAAAATAAGTTGCACTGAACTTGGCAGGTTCATAACAATGAAGGACTTGTCTTCGCCTAGACAAAGACATGTCGGAACGCTGGTAAGCACCCTGAGGCTTTCCCCTCCATTGTTCAATTCGTGATTACCAGGAACCATTTGCCCAACCTCTCTCTCTTCAATGAAGCTGAAGGGTAAGCCAGTCAGCAGTTATAGTTGCATATAACAAAAACAACAAACACAGGGTGAATGCAAACCAATAACACCAATATTAAAGCGACAGTCCAAATGCAACCACAGATGTCATTTGGTCTTCGAAAACACGAAGGTCCTGTCAGTACACTCATATATTAAGACTGATTCACATAAAAGGAAAAAGATAGAAAACAAGGCATTCGGATGTCTAAATATAGGCATGACTGTCCTTCTGTTTTATTTTTCATTTTGTTGCAAGAAATGCTACATTCAAATCGTGCCTGATGGTTTGTGTTCACTTGAACAGACTGTGGATGAGCCACAAGTAGGTTCTGCTTCTCTTTCTAGTGTGTATCCATTGTGTGTAAATGCACCAGATTCCTAACATAAGTTACCAACAACTTAAAAAACATATTCAACAGATAGCTCTAGTAACTTGTAAGTGCCAATGCTTTATGACTGTACTGTCCCAACTAACAAAAAAACGTCCTTATAATGCAAGCATTTATTTATATATTAAGTCACAAAATTGCACGCAGATCACAGTATAATATATGTGGATCCAAGTAATATTCAACTCAGTGTGCAATCTCCAGAACTTTGGATGGTGCAGAGAATGTTTTGTACAAGTGGCCACAGACGACGAATACCATGGTGGGACAAATAAAAGAATTAAAAATAAAAGCGCCCCGGCCAATCACAGAGGGTAGCAGAGTTAATGAGAGTGGCTGGACATGGAGTGTGTTTGAATAAACACTTTCATTCCTGAAGTAAGTAGCACATAATATGCGCAAACGACTTTCTGGTTTGGTTTGGTTTATGGGGGTTTAACGTACCAAAGCGCCTCAGTCTATGAGAGATGCCGTAGTGAAGGGCTCCGGAAATTTCAACCACCTGGGGTTCTTTCACGTGCACTGACATCACACACTAAACGGGCCTCTAGAATTTCACCTCCATCGAAATTCGACCGCTGTGGCCAGGTTCGAACCTGCATCTTTCGGGCCAGCAGCCGAGCACCATAACCACTGAGCCACAGCGGCGGCAAAACAGAACAGCACTTTCTAGTTAAGTTTTTGTTGCATAGCAAGACTAGTACTTGACTAGACTAGTTAGAAGACTGGATTCTAAGCAGGCTAGTACCATATACAGATTTTTGCAGAGTTTGCCGCAGTACTCACAGGCAGGTGGCGGCTCTTATTGTTGAGGAGCACTTTTATTGTGGCAACATTGGATTGCACGCCAGGTGCAGTGCTCAACACAGCCAAGCGTTGTAATCGAGCAAGTGAACCGACTTCAAACGAGATCAGGGTTTCAATTGCTGCAAATAAAATTTTGAAATACAACAAAGAGTGCAAAATGCAGTAGGCCCACTTCCACAGCTGGCATGTTGGCAGATAGACCGTGAACATTTCCTGCCACTATATCTAAGAACAGTTTGCAGTTTTCTTTAGAGCAGCTCTGAAATGGCAGCAGCATGCTCGACTGTTGCTATAGAGCGTAATGTTTATTTTAGGTAAAAATAAATAAAGAGATCCAAGACTGCATTGTGGAATACTATTTCTGAGCAAATGTTAATGTGTAAGTCTGCCAATCATTCTCTAGTTAAATAGTTGGCAGCTGTAGTGTGAAACAACTTCAAGAAAACAATCATTAGATATACCTTATTACTGATAGCAGATGCATGAAAAAGAAAAGAGGAAAGTTGAGAACTTCTATTTTGGAGCATCAAACCCTATCTAATTGCTTTTTAAGGGTGTACGCCATTAGAACAGGGCACAACAGAAACACCACCACCAGGAGCAACATTTTTTTTTCTTGCTTACAACATCCCCAGCACCATTTTTAAATGCTTGCACATCAATAATGTGAACACATCCCTCAAAACCAACATGTAACACAGTAAAAATAGCATTTGCTACAGAAGGTGACAGAAAACAAGGTATACAACTTGTAAAGCAATGAAGGCAATCATGCACCAAACACAAAGTTGAAAATGTCTGTTGTATTGACTAAAAGTTTGCAAACTTGGCTTGATTTAAATTTAGCTCCTTCCTTAACAGACTAAAGACAAATATGAAAAATAATTTAGTTTCAAGTGTTAATTCAGCTGTCAAGATTGCTCTGTTTGCCGATGATTGCATGATATATACTCCCATATCTTACGTTTCTGACCAGGAACATTTAGATAATGCTCTGCTTAGTGTCGTTTCCTGGAGTGAAAAATGGGGCATGGAAATCAATGCTAAAAAGACTGTGCTCTTGCGGATAACAAGGAAGAAAAATCCGTTTTCCTTCAGCTATCACGTTAATGCCGTTTCAGTTAAAGAAGTGCCAAGGTATAAGTACCTTGGCATTGTTCTAAACTCGCAACTAAAATGGAATGACCATATAGACCACATTAAATCCTCAGCTTTACGTAAACTTGGTTTTCTTCGCCATAAACTTAAGGACGCACCTAGCAAATGCAAACTATTAGCCTACAATACTCTTATAAAACCAAAACTCGAATATGCCACCATCATTTGGGACCCACATGCAAAAAAAGACATAAGAGAATTTGAAAAAATACAGAGGCGCGCAGTACATTTTATATTTAATAAGTAGAACAGAACTGATTCCCCATCCTCGTTAATGGCAGCAAATAATATTAAACCTCTCCACGTCAGACGCAAGATAGCCCGCCTATCTTCCATCACCAACTAATCCACGGAAAACTAGGCATCTCTTCAGCCCCCTATGTGCAGTTTTCTGAAACGCATAGAACTCGACGTCATCATAATAACACTTTAGCACCATACTTCGCGCATACTAACGCTTTTAAATTTTCTTTTTTCCCGAGAACTATAATTGACGAATGGAACGCCCTGCCTCTACAAGTGATATCGGCTGAATTGATTTTGACAACGCACTTTGTGAGCTATTTTAGATTGTAGATGTGCTACACTGTTGTGTGAATGTGTTTTTCTGCCCTCCCTGCCTGGACCCAAATGAGGGTCTGCAGTATTGTGAAAATAAAATAAAAAAATCCACAACTGCATTTTTTCCTACCAGCAATCCCAGAGTGAAAACGGTTGAGTCTGCTATACAATGAGGTTAAATACTTTTTTTTCTTAGTTTCTTAGAATGAATCCAAACAATCACCTATAATGAACATAACCTTGCTCACCTTACCTTTATCCTAGTGATAAACATGGTATACTAATCCGAGTGCTCATGCTGAAGCCATTACTAACTTCTGGCCCTTGTTTTCAACCATATATGTAGAGAACCCTGACATTAAAATCCTTTCATGGATGCATGCCCACAGTGTGCTCTTTGACATCAATTATGTCTTCTGCAGACCAACTCTTGTAGCCCCTGCTTTATCAGTTTTCAAAGTTTTTCCAACTTATTGACTGCTTTTCTCCCAGAGGCTGCTATTGCGAATAATAATGCAGCAGGAAAGGAAAGGCCCATGAACTGCCTCCATCCAGGCTCTGTGAAGAGGTGAAGGAAAGAGAGATAGCAGAAAGGGAAAAAAAATTGGCAGTGGCTTATCCCAGCTATGCCATGTTATAAGTAGCCAGAGGTACAGTATATCCCTGGTTACATCTGCTTGTTTTGCCTATTGTCATGTGTTAGACATATGTGGTGAATGCGGTAGGCATGTGCTATTACTGACTGCTAGAAAGAGGGCCAATCTCCAATCGCTCGGCTCTCCTCGTTCGGAGGCGAGCGGCGTCTGCTCCGTGGCTCTGACGTCACTCGGCTCCTCGCGCATGCGCAGAACTGGCGACCGACAGCCATAGCGAAACGGTGAGACTGCGGGTAATGTAGTTCTCGCTGCAAAAAAAAGGCGCCGCAATGGGGGGGGGGGGGGGGGGGGGGGGGTGAAATTTAAAATGTAAATGGTGCCCGATGGCGCGCCAGCCGCGTGGCAACCGTCTTTCGATGGCGGTGAAATGTAAATGGTGCCCGGCACCTTTTACATTTCACCGCCATCGAAAGACGGTTGCCACGCGGCTGGCGCGCCATCGCCTAACTGAGCCGGGCCGAAGGTTTCGAGTAGGTGGTAGTTTCGTGAGAGATACTGTGATATCATGGATGTCCGAAAATTCATTCATTCGTTCTCATTTTTACAGAAATGAAAATGGGTTTTTGAGGAGAGGATGGCGCAGTATATCTGTCTCACATATCTGGGTGGACACCAGAACCGGGATAGAGGAGGGACGAGAGAAGAATTAAGGAAAGGGGTGCCGTAGTGGAGGACTCTAGAATAATTCGACAACCTGTGGACCTTTAATGTGCGCTGACATCGCACGTTTTATAGAAACGCGGCCGCTGCGACCGGGTTCGAACCCGGGAACCCAGTAGCCGATTTCGCGCTTCTGAGAGCATAAGGAACCCCTAAGAGGGCAAGAATGCAAAAAAAAAAAATACCGGAGACACTTTGGAAATTCTGAAGTGTGCTTGGCGAAAGCCTTGTTGTCAACCCACTGCTGCTTCCCCGAACCGCTGCAGAATCACTGGGCCGCTTCGGAGTCATGCGTCTCACTCACTCGACTGCAACGAGCGGCGGTGCAGCTGCCACCGCCGATGCGCGCGCTCGTTCTACCGCTACTGTGTGACGTCACGGTTGCTATGCACAGCTGCGCCCCCCCACCGGCGCGCCGGTTGCTAAGGAGGGGAGGAAGTTGCGCCGCTGTGCGGAGGAAAGGCCGCAGTTGGCACGACTCCAGCACACGGACGGACACCGCGAGCATGGACGGACACCGCGAGCATAAGGCTTTCGCCTTAATAAATCTAATGTCTTTCAAAACGTTCATTCAGCTTACCAGTGGAAATAAATAAAAACACTTATTTCGTAATGCAATAAGTGAACAGAAGTGAGATTATAACGAAAGTGAACTGAGCGCTGCGTCGCTCAGATGTCGAAAAAAAATTATCGGCTTAACCGCTCGATGGCCGAATTTCGATGTAGGTGAAATTCTAGAGGCCCGTGTACTGTGCGATGTCTTTGCACGTTCACTACCGCGTTTGGGACGTTAAACACCAATAAACCACAATAAACCACAACCTGTTCGGGATCAAATTTTGCAGAGAGGTGGCATGACGCGGTGGCATGAGAGGTGGCATTCAGACCATCTGTTCCAAAGCATCACGCACACTTGGTTTTCTCCGGCGCAATCTAAAATCTGCATCACCTGAAGTAAAAAAGTTGGCATATATAACATTCGTACGTCCTAAATTGGAGTACGCGTCATCTGTCTGGCATCCATCACAATCGTATCTCATCTCAGACCTTGAAGCCATTCAAAATCGCGCCGCCCGTTTCATTACATCGCAGTACTCAAGAAATACCAGCGTAACAATACTAAAACGATCCCTCGGCCTTCAAACACTAGCAACTCGCCGTGTTATTTCCCGTCTATGGCTCTTTCACTCTTTCTTTTATCGCTCACCAAGACATTTGTTGCTGCAGCCACCCCCACGTACGTCATCCCGCCTAAACCACAGTAACCCAATCGCACGCATTAAAACCCGCACCTCCGCAATGAGCAGTTCATTTTTTCCCGACGCCATAGTGCTCTGGAATGGCCTTCCCGACAACATAATAACATGCTCCGATCGCCGCCTTTTCCGCGAGAAACTGGCTAATCACTTCTCATAAACATATCCATACTGCGACACCGAAGTGCCAACTGTTCCTTGTTTTCTTTTTGTATGTTTATTTCTTGCTTTTAGTTTGTATATTATTGTACTCTTTTTGTACCCCGTGTATTTTTCCCCCTTTCTTTTTTTTGTGTTCTCTGCCACTACCCTCCAACCTGTATGTACTATCGCGCTCAATATGAGTTGCAACGCGCGGTCATCGACCGGGGCTCGTTCCGTGGTGTGCCTCCTCCAAACAGTCGCTCGAAATTCTGGGAAAAACTTTTTCCTGAGCGGGGGTGCTGTTGTTTCATGGAACAGCAGTTTCTCCCAGAATTCCGAACGACTGTTTGGAGGAGGCACACCACGGAACGAGCCCCGGTCGATGACCGCGCGTTGCAACTCATATTGAGCGCGATAGTACGCCCCCCCTTATGTAATGCCTTCGGGCCTTTAAAGGGCAACTCCGGCGATTTTTCAGCCATTTTAAGTTAATGGCTGTTTTGTGTTCCTAGGAACCTCCTGTAATGTGTACGATACAAGGTTTTCAAAGGCAACCGTAAAATAATTTTTAAACAGCAAAAAACGCAAAACTCGAAACCGAAACCGCAAAACCGAAACCGGGGAGGTGCCTTCGTGCGGTATTGACTGTGACGTCACGAGCGGGTTCGCCGCGCTGTGAAGCCCCCGAAGATATCACAACTACCCTGAGCCGCGCTGTCGACATGACTGAAAGCGCGGAGGACAGCTTTTCCGAGACCAGCGAGTCTTTATAAGACGACTCATTCGACGATTTTGGACTGGACGAGTCGCCTTTTAGGTATGATCCACCGCCGAGCGAGCCAGCCGAATCACACCACAGGCCGCGTCACCTGCAGCACGGAGACGGTCTGAACTCGGAGAAGTGACTACTTGAGTCATTTCTCGTGCATGCATTTGTGACAGAGTCGTCAGAACAAAAGTTAATGAGATGCACCCGCCGACAGCTGTTCGTGTGGCCAGTGCCGGCCGACCCAGCCTGATGAAAGAATCTGCTGCCGGAACGTTGCCGCGGTGCACAACGTCCTTACAGGGGCATGCATCACCAACAGTCCTCTCTGCGAAGCTTTATCTCGACGGCGAGCTTTTCGAAGTGAGTTCACGCCAGCTACAGTTCTACAATCCAACATACCGCTTCTTGACGGCCGCGCTTCGTTCAGCTGGCCGCTGCGATAGACGGTTGTACTAGAATAACGTTGGCACAGAATATGCCTTCAAGCGCCAGTTGAACGAAGCCTTAGCGAGTCCAAAGCTCTCTTTGAAGTACACGCTGTCTTCATAGCAATCTGGCGCGAGCACAAGCGTGTATGCTTCCTCGGAGACCAGTTTACACGGCGGACAGCTCTCACCAACTTATCGCGAAGGTTCTTACCGCTAGGAAACCTACGCTAGATCACGCCCGTTGTCACAGATCAAGAATTTGTGCACCCCACAGCACAACAGAAGTTGCCGTGACCCATCTCTCTGGCGTACACATCACATCAAGCACGTTGAGATGGCGCGAAATTGCACAGGTGGTCGAACTAATTCCGGAGAGCTACACTACGGACCTCTTTCTTCCTTTCTTCTTTCACTCCTCCCTTACGTCGCGGTTCGGGTGTTCATTGCTGCGTCATTTACTTTCCTCAAAACCAATTTTCAGTTTTCCCCTGCACTGCCAGCGCCAGCGCGCGCCCAACCAGCTTGACACGCCGCCCCGCCAGTGACGTCACAGAACAGGGTGGCCTGTAGAAGTTGCTCGATCAGTCGGTGCCGCTCGCGTCGAGGAGCGCTTGTCTTCAAAATTCGCTTGCGGAAAAACTACGCCGGTTTCAGGTGCGAAATTTTACATGAGGCATCAGGCTATCATAAAGAAAACAGACTTAAAATTTCATTTCAATCGATGCACATCGAAAAATCGCCGGAGTTGCCCTTTAAGGGAGAAATAAATGAAATAAATGAAATGAAAGCGTTGTTTTAAACTACGGTTACTTGTTGAGGTACTGTACCTTCCTGAATTGGTGAGAAGAAACAGGAAGTCTGCATCGTATGCTGCGATGCCTCTAGAATTTTACGATCCTCTAGAATTTCGCCTCCATCGAAATTCCACCGCCGCGGCCGGGTTCGAAACCGCGGCTTTCGGGTCTGCAGCCGAGCGCTATAACGAAAGGAGGGATTTAATGTCGTAGTGGAGAGCTCCGAAATAATTTCCACCATCAGGAAATCTTTAACGTGCACCGATATCGCACAGCACACGGGCGCATTTCGGCTTTTGCTATGAGGGATGCCGTAGCACAATTGAGGCTCTGAAATAATTTCGACCGCCTGGATTTCTTTAAAAGTGCACTGACATCACACAGCTGACGGACGCCTTGCGTTTCGCCTTCATCGATATGCGGCCGACATGGACGGGATCGAACCTGCGCCCGAATTTAGTAGCCGAGCGTTTTATAGCACTGAGCCACCACGGCGGGGCGTCACAGTTAAAAAAGAGGTAAAACAATATGCATACCATAGAGTAGGTTGCTTTTTCCAGCCCCATTCTCACCAACTGCAAAATGCAATGGAAGAAAGCAGAGTTAGCATATCAGATATGTGAAGTTGAAGCATTCCGTCCTTACCTATGACGTTGATGCCGGGAGACAGTGGTCCAAGTGTAGCTTCATTCTTGTAGCTCAGAAAACCTTCTAATGTAACCTGTAATGAGAAAGCAATGAAAGTTAAGCTCTGTTGCAAAGAGCCTGCACCTGAAACACTTGCAGAACACTTGTGAACGCAGGTATTATTGATTCACTCAATGTATGCAGTTTTGTATGAACTTGCCTGTAATTCATATGGCTGTGCTGACTTCCTCAGAGAAAGTGTTTCACTGCCTAAATGAATTGAATAGCAAATCCCTTTCCTACCGACAAATTAGCTTTACAGTATCGGTACCCATGGATATATCAGCTACTCAGATGGCAATGCTACGTGCATGCAGCATTCTTTTCAGCCTAGAACTACTGCCGGCCATTATGTAATTTAATTTTCTTTTTACTTAAACGTTGTACCCTCATACGTGGAGGAGAAAAGAAAGAAGACTTTTCAATCTCTTCAGGGGCGAAGCCGTGGTAGCGAGAGGCGAGAGCTGTACTACGTCCCCGTCCCGCCCTCTAAAGCTCTCTGTCGTGCTGTGTGTAAAAAATTGTTGACAATATGAAGCAAAACTTAACGGCCGCACCATCGAAGCACCTCACGCCTAGAGAGTACGGATTGTGGCAAGCATATCGAAAGCAGGTTGTGATAGAATGAATATCCAGGGAATACAATTATCGGGTGAAGATCGCACTCTTCAAACAGCGGAGAAATAAACAAAAAGCAACAAGACGCCGCAAACATATAAAGATATAGAACATTTATAAATGCATTTTACATCGTTTCTCGACGTGGCTAAGCTTGCTGACACTAGCTATGACTTTGAAACCTCCCGCACTGATACTGAAAACCAGCTCAGCTCGCAACGATACTTATTGGATTTGGAAATCTGCTACTTACTTTAAAAGAAATCCTTAATGCAGCCAGCAGCTCTTTCCTGCGTTTCTGCAGCAACCTGACTTTTTATTAACAAGCGCCGCGATGATAAAAGCAGGGCGACAGGATCAGACTCCAATTTCAAACTGCCCGCCATAACGGAATACTCGCAGCTTTCCAGACGATGTAGCCAACGTCGCCACGAGCGTCAATTTCTCTAATCAGCATCGCATGCGTGTGAACATGCTTACCTTCTCTATGTGCATCTTGATGAAAATGCAGGTTACATCCCTGTGGAAACCAGAAAGCGAAAAGTTCACGCGCTGCACCCCAAGACAGCCGGGCCAAACTGCAAAACCGTTGGCAACGCGCCAGCAGCGCCAGTGGCCTCGCTGTGCGCTCCTCCCTCTCTACTGCTGCTGCTGCCCTCCCTCTCCGCAACGCCTAACGGCCGCAACGGCTTCTTTGGCTTCTCCGCGAGCGGCCGATTCAAATGAGTCACGTGACAATTACGCCTCGATTTGGTTTTGAGCTTTTTTTTTTTTTTTTCAGCGTGTTCGAGCACATAATTTTGTTCGCGGACCCGTCTCTTTCCATATTTTGCGTACGTTTTGGGAAGGAACGAGCGGACTGTTCGTGGCGCGCAGCCCCGCTATTTGCTCTATTTGCTGCTAACCACCCAACAGCTGCAGTCACGCGCAGCCAAGACCGTTACCGTTACTTCGATAGTTCAGAAAGAGGAGTTACTTTCACTCGATTCGGTTTCACAATGAACTTTTCAAAGCAATATTATTCAAACAGATTCGAATGCTTGGCGTTGAGAGACTAACGTCGAAGCGGTTTGGTAACAAAGATGTGATTTTAATCGAGTCGATCTTGCGGTTACTTTTCATACCGCTCAGTACAAGATTGCTGCTTAAAGTTTATTTGCATATTTCAGCATAGTTTGACCTGATGGCCATAGCGCCTTTTCTTTAAGTTGATTATATATTAGTTCTCCTTTTGTTGATTTCATGTCTTTGTGTTTATTACAATTAATCGTACACTTTCTAGCGTTTACTGATGTACAAAAAAAGAGAGACAGCAAGCTTCCATATCCGGATCTGTAGAGACATGAGAGTGAGTGGAGTGAGTGAGTGGAGTGAGTGAGTGGAGTGAGTGAGTGAGTGAGTGAGTGAGTGAGTGAGTGAGTGAGTGAGTGAGTGAGTGAGTGAGTGAGTGAGTGAGTGAGTGAGTGAGTGAGTGAGTGAGTGAGTGAGTGAGTGAGTGAGTGAGTGAGTGAGGTTTTAATGAGAGGGAGAATTTACTGACCGCACCGCAACTGTCCAGCAAAAGCTAATGAGGCCTGAACAGCGCAGACCACCGGACAGCGTGGTGGGATGGGGAACAGTGTCAGAAAGAGGGACATGGGTTAGCGAGAGAGTTGGAGACAGTCATGCGGCAGTTCCCTTCAACTGTGTGGGGTTGAGAGTTGGCGCTGTAAAGATAATAGCCACATAATCATATTCGTCGTCATCATCATTGAAAAGGCGGATTTATGGGCCAAACTTTGAGGAGATAGTTGGGCAGCTAGTGTATAATCAGGAGTTCGGCGGGATGGCGCCCCTTGAATCATGTATTTCTTCGACTTTTTCGTAACCGCCCTTGAACTCCCGGACTTGGGAGAACCACCCTCCTAGCATGAAAGAACCAATTAAAAGTTTTTTTCTCTCTGCTGCTACTACTACTAATACCACTACTACTGCTGCTGGTGGTTTTAAAAAAATTGGCAGTTTCACGCGCAATTCGAAAACCGCGTGCTTCATGCGCGCGCACAGTGACGCCCACCCTGCATGTCACTACGTGGCGCATGTACCACGTGACCTGTTCTTTCCCGCCCGCGCTAAGCGCAGCAGAGAAGCTCACGTGGTATGTGCGCCTTTAGTGACGTGAGAGAGAGAGAAAAAAACTTTATTGCCATAGATTGGCGGGATTTAAGGCAGGTGGGCTTGGTGTGGTCCCCAGGTGGGGGCCACTTTCCGAATCTAAATACATAGTTACAGATTCCCAGGCGGCTTATAGAAACTATGTGCGTGGCAGAATCACGCCGCTAGCCTGCAAAATTCTTAGTCAATGTAGGACTTCAGCTGAACGGAAGGAATTAATATGGGTACCAGGTCACCAGGGAGTTGAAGGAAACGAGCGCGCACACGCTTCGGCCCGAGCTTTTCTTCCCCGGCATCCTTCTACGTCCTCCCTTCCTGATTCTGGCTCCCCCTCTCCGCTAACGACATATTCAGAAATATTGCAACATTGGCGCCTTGAAAGGCAGACACTCCCGAGGCCCGCTAAGGGTCTCAGTAAATCAGAGGAATGTCACCTTCGCAGGCTACAAACTATGTCTTTCAATAACCCAGCTACGCTTCACGCCATTGAGCCCGAGTCCTTTTCGGCACAGTGCAAATTTTGTGGCCAGAAGGCAAACTTGTACCACATGGTATGGGCTTGTCGGAAAAATGACAGCATTGAGATCATAAATCAGCCAACGCGGGAGGGCTGGGAGGCGGCCCTGTCCAGCTCGGACCTCGAGGAACAACGAGCCCTCGTCGCCAGAGCACGGGCAGCGGCTTTCACCAACGGCGTCCCGGACTAGGGACCCGATCAGCCTTCCCTTCAACTAAGGCTTTAATAAACGTTTTCATCATCATTTTCTGGGCCGACGAAATGAGTGCCAGTTGGATGCTCTTGTCTGGCCTTCTGAGGAGTTGGTTCCATCCCTCCTCGGAGGGAGCTGGCAGTAAAATTCGAGGGGGCGGATTTCCCGCGCAACCCCAGAGGATGTGCGCCCGGGTGGCGATTTCTGCCTGGTTACAATTTTGGCAGACAGAGCCGTATTCCCCGTCTGTGACGAATGAAAGTCTAGAATGGCTAAGGATGGAGTGTGTGTGCAACCTGCGGAGCAAGGTGGCTTGCGCTCGATTTAAGTCGTGGTGGGGAGGCGGGAACTGACGTCTCATCTCTCTGTGGAGGTTGGTGATTTCGGCAAAGGTCTGGGGAGCCTCGGCAAGAGCGTCTGGGTCCGTGAGGCCGGCCGCCCGGTTGGTTAGTCCTCGGGCTAGTCGGTCGACCCCTCCGTTTCCAGAGTTTCCCGCGTGTGCGGGTACCCGGACCAGGTTTATCTTATGGTCGGGAGTGCAGCCGCGAAGGATGCGTGAGCATGTGAGCGTTGCTGTGAGCGCACTTCAGGAG
Organism: Amblyomma mixtum; assembly: GCF_055824585.1. Classification (NCBI taxonomy): domain Eukaryota; kingdom Metazoa; phylum Arthropoda; class Arachnida; order Ixodida; family Ixodidae; genus Amblyomma; species Amblyomma mixtum. Next base: position 287,660,691 of record NC_143012.1, on the reverse strand, counting down.
CGCGATTTTCGAATCGCGCTCGAAATCGCCACATTTTTTGGAGCTACAGCGCCGAGGGTAATAGCGTTTTCAAAATTTAAAAGCTGATACGATTATCACTAATGGCCAGCGAAAAATCAATAGCTACCAGGCGCCTATCTATATTAGTTAAAAAGTGAACTATTAGTGTATTTACCCACCTTACTATAACATGTAGCGCGAAGGCTGCGGCGATGACCGGGTGGTCGGGAAACTACCGTTGGCGCTCTTTTGAATCCTTCTCGGGGCTTTGACAAATAACTTTCCTGCTAGATACAATTGGGACGAAAGTTTTCGGAATGCTTCAGGAAGGTTCGGCTTCTTTGTCTTCGATCTTCTGCCTGGTTCCTTCTGGTTCTCCGAATATGCCTGGGGCATCTGAACACATGCACGGAGATCACCTGTCAGCGCCTGCTTACCTTTCTGACCCGCCAAGGTGGCTTTCGGCAGCTGAACCCAAAGCCGTGGTGTTGAATCAGCATCCGCGGCCGCTGCTTTTTGACAGGGGCGGAATACAAAAAGAAGCTTGTGTGCTGTGCGATTTCATTACCATCACGAGCCTAAATACTATGGTACGTTAAGCCCCATAAACTACAAACCAATTACACATGCCTTTTCTACACCCTGGTTCCGCGCAATGCCCGTATGACTGCTGAGGTTTCAACTCAGTCAAGTGCTTCCGCGTAATCTATGAAGGCTGTATTTAAAGGTTGGTTCTATTCTGCGCATTTCTCTATCATTTGATTGATAGTGTGAATATGGTCTATTGTCGAGTAACCTCTACGAATACTAGCCTAGTCCTTTGATTGATTGAAGTGTAAGTTTGTCATGAATTTATTAGCGATGGCCTTGGTAAATTCCCTGCAGGCAACGGACAGTAAGCTGACGGGTCTGTAATCTTTCAAGTCCTTGACGTCCTCTTCCTTATTAAGATAATGTTAGCCTTCTTCCACAATTCCAAGGTGGCCAGTTTTTTAGCACAATCTCCTTACTGTCCTTGAACAGATCTGCAGTTACCTGATCCTCACGAGCTGCCTTCCCCTTTTGCACTGCTTCCAACGCTATCTTTACTTCCGTTTTCGTTGCCAGCGAGATGTCCAATTTCTCTGAACTGCTTCCTCCTGCAGTATCGTCCTGATTACTTATATTTTTGAGAACTCCTTAGCTACCTTATCCATATTATTATTGCCTTGCTTCTTTCTTAGCGGATACATCTGATTTTTGCCTATTCCTGTTTTCTCTTGATCGCTCTTGGGCTTCCTCCGTTCTTTAGAGCATGCTCCATTCTCTGCATACAATACTGCCTTGTGTCGATTATCTGACACTTATTAACTTGGGCAGCTTGCCAGTTCTATCTACCTGTGAGATTAGAGGCTTTCATGCTTTGGCGTTTAATCACATTTTTAGTCTCCTGACCAAATTCGAAATCCTTATTTTTCATCCGTGCTTGTCAGTGTACGTTAGAAATTCCCCGGTGGTCGAAATCAACCCGGAGCCCTTTGCTATGGCATTTCCCAAAGCCCGTGTGGAGAGAGACAGAATATCTATTTCCCTAGAATGGTCCAGGTCGCCGTCTCAGTCCCAAATCTAGAAGTTGTGGGGTTTAAGTTGGGGAGACAATTACGTTCTCCCCGTTTAACCGCGGCTGACACAGTTCAAAACCGCGCGGACCCCACCCCGTGGTCGCGTACGCTACCGAGCGGACGCCGACCACGGTGGGCCTTGCTCCGCGGGAACAAAGGAACGACACATTGGTGGTAGTGGTTTATTTAAAAAAAAAAAAAAAGTGAAGCAAAAGAGTGTTGCCGGCCGCGGCAATTGCTATCTAATATCTTAAGCACCCGAGCTGCAGCCGGCGGAAACGAAAGGGAAAGGGAGAGGATAGTGAGGAGAAGTATAGAGGGGAGCGACAGCGAGAAAGGACAGGGTAGAGCTTTGTACACTATTTACAAAATACAAAAGTAATCAAGTTCGCGCCGCTCGCGCGCTAATGTCCAAGCACAACAACGCTAGCTAGCAACAAAATACGCTGAGGAATCGAGGACGCCCGACTCACCAGCACGGTTACGAGCGAATGTTCGCCCACGCTAGGGCAAGGGAAAACTCCGAGGTCGGGCGGTACAGGCTGGCGGGAGCATGTTCCGACCAAAAGGCGCCCTCCGGCGAAGAGCGGAGCCGCGCGCGACACGTCAGCATGCTATCCCGGTGCCGAGCTAGAGTGTACTAGAAAATTCTAGTACACTCTAGCCGAGCAGAAGAGACCCGTCTCTCCCCCGCGCGCGAGCAGGGAACGCGCCATCCGTGGCGCTGGTGTCGCTTAAGGTGCCTCGATGCCTGGCATCGAGGCACCCTAGTGTCGCTGCGACGCGAGAATGCGTTGGGGGGGAGCTAACCGCAAGGAACGAGTTGAGGGGGAAAGCGAACCACAGGGGACGAGCGCGTCCCCACAAAGTTGGAGCCGATATATCGCCCAACACGTGGGCAATATGGACAACCAGCAGTGGCCACAGCATTGCGATGTGCAGCAGGAGTGTTAAGCTAGAAGCCTACGGCGTCAGTAGCTCCTTTCCCCCCTTTCGCCGGTAACTGCCGTGTCCTTTGGAGGGGTGTCTGAAGGGGTTAGGAATGATGACAGCGCGACGCGCGCTTCGGACGCTGTCCAAGGCCGCGGGAAACGGGGAGCAAGACCGCGAACAGCCTTGTCAGGGTCGCGCAGGGCCGACGACCGTTTCCCATTGAAGAGAGATGAGCTCTCAAGTGGGGGGGTCAATAAGGTCGGCGACTTCTGGAAGCACCCGACTGTCGAGCTCAGCGGTGGAGTTCTGCTTTACTGGCACCTCGATAGGTTGCATGTTCCAGAAAAGTGCGCGGTCCGCTGAGTCGGGCTCTGGCGAGCACTGGGCTTCGCCCACTTGTATGTACGTACAATGCTATTGCACCGGTATTGGTCGAAATTGGGCGAGAGCAGATTTACTAAAGCTCCGCCCAAATATCGAAGGGATTAAAAGCGCTGCAAACAAAGAACAAAAATGAGGAGCGCGCCGAGTCTCAGTCTCGGCTGCTTTTTTACAGCACTCTTTTAAACACCCTTTTTCTCTGGTTGCTTTTATCTCGTCCCGTCACTAATAAACCAGTTTTGTTTGTTAAGAAGCTGGAGTTGCTGCCCCAACCGGCAACGTGTCGCTGGACGAGTAGAAAAAGAGGTGACGTGCCCAGCATTCGACCAGGCCAACCGGCAATTATTCCGACTTTCTACGAAGAAACTTAACTGGCGCCGTGACCAGGATAAGTGTTTCAAGTTAACTAGGAGGAGCGTTCCAGCTCACCCAAGAGTAGGGTACCTGTGGCTGAGTAGGGGCCTGCATTGGGGGCAGTGCGGTGACTGACTGTGTGGCACGTAAACCACGTAAACGTAAACCTAAAGGTGACATGTGTAAGAAAGGATGGTTTCACAAATACTTATCTCCCACTGCTGTTGAATCTGCGGCGCTCACAGCGGCTCTCTCTCTGCGTGCGAACCTGAGCTCATCGTGATACTGACCGACAGTGCGGCTATAATTATACAGAGAGCGGCATGCGCTAATCTGGCTCATAAAATGTCTCGCGCCGGAGTCATTCAAGGCATAGGCGGCCTATGCCTCGCAGCCTGTTTGCCTATGCGTATGATATGACGGTAATTGGGTTAACATATAGAGTGAAGTTGAGATGGGCAGTCCTGTTGTGGAGATCAATTTTTGAGTTTGACGGGTATGTCTATAACTTCAAAGATTATAACGCCGTATACGGCTGCGCTGCCGCTAGCTCTTCGATGTTTTGCATGATTATTCACTTTACTTATATTCGATGCTTGTGCGAATGCTCGTAAAAATATTAGATTCGCATTCGATTTGGTGTTGGCATGCATGATTCGTTTTCAGTTCGGTTCTGAAAAAGTACTATTCGCTCACCCCTAGAAATAAGCTTTTCCTTCGTACAACTGTACATGTATTTTGCCTCTTTATGTGTGTCCTTCGTTCTGTGAAGACATGCTAAGAGGCGTCGCCGTTTGCTTCCGTGGCCATCGGTGACATAGCTTGAGTTCAAGAGTTCAAAAACAACCCCGCATTTGAGCGCGGCTGCGCCAGCCTTTTTGACAAACTTGGCAAACTGGAGGGTCACGTTAAAGTCTCCCGACTCTGGGACCCTCGCCTGTTTACTGATGTTATATTCATCTCTTACATACACGAAAAATATTATTTGGTTCTTGGGGATATGGGTGAAGTGTCAACCCCGCCGACCATGTTTTATATTTGATGTGTTCCACCCTCCTGTCTCCATCGCATGACATAACGCGTTCAGCGCAGATACGTCTGAGTTGCCAGCGTGCCGTCAACCAACGTCTTTTCTTAATTAAAAAAATATATGTTTCTCAACTGCAGGTTTTACGATGCCGCAGAACGACACAACAACAAAGCGCTAGCGACACATGAAAGGAAATACCGCGACAAAGTTGGCCACTGCGCTAGCTGGCAACGTTATTTCAACCTTGTTCGGCTCGGACCTTACAGGAAGAGTCGGAGCACCGACTGTCTGCTGGAAACCCACTCTGTACCCCACGCAATACAGGGCGTGTGAGAAAGGAACACTGTGCCCTGTACGTCACAGACCTCACTTTCCTGGTTTCTTAACACATCCATGCAACAAATTCGAGACTGCACGCACAATAGCCGCCACCTTCTCATTGTGACTGGCACTTCTGACCTACATGGCATGTTCTGCTTGCACACGCGGCGTTATCTGTAAAATCCTTCCTCAGACTGGAAAGAGGGCAAGTATCTTGCGACGTTGTGTAATCTGCTTGCCGATGCCCGGTGGAATGCCGGCCGTGAGAGGAGGGCGACATGTTGCTGGCTTGCGTCGAGAATTGCCTAAGCACGAGAAACGGATACAAGTCAATAAATGGGAAAAACAACGCAGTCTACCACATTTAGCAAGTATAGACTTGTGGCCCTGTCATTGCCAGCTGTTCTCCAATATACATGCAGCCCTCTGTGTACGCCTGCTGTTTTCAGTGAATAGCTGCGGTCTTTTGGCTCTTGAAAACATAGGGAGTCGGACAACTTTTTTTTTACAAGCTTAAAAAACGCTTGCGGTTGGTGATAAGTCTGAAGTCAATGCCAAAACAAGCAGAAGGCGTCTTGGTGGTCATCTTTATTAAAAGGTATATTATATAATTCTTAGGCTGGGCTTTCGGGTAAAAAAATGATGAAAGTACGCCGAATCCAAATTTTTAAATCCTGATTAACCAAAAAAGGCCAGTATCCATGACCACAGCTAGCTCTCTGTTAAGTAGAATTTACGCTCAGTCAATCGACAAAAACTGACAAGGTGGTACTGTTACGTAGTACCGTTGGATTGAATAGCGCAGGCATACGTTTGGAGGTACATTAATGTGCAACGTTAGGTGCCTCTGCAGAACGGCAGGCTCAACCTACTCTCCAAACGACGCTTTAGAGAGAGAGATAAAAAAAAAACTTACATTCCAACCAAAGTCTCATGAGAGAACCGACTTAAAAGAGACGCGCTTTTTTACTTTCTTTTTCCCCGCTTCCACCCAGTCAACCCTGAAGAAGGTGCTTGAGTTGGCGCCGAAACATTGGTTCTCTCATGAAACTTAGGTCAGAATGACACAATTCATTTTCTGTCTAATTCATCTCCTGACCAGGCAGATATCTGCCGAACTGTTCACGTTCCAAACGACGTCTGCTAGCGTAGCCCTGTTCGCTCTCATAATCCGCCATTTACATCTCCATCGCATGTATGGACACTGACACCGACCTGTGCACAAAAATTACGATAAATGTCATGCTCTCAGTTAAGCGGCAGTTCTATCACTCCCGTCAACAAGCAGGTCACGTGACGACCCGTCCTCACACCCAACGCAGCGCAATAATCCAACGATAGCATGACAACCAATTTTCAGAAGTAAACTTCTTGCGCTTTTGTCAGACGGCTTTTAACTTTCATTACTTTATTAAATGACGATAGCATTTTCTTTCACAAGGACTCTAAACACGACCATCTGCGCGCTAATTACTCGGAAATTGAATTTTCCGGCTGAAATAAAAAATGGCCACCACAAACTACTAGTGGCTTTTCGCCACACAGGAACTCCCCATTATATAACACACACACAAGAAGACGAAGATTAATCCGCCAGTGAAGTTCGCGGTGCTGTATTTTGTTTGCCGCATCCGGTCGCGTTAGTGGAATGCCCATTACGTTCTTTCTCTTGGGCCCTCCACACAACCGCCGAGGAAAGGGTGAGCTCAACCCAGCGGGATACGGGGAGGGGGGGCGACGTTACGAGAAAGGTCAAACTCCCCTCATGGACGGAGTCGTTATAGTCGCATCCTGTGTGCACGTGTTTACGGCGAGGCAGACCCGCTTCACAGTGCGTGGCTTTTGTGCCATGTCTTGTGGGAATCCTGGCTTTCCGCCGTTGCCTTTGCGCGGCTGTGCCGGCTTCCCTCGTTGTTTCTCCTCTTTCTCTTGCTCCCGCCTCAAGCGGTGGAGAGGCGGCTAGGTGACTAATCACTGTCATTTGGCCACAGCTCCGCCCAGGTTCCCAAACGGCCTTTGCCATTGGTGCCTTTTGGCATTGGTGCCTTTTGGACCCGCTTTGGCGGCCGCGCACCGCGCGACCGTCCGAGCGGGGCCCAGAGAGAGATCCCTCCGAGACAGCGTAAGGTGCGTACGCAACTGTTTGTCCGTGCCGGCCTTTGCCGTTCGGACCAGTGCATACTCGAGCTCGCCCGCACGTGTCCTCTGACCTGCAGCGGCTCGGGCCTGTCCAGCGGGGTCCAACGACCTCCGACAGGCGTACATTGCGTTGTTTGCCCACTCTCTCTCGCAACCGGCCCAACGGTCGACACGAGAGAGAGATCACAGCACTGCCGCGGGGACATTCTCCTGCAGCGGCGTGCTAGCGGCGCACATTGCTCGAGTCGCTTCGTGCGCGCAGCGGAGCCTTGCTCCTCGCGCGCCCCCGGGACGGGGTGACGATTGAGTGCGTGTGTACTGCTGAAGGACGACGTGAATAAACGTCTCCTTGGTGAACTTGGAGGCCTATTTCTTGGCGGCGAATCGCTCTCCTCCCAGCGGAGGTTGAGTGCACCGCATCGGTGTCCCAGTGTGTGTGTGGTGACGGCTGATCGGGGCCCTTGGCTCGCGCGAAGCTCGAACCCGCGGTGGTTGGTGGCCTGTGTCCACGTAGAAACCCACAGTCTGCAGCGGCGTGCTTTGACAGTTTGAAGCGCGGTCAACAGGATATTGCCACGCTAGCTGCAGGCATGAGGAGCGACGATGCTTAACAGATGGGTTGAAGTGGCTTTCCTGGAGCTTGGGTCAACCCGACGTTGGGAAAGTGAGAGTGTTCGCGAAGGTCGCAGCAGGAACAAGCGTAAGTCTCAAATCGTGATGGCAGAAATTGTACATATATGTGTACAGTGTCGCGATGAGTTACCTTCTTTCCCCAATTGCTGATTGGTGATGTTTTCCTTTCCCCAATAAGTTATTGGGTGGATGTTTGTACAGTACCTGATTGGTTATTTTCCCCACCGAGGGCGGGGACATAGGGTTTAAAACCAGCTGTTTCGGCAGGACCGAGGGCTGGTTTCGTCACGTATATAGAACTGCGAGCCAGTCAAGTGTAAATATTTTTTCTCCTTGCTTGTATCTTCCTTTGTTCTTTTAATTGTTATAAAAGTTTAACCTCTCCAGAAGTGTCCTCTTGCAATTTGATTGAGCAATTCGAATCTGCAAGACGTCAAGAATCCTACAACAATCATCTTTAACCTAATTTCCCTCTACGAGATCTTAAGAGAGGATTTCGACTGGCGCAGCCGTAGAGGGGACTTTCAACTCCGCCTAAAATAATATTTGCTAAAAAAAATAGAAAACTGCGCTCTGATATATGAACACCGAAATAAGTCAACCGAAAGCTCAAAAAATAAAAACCAAAAAATCTAATCCCTACAACATATCCTGTACCTTTCAGTCGTACAGACGCACTTAACGTGTGGATGCATACAATAACGCCGAAACCTGTGCATATATTATACGATTACACTTAATTACTTCGAAATATATATCCCCTCTCCTTCGGCAATACTTTCCGTTTACGCTGAACTCTCACATTCCCCTGTAATATTAAGTGCATGTTACCGTCCTACCGACTTCGACGCAAGCTTTGTTAGGGTTTTTCACGAGGTGCTCTGCGCACTGATGCACTCCTTCCTTGAAATATAAACCCGCATTTTGTTCGCTAACTTTAATTTCAAAATAGCGATATCGTGGTTTGGCATAGCACTTACAACATCGAAGAATAACGGAAAGTTAATTTTCTTAAGATGGTGTCTTACCTTTGGCTTAGCACGACTCATCTCCACTCGAACAAGGTATAATGACCCGTCTTACAGCCTGCCATAGATCTACTGTTCACCACACATCCTGATGACCTTTCCGCAGTGACATTTTTACTCGCTCTTAACGATCACGCCGCAGTTTACTAAAACTATCAATCCCAAATAAGATACCCGAAAAGGTAAAAAAGAAAACCTTCTACGAAATAGGGGATTAAGTTGCGTTCAATGACCAAATAACTCAGTTTAGTATCCCCTTTTCTGCTATGTTTTTTAGTCACTCAGTGAAAGCCAACTGATTAATCTTGAGAACTAAAATGCAGCAACTAATCAAAGCTCATATTCCCACTATTATTGTAACAGAGCGGCTGTCTTCCGTCTGGTTTAACAATACATTAAAATGCCTCATCAATAATAAAAGCTCTATCGCATCGCAAAACAACGTAACTACAATCAAGCGCATGGGAAAAGTACCGTTACATCGACAGAATGTTTCAATCTTTTCAATCTTTAGCTGCCAAAACTGAACGTTCGTTGTTTACAGCTTAACCTCCTGATACGCTCCGTAATAACCCGCGTCAATTTTAACGCAATAGCTCCCGCCTTTTTTTTTTTTTTTTAATTCCGTACAGAGCAGGAGGAGTCAACCAACCTTCAAGCCAGTCCAGTGGCGGCTTGCCGCTCTGATATCGGCGGAGTGATACCGATCGGCGAAAGCAAAGAGTCCGTGCGTATTTTATTTCTGTGGGCCTAATTTGTGGCTGCGTAGCCTCTGACTGGATCTATTTATTAACGGCAACCTAAAAAACAAAATAAAAGCGAAAGCGAAGCCGCCACGCGACTTGCCGAAAGGCATTTCCCGCGTTAGTTGACTCCTCCCACCGTCTGCGGCGAGTTAAAAAAAAGGCGGGACGTTTAATCCGATTTAAAATATGGAAATCGGTCGCACAGGAAAATAATTCGAAGTTTCTAGGAATCCTCGGAACGTGTAGATCGAGTCTCTGCAGTAAAAAGACGAGTTTGCCGCCGCGGTGGCTCAGTGGCTATGGTGCTCGGCTGCTGACCCGAAAGACGCGGGTTCGATCCCGGCCGCGGCGGTTGAATTTCTTTGGAGGAGAAGTTCTAGAGGCCCGTGTACTGTGCGATGTCAGTGCACGTTAAAGAACCCCAGGTGGTCGAAATTTCCGGAGCCCTCCACTACGGCGTCTCTCATAGCCTTAGTCGCTTTGGGACGTTAAACCCCACAAACCAAACCAAACCAAAAAGACGAGTTCAGGTTCCTCTTCAGTGCACCTTTAAGCGATGCGCCACTGTTCTGGCAGGTGCAAGCAGAATTTAGGTGACATAAAAGGAGTACTTGCGCGGGAGGGATCACTAATTTTTCGCATTGTCCTCTTAATGGTCGGTTAAGTGTTGTGTGATGGGGAAAGACAGACCAGTGCCTGCGTGTGCGGAGTGATACGCACAGAGGAACTCAGGCCGCTGAAGAGACCCATTCACGCTATCGTGCCTTACCCCTAAGGCGAAGCTTAAGTGTCCCCTCAGGTTTTTGGAAGGTCATTGACCCAAGGATAAATAAATCTATAACATTATGCGACCAAAATAACTTCCCTACCCTCATACTGAAGTTTTAGCAACACGTAATTCATTTCTGTTCACTTTTAGCAAGTAACCAGGTGCCAATCTTGCTGACTTTCCTGACTTTCAATATCCTGTGATGCCTGTAATAACTTTTAAATCTCTTGGCATTTACAAATTAATTCAATCTTTCAAAGCAACATCATCCACCGGATTAATTTACATCAACGCGAAAGTCCTTCAAAAATAAAGTAATCACCGGTGTCATATTGTCGGAACATTTTACAGCAGGCACTTTCATCTGGAGTGGTTTCGGTGGATTGGAAAATGGGTAAGATCATTCAGGCTCCTAAAATAGAGGTTAAACTACAAAGCTTGATTACCGACTCACCTGCATTATTAGACTTTGTTCTAAAGTTAGGGAGCGCGACTTTTCCCATGTCATGAATTTTCTGTTCTCTAGCAACTTCCTTCATTCCAGCCAGCACGAATTTCTTAAAATTTTATCTTGCGATACAGAATTTGCACTTTTCATTAGCGACATCAGCTCCCTATTAGACCTAATCATACAGGTAGATTAAATGTTTGCAGGCTTTGAAAAAGTCTTCAACAAGATCCCCCACAATCTGCTCTTCTTGAAACTTTTACGCTTAAATCTTCTTGCTCTGATTTATAATCGGTTACGCGCTTTCTAACTGGCCGTCATCACTTCGTTTTTGCAAAACAATACTCGTCTTTTATGGCGAAAGCCTTTAATGGCTTATGCTGTCGTCCGTTAACAAAGCGTGTCACACGCGTTTAACTCGGGAGCTAAAAAAGTTAGAAGAAAACCAATGGTTGCTTCAGATAGAGGAGGAAAAAACGAACCTATAGAAGCAAAGTTTGATTACTGCAAATTAATTCGTTATAGGCAAAAAAGTCGAAATTGCGTCGAAATAGCACGGACGTCGATGTAGCCACGAGAACGCTGTGACGTCACATCCACCGGAAGTCGTCACGGCATAGTGAAAATTGCCACAGAATAGTCGGAAAAACGTCAGATTTGTGTTAAATTAAGCGTAATTAACACTTAAGATCCCCGAAGGATGTATGATTTGGGTATCTATAAAGCCACGGGAACAGTGTGACGTCACATCCACCGGAAGTCGTCATGGCATAGTGTCCTCGGCTTTCGCCTCTCAACACTTTAGTTGCCAAAGCGTCCTCGCAATTTTTATCTCTCCTGTGATTTCCACTGTTCTGTTCTTGGCCCCTCTCTTCTTAATCTAAGTTAACGATCTTCCCAATGATATGTCTAACGTACGACTAATTGCAAACAACCGTGTTATTCAACGAGCCGTCAATAATAGCTCGGATGTTCTCAATCAACAACGCGGCATACATACAGTAGAAAAATGGTGTAAAACATGGGTAATGTCATTAAACATTAACAAAACTTCATTAATTTTTTTTTACCGCCACCAAACTTGGTACCCAACTATATTCTAAATAACTCCGTAATATCATCTGCCTCATCCTATATATCACTCTTAGCACGGTAACCTTTATAAATCTGCACATTTTCACATCTTTGTGCACCAGTAATTTAAAGGTTACATAAATGTTGAGGACGGAGGGGCCCTGGAGTTGGGTGGGTCGTTCAGCACCGCAGGCCCCGGCTCCGAAGGACGATGTCGAACTTTATTAAGGAGGAAACTGTACAGAAGGTTTATTTTACATAGTTGCAGTCGTGATGAGAGTGCTTCGGTCACAAAACAACATCCCGTTAAAGAGGCTTCATATTCCCCAGATCCCTGACTGGGAAATAAAGTTCGAAGAACGATGTCCAATCGGATGGGCAGTTGAGGACGCTGGTGGTACCACCCACGGCAGGGGGCGGTGCTGGGATCTCTCGCAGCTCGGTCGATGGGAAGGGGAAGACAGAGTCATCAAGCACTGATGTGTCACTTTGATCACTGCGGCAAGTCTTCTGCTCGTTGCCTACCAGCATGTGAACGAACGTCCTCGTGCTCCCCCGCCGTATGTCCGAAGCACGAGACCTCTGTCGAGGACACAGCCGTCTATCAATTAACAGCAATAGCTTGACATTACGCAGCACCACTGAAGTGACCGGGGATCGGGACCAGGGTCTTCACCACCTTAGGGCGAAGCAGGCAGACTACGGAGAGAAGCCTTCGGGAGGAATAGCAAAGCTTGAAGGTTTATTTTACATTTTGTACAGTAGCAAGTCAGAAAATGGAGGAGGATGATCCTCTGGCACCCCACAGATTGCTCCTTAAATGCAGTTCACATTCCCCAGGCACCCAGCCAGGGAATGTGAACTCTGGTTGAGCGTCCAATGGGCCGCTAGCGTCTTCTTAGGCTCCGCCCTCCCCACGTGCCCGCGCACACCGCACAGACGCACACACACACGGGCAAGGAGGAACTTGGCGTCTCTCAGTCGCGAACTGTTTGACCAGGCCCAAAAACAATCCTGATCGATGGGGACGCGAGCGCTGACCGCTCACACCGGTGACCTCTTCAGTTCGGTGGAAGGGACAAATCAGCCGTGTCGCCCATCCGCGGCGCCGTGCCCCGCCGTCGTCGCCACTGGGTCTCGTCGGTCAGTCCACGGGCAGTCCGGGAGAAACATCGCGCTCAGCCTTCCCGGCGAAGGGGATTAGACGCCTTTGTGTACGCCGACGCCGTCGCCAGTAGCTGCCCCACGCAGTGTCTCTTTTGTCTCCCCCGAACAGCAGCGCTTTCCGTCGCAGTAGCCTGATGACGCCGGACTGGCTCGCCTGTTTCCGCTGCCAGTCCCCAGGAGCGCAGTTCGGCACCAGAGCCGCATTCAGCATCGCCGGCGAAGGGGATTAGAGCTTTTGTCCACGCCAACGCCGCCGCCAGAAGCCGTCCCCAGGCACCCGTTTCCTTGCGTCTTCTCCGAAAAACAGCAGCGCTTTTGGCCGCATACCTGATGGCGCCTGACGGTCTCGCCGTTCTCCGCTGTCTGGGCCTCCGATCATTACACCACTCCGTCGTCCGGCGACTCGAGGGTAGACTCAGCCCCTTGACGCCCCCGCCGCCGTTGCTTCCGCCGCTGCTGCCGCCGTTGCCAACCCTCGCCGCATCTTGGCCTCACGATGACTCACGTGTGGAAGTAATTCTTCCCAGGCCCATGTTCTCCGATCTTAACAATGTGACCTTTACATCTGTAACCTTTATAAAAGTGACAGCGGTAGATAGGTTACGCGCTTTTTAGCCGTGTAATCTTCAGAAAGGAATTAAGCCTTCAGAAGGACATAGGTTACTTGCTCCAACTTGTATAACCTTTGTATGAACTTATGGTTCGCATAAAAGATCATTTTATTAAAAATGTCCTTGTTGTTTGCTAGGCTCACAAAACACAGGACTTTGGTGAATTGAGATTTGACCTGCACGAAAATTGACCAACAAGGAAAAGGGTGTAGAAAAAAGACACAAAAAATATTGTCACGTATATAGTGATGACTGTAGTCCGGTGAACAGGAAGACACCGAGAACCGCTTCTAAACGAAACTCTTTATTTGGGATTTTTTTCCCAGCGCCTAGCGCCCGTCCTTGTCTGTTCCTTCTTCGTCCTTGTTGTCTTAGCGCTTGAAAAATGTCAAATCTGCACCAACTAGCCCGATCCGCTACCCTTCTGATCTTTATTTGGGCTGACATGCGCCCGCGAAGAACTTAATCATTCGGAGGCGGCGTAGCAACAAGCGTGCTCGGCAGTTGTCGAACAGAATACCCGCCGCTGTCGGCCGTGCTCTTTTTAAAGCTGACAGCGAACATTCGAGATAAAGCTTGGGAAGTTACTAGAACATTCTGGCTCAAAGTAGAATCGGCTCCGTCTGGATGCGATCAATCGAGATAAATCTAGGCGCGTCTTGCGTCACAAACGAAGCGATAAAGCGGCGTGTCGGCAGCCTTGAAGCATGAAAAAACAAACACTACAAACGAACGCTACAAAGATTCCCGGAAATATCATGCGATATTCAAAAACGCTCACTGCATTGCATCCAAGAATAGGCACAAATATACACAATACCGCAACTTCCCGAGTCTTGGCTGCATCAAAGAAAACCTAACGTACAAAAATGATGCATCATGGTCAAGGCGCTAGTTTCGTAAAATATTTCTCTCGTAGTGGAGAGATAACACAGCAAGTATATATAAAAATAAACGCTGCCAAATGACATAAAAGGCACCGTGAAATCTGAGCCCATCGTATATTGCTGTTTGAAGGACAAAAAATAAGAACATGCAACTGATTTAAGGAAATAGCTCACATGAATTATCACTTCGACAAAATCTTGTCCACTAGATAATAAATTCCTTTTAAAGTAAATAAAACAAAATAGACTGTCATCGTGGTGCAAGAAAACGAACATAATAAGAGACCAATATGATGTTAAACGAGTTGCTAAAACAGCTTTACTGCTGTATAAGGAACACAATTAACTTGAAATACAAGTAGTATAAAAGCAGAGGCTGCACTATTGTGTCAATAATTTATAACACTTTTTGAGCTAGACATTAAAGTGACTGCGCATTGTTGGGTTTTAACGGGGGGACATACATTATCCCCACTTAATCGCTGCTGAGATAGTTCAAAACCACTGGACCCCACCCCGTGCCCCGTGATCGCGTACGCTACCGAGCGCATACCGACCACGGCGGGCCTTGCTCTGAGGGAACAAAGGAATGACACTCTGGCTGACACAAACAGGCATTAATTACTTCAATAACAATAACGCCAGCTAGCAACAAAATACGCTGAGGAATCGAGGTCGTCCGACTCACCAGCAAGGTTATGAGCGAAAGTTCACCCACGTTAGGGCACAGGATACTCCCCGGCTGGACGGGACGAGATGGGGGGAAACGTTCCTCCCCACGGGACCTCGCCCCGCTGGCGGAGAGCGGAGTGCCGCGCCTGAACGTCAGCACGCGTCTAGTTTCCCAGCCGAAGAGGGAGTACCCAACCCGCGCGCGCAGCCGTCACGCCGTTCGTGGAGCTGCGACGCCGGCGCCCTCCCTTGTTAAGGCAACTAAATGGGGAGAGTAGGCCGCGTCCTGGCAATATTAACAGCTCAAGAACGGGTATACAAGAAGCACAGGCAGCACGAGTGCTATCAAAGCTTGCAGCCAGATACAAAACCAAAGGAAGAGGGCCATCATTAAAACATCTGTGCTAAACTGCATGTACAGGGTCTGTTCTGAAAGTAGTAGGACTCATTTCTTTTTAATAAAATTTATTCATGAGAGTAGTACAAACGATTAGAATTTTTCAAAGTAGCACCCTTCCGCACCTACACGCTGCCGCTCATGAGTTTTTCAGTTTTCGTACGCCTCCAGGAACGCCTCGACCGGAGTGCTGTTTAGCTCCCTCGTCACGGCCTGTTGAACCGCCTCTACCGATCCATGATGTTCCCCCTTGAGCGTCGATTTTATTTTCGGGAATAGAAAAAGTCTGGCAGGGCCAAGTCGAGGCTGTAGGGGGGCTGAGGCAGCGTTGCCGCCTTGTACTTGGCAAAAAATCAGGGTCCTCATACACATGGTGAAGATGATCCTGGCAGATCGCTTTCCGGTTGGCCTTTTGCTCCTCTGACAACACTCCCGGCACCAACTTCGCGCACACTTTCCTCATGGGTAAGTTTTCTGTCACGATCTCGAAAACTTGGGTTTGAGAAATGCTCAAGTCATCAGCAATTATTCTGATACTCATCCTACAATCACTGTTCAGTAAATGTTTCACTCGCTGCATATTTTCGTTGGTCTTGCTGATCGAATGGCGTCCGGAGGGGTCGTCGTCTTCCACTCTTTCTTTACCTTCTCGGAGCAGCTTGCGCCACTCAAAAAACACCTGGTCTACCCATGGCAGCGTCACCGTAGACCTCCGTAATCATTTCGTGGGTCTCTTTGCACGTTTTACCAAGATTTACATAAAACTTGATCGCGTATCGCTGATCCGGTAAACGCTCCATGATTCTGCGTGACGAGACGTTTCGACAGGGGTTCACAGCACAAGCGACCTGCTCTCTTGAACGGCCGAGAGCCGACTGGCGATTTTCCCCAGCATTCCCAATATCCCCCTTCAACGATCCTGCACGCGTAGACCGCCTGCCGTCCGCCCGTTCGCCCAGGAAAAAACCAGTCCTACTACTTTCAGAACAGACCCTGTATGTGAGCTAGATACACCTAGCAGTTTTCAGAGCGTATGACTTCAAGAAATACAGCATAAATTACCTAGAGTTTCGACATAAAGTCTCCACCAGAAATGCCATTGTAAGATACGCACACCTCAAAGCACTTCAGAAAGCAAGCATAAGGAGATCAACTGTAACTGTAGCTGTATTTAAGGTGGGCAATATTTGTAATACATGATGCGAATATACTGCAGTTCAGAAAAAAAGACACTGAAGCAACCCCTACAGAACACATTTCAGCATCTTGGGAAGCAAACTATTATAGCACGATATATGCTTTCGTACCCTTAGCACAAATACCTTTTTTTTTCAAAAGCATGAGATTTCTCGGGCGGCTTGTGAGCAGTCTACAAAGCACTGTTGTGTCAGTTGGTTTATGGCTTCTGCAGTAGGACATCCATGGGTGCGAATGAGGGTGGGTACTCCAGGTTTTTTTATAGCGCATGTCAGCCGGCAGAAAATGAGGGCTCGCTGGCTTCCATTTGATCCTGATGACTTCTGCAGTACTTCCAGAATAAACACAAGTGCGTTCAGTGGAGTATACACATGAAGTGCCGTGACTTGGAGGTCATTAGACAGTGCAGTCTGCGGAATGTCACATTAAAGTAAGGCTAAGATTCTCCCAACAAAGTTTAAACACAAGTAAAAACAGATATATAATTTTTAAGCCAGCATATAGAAAAGATGCCTACTCCCTCATGGTATTTCAGCGCAACGGCACACGGCCAAAGAAAAGAAGCAGGAAGAGAAGAAGGACGAACACAGCGCTGTTTACTGTCAACTGTTTATTTAGGGACGCACACACAGCACACACACCGTGCAAGGTAAACAAGAAAAAAATTCGTTTCACATCTTTATCGCATAAACTTTGAAAGGAACATCTTTTCTGCAGCATACAAAAGAACTGAAGTATCGCTGGCACATTCTGACCCTGCTCTCTGAATATAATATGCCTCTATCGTTTCACGGGTTGTTTTTGATTTGCTTGTGCTCAGTATCCTCACTCCAGAAAGCACCGGTGTACAATCCTTGAAAGTAGCGCAGTTCTCGACAAGGTTAGCACCTTCCCCATTCATTAGGTCTCTTGCGTGCTCCCTCTCTTCTCTTCCTGCTTCTGTTCTTTGGCCGTGTGCCGTTGTGCTGAAAAACTATGAGTTTAAATCAAGTATACCAACTAGCCCATGAACTAACTCTACTGAAATGCCTACTCCGTTCAGTTGAAATTTTAGACCTCATTACTGGAACAAGTAACCTAACAAAAGTTTTGCGGCGTGTAGTTTACAGAGTCATGTTGACAAATCAAAAAGCGAGCTATCTCTTGTTACAGGCTGCATACAAAGGATACAAAAAGTACTACCGAGTTGGTTAAAACAAAGCCTGTACTACTCATTTTTCCATTCCAAACTTAGTTACGGCATTTTGGTATGAGGGACCACAACTGCTTCAAACTATAAAAAAACCCAATAATTGTCCAAAAGAAAATATTGAGAATATGTGAAGACTACGTTGGTGATAAACTAGCGCTTCGAACGAAACCGCTCTTTATTAAATATAACAGTCTTAAGGACGATCAAGTTTATTACTTCAAACTGTTCCAGTGGATTCATAAGAATGGAACCACGTACACCTGTCGACAGTCGCAATTCGTACGCAGCGCGTAAACTATAATATTTGCTGTTTGTGCATTTCCTAGTTTTGTTACAGTGCACTATATTTATTATTCATCACGTGGAAGCAATAGGAATGTTTTAGAGATGTACTTTCAAATTGTTTTCAAATTTTGTTGCTAAATTTTGTGCCTTATATAAATATTATGCTGCCCTAATCTGTAGGGGCGCAGAGGATCTGTCAGGCATCTTGTCGTTACCTTTGACCCCTGCACGGAGAGAATACGTGGCACAATAAAAAAAATAGAAATATATAGACAACGCAGCGTAAATATCAAAGCATTGGAATATTACGTAATCTTCCTTGAAAGTGAACCTTAAGTCCTGAAAAGGCACTGGATGCCACAGTAACTGATAGATGAATGCATAATAATATTCCACAAACCTCGTTGATGAGCTCATGCCTAGAATGGCCTTGTAAATGCTTGCCAATGTCGAGAAATGTGCATTTCAGTTCTTCTTTGCTTGAAAACACTTGAAATCACTGCTTTCAGTTTCCTCTCCAAGTCCCCAATCGCAGTTCGGCTTCAGCGCAGAGCTGGAAAAAAAGTTGATACAAGGAAGGGAGAGAAGTCCGTTGAATCAAGCGCTGCTGGAGAAAAGTTGGTACGATTAAGTGAAAGCAGTCATCAATATAAACATCAGAATTGAAATTTCTTCTGATATCCCTTGTTCCTTCAAAGGCGAAAACAATGGAATTTCATTTTTGATCACTTCAGTATCAGTTGACCACACGAAAAGATTTATTCCTTCCAAAATTCATTATTACATATATCAGTTATCCGTCATTCAATGCAGCAGAGTATTAGGCAATATTGGGTTCTTATAATCTCCTAACACTCGGAAATAGATATGCACTTTCAAAAGGCAGAGGGTAATCGTTGCGTATGCAGCGGTCTTCATAAGTGACTTCAAGGGGGCCTTGCTTCCTATGAGGTACTCGTGCGCAAAAAATAGCGTAAAAAGTTGTGATACAATCCCTGCATCGTCGTTTTAGCTAAGTCAACCTCACTCAAGAGCCGAAATGACAACGAATAAAGAAGCAGTGATGCTTTTTTTTGTGCCTCATTGAACTTTACTCCGACCGTTACGCCACAGTCGCCGTTGGGTTGTTGAAACATAAACAGCATGACGGAAAAATTCAATTAGAATATGTAGCATTCGTTCGCAAATAGCACATGGTTACCCATGCATGAGTACTAAGTCTTGCGCATCATTACAAAAAATGAAACACGCTAGCAAATTTTGTCTATGGACCTTTAAAGCTCAGAAAGCGTCGAAAAATCTGCACCTGTATGCCTGTTCGCTAAGAAAACAAAGAGACCGGCAAGTAAGACGCAGCGGCTTCGGAAAAGAACAAGCTTACTTTTTTTATTTTTGACACAAAAAAATTAGAGTTGTGCTGAGACCCCTAGTCTTTCGAGCAAATATATGCTGTGGAGATTGCTGCGGCACTTTGGCAATTTTAATCTCTTGCTCTGTGTCATCTAGGGAGAATACACAGTAAAAAAAAAAAAAAAACGGACGGAATCACTTCAGAACAAAGCGCAATTGTGTGAAGAATGTCGGCGTGGAGAGGTATTGTCAGTCTCAATTCCTGATCAACCAAAATCTGCTCTTGTAAACCTCACGACTACAATGGAAAACAGCGCAAAACCACAGAGCGGGCACAGAAAGAGAAGACGAGACAAATGCGCTAAGAACTGAAGTTTATTGTTCTGACACATCGGTAAATATACAGCAAGCGTAAAAAACGAGAATAACTAAGTCTGAGTGACAGACATCAGAACCAAATATTACGCAGGAGCACCATGATCACCCAGCTTCATCACCCAGCTTCAGAAAGGAAACGCAATTCCTTATCCAGATGAGCTATGGCAGGAGTGCTGACACAACGCTTTTTGAGGCTTGCAATTTTTTCAGCCTCAACTATTGCTCGCGTAGTTTTGTCAGCATAGCTACGCAGCACAATCGTGTTACTCGCGACTACTCAGATGTGCATTTACTATCTCTACAGTGAACACACAGATGATCCGAAATCCGCTGTCTCATATTGTAGTTGTACTCTGATAATCTTTTATTAAGGCTCCTGCCAGTTTGGCCTCCTTATGCATAGCCACAAAACAAAGGAATCGAATAAATGACGCCTTCAGCACAAGATACACTCTAAGAAAAAAAGGTGTGATTTTAGTCCTTTAAGGGGGTAAATCCACTGACGCTGTGGCGAGCCCCTTTTGGTGCAAATTTGCACCCTCGTCGGGGGACTAAGTGTGTGTGGTGTAAAGTTTAGGCTGCAATAGGACTAATGTTATTCCGTTTGATCAGGTGTAAGTATAAGCCCTTCATGACTAACGTTACCCTTCCTCAGAAAGACTGACGCTTAGGCCGTGAAAGTGCAAACATATGCTTTACTTTCTGGTGCATCTTTGCACCGACTCGGAACAAGCTTATGCTCGATCTCAAAGCGTAAACTTATCCTCCCAAGGGCTACAATTAAGCCTTTCAAATGAGCTTACTACAACGCTCCTGAAGTGCAACTTTACACCTTATCAATGGGCGTAACGTTGTTCTGCAAGAGGATATGGTTTTGATCTTTTCAGGTGCACCCTTACACCGTGTTAGAAAGGGTAATGTTAAGCGTACAAGGCTATAGGTAAACCTACCTAATCAGTTTATAACAGCGGTCCCGAAGTGCAACTTTGCACAGTATCAGTGGGCGTAACATTGCTCTGCAAGTGTGTATGTTTTGCCCGTTGAGGTGCATACTTACGCCTCTTTTGGTAGGGTAACGTTACCGTCCCGAGGACTGTAGGCTATCCCGTATTGCAGTGTATTGATACACCTTCTCGAAAGTAAGGCACAGGCGCGTTCGCAGTGATACTTTTTGGGCCTGGAAACTAATTCCCTATGTAAGTGTGTGGTAACGGTGCATCAGCTGTAATGTATAACTCACATTGCAACTAAACGCAGCATTACCATACACCTACAGAACAAAGCTACTCGCTGAAAAGGCATGATAACTACCTCATTTTGCGTGCAGTTCAAAGACATTTTTTTCTTCCACAATCCTGGTTATGTTTGTGTTAGTGCGATAAGTTTGTGGCGTGCCGTGCAGCACATCAGAAGGCAGTTTTGCACTCCAGTGACAGTACACCAGTACGCACGACAGGGTTTATTTCGTATTGAGTTTAAAATGGCAGCATAACTCTCAGTAGTCTTCTGTCAACGTCGTGATGGCATCCATTGTCCAAGTGAACCTGTGTGAGAAAAAAAAAGATCGTTTTAACATGCGGGGAGGTACACACATTTAATGCATAAATTGGGTACACTCAGTCTTCGAGCGTATGAAAACTGCGGATGATCGCACTCTGCCTGCAGCAGCCTAGCCTAATGTGCTACAGAAAGTTGACTGCAATACCCTTTTCTATACTGTACCACTGTACTCTTTTGACTGCCCTCTCGAGGCCATCTTTACAAGCCAGTTTCCTCAGAAGGGGGAACTTGACTCTTCGTTTCCACAATACATGCGAGAGTGTCGTCTGGGAACGAGACCTTTTGGTTGGAAAAGAAACCTTGCGGAGCAGCTGATTTACAGATTACAGGCTAAGAAAATAAATAGAAGAATGTACAACACAAGCTCTGGACACTAAATCATTGTAGAATCGTTCATGCTACTTGACAGAAGAACATGCATGCCCCTACAAGTAGGCCAAACTGTAGGCTCCTCATTTGATGTACTTATCAAACATGCAGTGGAAGTAGCGCGCAGCTCCAACTTCGAAAATGGCCTAGCTTTTCTTTTTTTATTTGCAGCGTTCTTCCGGCGTTGATTCAAAGGGGCACGATGATACTGCTGAAATCAGCAAGACATACGAAACCGAAACGCAGTATAATTGACGGTTCTAAAAGAAGAGGCAGGGTATCTTTATTCACCTGTCATGCATGCAGTGGTGCTACCAATTATTCACTAATATTATGAGCCTGCAACACTTTTCGCAAGCAAAAATAAACTGAAAAGAAAGTTGTTGTCCAGTTATACTTTTGGCGCTAGAAAAATTCCGGCTGAATTTAGAAAGTTTAGCTCCTTATCGCAGCGCCTGCGTGCAACAAAGGCGCATGCGCACTGAGATCATGCGTTTCTTTCTGCAACAACTTGCAAAATTATATACGTCAGACTCTCAAGAAGGATAGTTTCCGATTTACAGTCAACAGTCTCGCATTCTTTCTAGAAAAGGAAGGTGGGAGAAGCCCCTAATCTATTTCGGCATCGACTGACGCATCTCCCCTTTTGTGGGCCGAGCAGGAATTCATAACGCAAACTGGGGAAAAAATCTTTTTTTTGGAAAATATCTTCTAAGTCAGCGGCAATTTTGCAAGTTGTTAACTGTTGTAAGGGTTTACTGACGTGAAATAGCGAAAGAAAAATGTTTGCGGGTGAAGCTTGAGAACGGCTATAGCGGCTTGGAGAAAGAACTGAAAATTGGTTTTGAGGAAAGGAAATGATGCAGTAACTGTCTCACATATCTCGGTGCACACCCGAACCACGTGCGTCTGGAACAAAGATTGCCAAATGGCATTGGGCCGCATCATAGAAAGTTTTGGTCTCCAGTTCAATTATTTTTTAGATTTCAACCATTCAGAGCAATCATCAAGGTTCGTAAATGAAAGTAGGACTCAACCTCTGAAGCTTAAATGCCCTATTAGCTGCACTCATGCTGGAGGTTGCATGCAATTTGCAACGTACAGGGTCAATCACACTTAGAGGGAACACGGCTCCGCGTTGCCGCGTGCCTGCGCAGTGCCTTTGCATCTAACCCGTTCATGAATCAATGCACAGTGGCGCACGAGAAGAGGGACCTCGAAGTGGTGCTTCGTGTCATGCGCCCCTTTGCACGGGTTTGTTACCGGCTTTGTCGCAATCGTGGTTGGTCGCAAGCCACGCGGAGCCTTGTTCCCTCTAAGTGTGATTTTCCCTGTACACCCGCCGTCAAGAGCTGATGAAAGGCGACTGCGTCGAAAACATGTAAAAGCTTCGCGCCCAAAACTTATTGCTGGAGATATAAGGGTGCAACGCAATTTGCACCATGACAATTAGTCTGCATATATTTATTCTAAGATGCACGGAAGGACGATGACGAAATTGAACCATTTTAGTGAAAGTGTACATGAGCATAAGTAATTCCTCACCCTTCTACAAAATACAAGCAGATAAACGTTCGACAGTACTCACCAGGATTGATGACGTCGTCGCGAAGTAAGCCTGTTGGCAGGCTATCGAAACGCGTTATTCCCTCGGCGACTGCACACCACAGAGTCGCATAGCAGACAGCGTGAGAAGCACCGTCCAGAGGCGCGAAGTGCAAACTACATCCGGCAGCAGCTGCCAGTAACACGCAGCGCAATGACGGGTCGCGCTCTATTCGCGGAAGGACGAATGAGCAAACCCACGTGTCCTTTGCAGCCTTTCTTCATGCCTTTCACCCTTTTCTCCTTCTGCAGGCAGATTCTTGCTTCTTCTCTTCTTTTCCTTCTCCGAACCGGTTTCCGCTTGTCCCTCGTGTCTGCTTTCTTGGTATTTCACCTCTACCGTCTCCGCTTCCCCCAGAACAGCCGAGGAAAGAGAGGTGAATACAAAAAAAAAAATATTTTTCTTCCCTTTTCCCCCCAGCTCTTTACAATGAGCAGTGGTACAAACCGCATTCCTTGCTCAGGTAGAAAATGGGGACGCAGCTGGCACAGCTCGGTTTGGCATCAGTCTTGTACACCTTACAGAAAATAGCAAACCGATTACAATTAATATGGCTCCATCTGAAATGTAATTGATTACCGTGGAGAATTACACCTGTGCTACACGGATACGTTAGAATGGGATCGGAGTCGAATGGCATTCGAGACTTGGAATGGCATTCGGACTCGACGGACCCCCACGGTGCTGCAGGACACTTTCCAAACGCATTCGAATAAGCCACAGCTTGTTTTAAGAGTACAATGAAGACGACGGCGGCAGCCATTGCGATCACACTAGTCCGACAATAACACTGTCACGGTCAACAGCAGCATGTGATTATAGTGAACTATCTAATGGACTATAATGTGACTGTAGTGGGAAAAGTTTTTTAGGTCAACGACACCGACGAATTCGATTGGCGGACAGTCAGCCTTCGTGTCCTCGGCAGGTCGGCGGCTGAGCGTGAATATATTCGCGCTTCTACATTATCCGTGTTAGAAATAAGCGAAATGAACGGCTTTATTTCAAATGTGCACAGGTGAACACTCACCAACGACAAGGGCTTGCGAAATCAATTTTAGTCGACGACTCCCTTCCCTTTCGCGACGACTAGGCCTAGCGAGTCCATAGGGTGAGGTCTGTGATTGCGGCGGTTGTGAATAGCGAATTCGCAACCAAATGCCAATGGTCAGCGAGTGTAGTTACGACAACTGTGAGCTGAAGTCACCTATTGCTTACATCGCAGGGCGCACATATGATGAACGGGAAGCGCCGGTGTGACCCAGACCGCCGAGCAGCGCTTTACGGCCAGGAGCAGTCGTCGCAGACGCTAGTTTGTGTATAAAAAGTTAGGCCATTTCAGTTAACGCGAACGGTCACCAAACAAACTTCTGGATAAAGTAGTTTAAAATAGAGTACTGCTCACGTCGGAAGAAGCAGGGACAATTAGTGAGAAGTGCCGTTCCTACGCGATGGCAACAACTCGGCTGTCATGTGAGCGATCACATCGGCGCTTCCCACAGATTGTCGCACTGCGTAAACAAGCACGGGTACAACCGGTACAAAAGAGGAGAGATTGTTTAATATAATTAAAGCGCAGATTGCGTTTTATTTCATGAAAACGAGCACTAGATGTTCGTACGCAGCGATATGTAAACAACAGTATCAGTGCAGTCGTCCTCATCGGCGCACTCCTGGGGAAATTTAATGGTTTGAAATTTCATACAACATCTGAAATTCAAATTTCATGAATTTCAAATGTTCATTGGTGTAATTCTTTCAAGAGGATGTCCCAGGTATCAAAACAATGCAAATGTCAGGTTGTAATTATAGCAGGAGAGCAGATGAAGCCAATGTGTTTTAAACATGTAGGTACTAGTTTATGAAGCCTTAGGTAAACATACATACATACTCGAAAAAAGGTGCATGAAGAGGTGGTACACAGGATGGTCCACAGAATGTGGGACAAACATGGACATGTGTGCTTATCTGAACGTATTGATTTTTTTTAAGAACACACTTAATAAAAAATAAGTTTTACAACATTTATTTATTGCAGCATTTACACATGTATCTAGCATTCACACTCACTTGCGCTTGCAGTATCAAGTCAGTCGGAAAGCTCGTAATGCGGGATAACTTCAAACCCCTGACTGTACTCGTGCGAACAGGGAGTCAGCATTGTGCAGACAGCAAGGTAATCGCGCAAAGACTGGAGAGCACGGGGTTATTATCTTTCAAGCGGTTATAAGGGCTGCGAATCTAAAAGGCTCTGGTAAGCTGCGCGTCCGCGTCTCTTTCGCTCCTGTATTATTCTCTAGCGACAGCGTGCTTTGCAATATTCGTTCGTTCCTCATTGGGGTCACAGAAAAATTCCAATAAAACTGAACTGGAATAAATTCCAATTCCTCTAATATTCAATGCAAATTGCGACTCTTTGCGGACGATTGTGTCATCTATAACGCAATAAGTAGCCCAACCGATAACCTCACTTTGCAACAGGACCTTGACGTTATTGCATCATGGTGTAAAAAGTGGCAGATGCCTTTAAATCTTACTAAGTGCAAATCGTTGTCCTTCACTCACAAACACACCTTGACGAATCACACTTACAGCATTTCATCAGTCCCTGTAACCGTTGCAAAATCTTACAAATATCTAGGTGTACATCTCACATCAACACTTTCTTGGGTCACCCACATTAGAACCATTTGCTCCGACACTTCACGCACACTTGGCTACCTGAGAAGGAATCTGAAATCTGCATCCCCTAACATAAAACAACTCGCGTATGAAACATTTGTGTGGCCAAAATTAGAGTATGCATCATCCATCTGGCACCCATGGCAATCGTATCTCACCATCGAATTGGAATCAATCCAAAATCGTGCAGCTCGGTTCATCGCTTCATGTTACTCAAGAGAAGCCAGTGTCAACACCCTCAAGCAGTCCCTCCGTCTCTCAACACTGGAATCACGCCGCGTCGTTTCCCGCCTATGCTTACTTCATACATTTTATCATAACACAAGATCACGGCACGCTCTATTAACCGCCCCACTACGAACGTCCTCCCGGCTTAGTCACGGTAACCCGATAGCACGCATCAGTGGCCACACGTCAGCTTACAACAACTCATTTTTCCCCAACGCAATAGCACTATGGAATTCACTGCCTAACGACATCGCTGCATGCACTGATCACAAAACATTCCGCGAGAAAATAAAAATTCACCTCACATAAATCTTGATCACTTCTGCGCTCTTTGTAGCGAGTATTGCTTGACATATCTTTATTAAATGATGTATCACCTGCTGGGAAACCCTGATATGACTGCAACCCCTTTTATGTTTGTTTGTATGTTTGTTCTTTTTATTGTTATGCATGTTCCCATCATCGCCGTTGTAAACCAATATGCCCCCCCCCTTATGTAATGCCTTCGGGCCTTTAAGGGATCAATAAATGAAATGAAATGAAACTGTACACAGAGAATTTGAAGGTCGGTCTTCAGTTTTGGTGCTCGGCAAGGCATTGGCCTCTGGAGTGGCGCCGCTAAGCCTTCGTTTCCATGTTTTTGGGAAGAGCTCATCCTATGTTTGATAGTTGAGGTCATTAAGATGTCACAGTTTTCGGCCGGGGCAGCAGAAAGCTACGCCGTCGGCGCAGGGTAGATATTCTTCGTTGCTGGGGTCTTTTTTTCTTTTCGCTTCCCGCTTCATTTCATGCTTTTTTTGTCTATTCCCGACACATTTCGTTGGAAGCGTGGCGGACGCCATGGTGCCGGCAGCGCTGGTCGACACCTGGCCGTGCCTGACTGATCTTCTGTGCAAGTGCTTCCGCGTCGGGGCACGCAAGAGAACCCTCACGGGAATATCCAGGGGGCTTGAAGAGGGGAGGAAGAGTAGGGGGCGGGGGTGGACAGGATGCAGCATGAGGATGAGTAAAAAAAATGCAGGATGCAGGATGAGTAAAAAAAAAAGAGACCAAAGAAGCAAGCAGCCTCTTCGATAGTGGTGTAGGCAATGGGAGATGGACGAAGTGATCTTAAGAGAGCTTGTGGTCGAGACCCTTGGTTCGTATTTAAGTTGGAGAGAACGCCAACCAAAAAATTACTAAAAAAACACGTTTTGGAACCTACTGGTTCTTTCATCACGTGCGACTACGGGCGAGTTACAGCTTGCATTTTTAAGCCTTCTGCTAGTCATCCGCCGGGTCACTGAACGTAAACCATGGACGTAAGAGGGCGAAAGAGTTTCTAGGGAGCGGTTTACGTTGCGCCGCGTCTGACTGATGACTCAAGTAAGAGCCTTGGACGCGGTCGGCATCGTACATCGGCGAGATCACAGTCATGGCGAGACCAAAAACTTCGCTGAACAAAATGGATGTCAAACAAATGAACAGGGAATGAAACGCGGTGGCGGACACAGGGAGGCTTGTGACCACAAGACAGACTTCGAGGAAACTATTGCACTGGACAGCGAGCCGCGCCCACGCAGAAGGTTCTTATCATGACATATTCAGCAGACGCGGAAACCAGGTTTAAGTGACGAATGCGCGCCCTTCTGCGAGCTTCAACGGTTTCCAAGCGAAGCACTCTTGTCCCCATTGGTCGTTTATAAATGCGGAGTAGTGGACTCGCGACAAAAAAAAAACTACTTGGACTAATTGCTGCAGTCACCGTGGCCGAAGGCGCCTTCCTCTTTCTCTTCCCTGCACAGCCCTTTTTTACAGAAATTGTTTTGCGAGTGTGCCATGAGAAATATGACATGTGACAAAGTTTTGGCATTCATTTATTGATCACACAATAATTATTTACGACAAGCAGTATTCTACTCTCTGTTTTTCTCTTGGCGCATAGTATTCAAAAGTATTTTTCAAATTTAGTGTAGAAATAAACAAGAAATTGCAGTGCCAGGGAGGAGGGTAAAGTGGCCGAGGACCCAACTTGTTTCCCAAAAATCAGTAGTTTTTCTTCTCTTCCTTTGTAAAAGATTACCCTAGGCTCATCCCCACTCCCGTCCTGCTAACGGCAAGGTTGTCAAGTGCAAATTGCATTTAGGTTATTTAAGCACTCGTAACATCAACTGGCGCAATACGTAAACCACGAATGTCCTATAGAACAACGTGAGCTTATGGTGTAAGTGCAATTATCACATTAAATCGAGGCCCGCCGATCTTGCTGTTACATGCAGCTGAGCGCGAGGAGGAAATATTACATTTCCTTGAAAATGGACACAGATTAAAATGCGCATAGAACGTGAGCGTTGGAGCTTATCGTCGCATCATGTCAAATTAAAGCATCGAATATTTTTGTCGTACTAGAAATAGTCTATAAGAAAAAAAGCTCTAAGGATTTGCATTCCGTTTTCAGCACAGACTGCTCAGCGTAATTACTTGATCTATTTGCCACACAATAGAAATCGACCATTATATACGTTCTTCACCGTCCCTCTATGAAGACGGCGCGCATCAAGGCACTCCTCACGATGGATGGATGGATGGATAGGAGCGCCCCCTTTGAAACGGGGTGGTGGCAATTGCCACCATGCTCAGCTTTTCTTTATTTATTATTTTTTTTTGTTTACTGTGTTGGCAATTCTCATTAAGATTCTCCATCAACTTTGCCTACGGTTTCCTACTATTCTAACCTTATGCCACATCTCTGCTTTTCAGCCACCAATCCTCCAATCGCTTTTTGCTGACTTCCACTGCAGATTTATTTACATGACCATTGTTATCTTTAAACCCTAGGGCCTCAGAAAGAGTGACTGTGCCTGCATCGACATCCGGATGGATACCATCACATTTGATTATGCTGCACGAGCGCCCCGTCGTGGCACACGAGCAAACTATAGTCTTCCCGCTGTTTTAGGGGCAGGAACGGACGCGCAGTTATCAACACTGGTAGGGAGTGTAAGTAGGGTGCAAGTTTTCTTAAAGGGGGTAAGTGATGGAAGCGTGTTTTGAACGGGTGTAAAGTTATTCCTAGTGTCCTCTAAAGGGTGTAAAAGTCCATGCTATGCCCTTTTTACCCCTTTCTCACACCCTTTTTTCTAAGAGTGTACGAACCTGCTCGCGATGGTTTACAGCGCTACCGATGTTTCCTCTACAGATTTGATTTTCACGCTTACACAGGCTTGACAAGTGATCCGGAGCCAGAAGGAGAACGTCTATTCCAACTCTTCGTATCTTTCTTAAATTGCGTGAAATCTCGTGCGCGTAGGAAATGACAGCGATCCTCTTATCCTTCTCTCTTTTGCTGGTCTATTTTGTTCTTTTTAACAAAGCCTCCGCCACTGAAGATAAGAGCGTCGGCGGGTATCCAGCCTGCACTGTAGCCGGCGCGTCTGGTCTAAAAAGCTATCTTCCAGGTTGTCCTCGCACGATTTTTTGACTGCATTACTGAAGCAAGAATTATGCTGCGCTGAACAAACTTAGAATGTGCCGAATCAAAAGGTGGTAGAGGTTTGTTGGCCCGGGTGTCGAGTGTGCTGGGCCTCTCCCGCGGTATACACGACGCTTCAAATGATCGGTGGCGCGCGACAACGCGAAGCAGGACACCTGCGGAACTTACAGAACCAACGGCGTGTGCTCGCTGATAGTTCATACCAGTCCATCTTTGGTTTGGTTTGGTTTTGTGGGGTTTAACGTCCCAAAGCGACTAAGGCTATGAGAGACGCCGTAGTGAAGGGCTCCGGAAATTTCGACCACCTTGGGTTCTTTAACGTGCACTGACATCGCACAGTACACGGGCCTCTAGAATTTCTCCTCCAAAGAAATTCTAGCCGCCGCGGCCGGGATCGAACCCGCGTCTTTCGGGTCAGCAAGAGCACCATAGCCACTGAGCCACCGCGGCGGCTCCATCTTTGGTTAAAGGCGCAAAACACGCAGAGACACAAGGAAGGTAGACGGAACAGAGTGCCTGTCCCGTCTACCTTCCTGGTATATGTGCGTATTTCGCGCTTTAAGCCAAAGGTAAACAATTACGAACTAGCCCAACAACATGCTCTTTTTAATACCTGTTGATGGGACCCTAACTTGCCGCAGTGTATACATGCGTCTGCAAAAGGGAACAAAGACATGCGATGCTGGTCATGTTTCCGTGTTTCGCCTTTAGCCTTTCTCTGACTGAAGTTTTTTTTTTCTGCATTCATGTGGACAGATGCCGGTGTCCTTAAACGATATCAGCGACCTGTTTATAAGGGTTCGCATTACTTTTCTTACAACAAAGAAAAACTTACTACAAAGATACCCTCGGTCATTACATCACATATACAATTCAGAGATCGATTATACAGCACGTACCTACTTCAAATAGTGCCGTAACGTACGACACACGTGACAGCTTGCACATGTTGGAAGCTGTGGAAGCTCCTTTGAATGTATGTTACCCGGCGCCCGTTCGAATGCTTTAAGTACCATTATATTACTGGTTTTCTCTTAAACCTCTAAGCAGCAGTCTATTATGCAGCCATGCGCTGAGAAGACAGCTGGCACTGCCATCTATTAAGTGTTCACGCAGATAGCCTCCAGTTGAATTAGAGGCCGAAAAGTGGGTAGAGGTATGAAGGAGCGTCCCTCCGACCAAGCGCAAGCCAAACGGGCGACAGAAAGGCCCCCAGCACGACTGTTTCCTTTTTTACAGAAATTTAAGACGTGAAAGTGTGTTGAGTCCACGAACCTTTCGAACAATCTGGCTCTCAACTCTGCTGGGGCACTTCGGCAACCGCATTCTCTTGCTCTGTGCCACCAAGGCAGAATGCAAAATAAAAAAAACGCTATGGAATAATTTCACAACAAAACGAGAAATTCCGTCACGCTATCCAGGGTCGCTGCAAGCAGTCCCTGCTGCACTGAAGCTTCAGTCGAGGAGTCTGGCTCACGTATCGCACAAAGCATGGTATATGGTACTGAGGCGCCGCACATATTGGATACTTTTCCTCATGGCTGGAGTGTAGCGCCGAGCGCTTCTGCGCAGAAACGAATCCACAAGGAGCGTTTAATAAACAGATTCACAACAGCGCTACGGAACGAGGACAGAAGGAAGAACGAAAAACAAAGGACGGGCGCTGTCCAACTAGCACACACCAGAATCCTCTCACAAGGAGCGAAAAGACGTAAAAAAAAGATCCAGAATGCAGGTCAAAAGCGCTAATATCGTGAGCGTTTGTAAATACACGAAAGCGCGCACATCAAAACCGGGCACACTCACATGTAAACAGTCAAAGCGTAATTAGCGCGGGATTATTGCCGTACTGTTCAGAGATTGTACTTAAACACTAGGTAGTGCTTGACTAAAAGCAGTATCACAGATAAGCAGATACATCGACCCAAATTGTAGCAAGCTATAGGTCAGACACGCACTTCACTTCTATAAAACGACTAAATCTTATTTAGGTTCAAAATTAGCCCTACAAAGAACTTTATGAATAAGCCCACTCTATAAGCAGCGAAAAGACGCACTTTGACAAGCACTGAATAGCGAAGGCCGCGCAGGTCGCTAATGCAACGCCTCCGAGAGACGAACAAAAGCAACAGACCCAAGTCGATAACCATGTCGTCAACACTTCGGCAATGAATGCAATAGTCACAAAGAAATCTTGCCGCGTAGCAATCCAGCGCAACGCAGCGTCTATAGTCACAAAAAAAAAAAAAACTCCTTGCAGCTGCCACGCAGCACATCCCATATGCTTTTGCAGCATAGCGGCATTGTTGATTTCGCGGTGCGCAGAAAGAGGTCCAAATACTTTGAGCTCGCTCCGAACAAAGCAGTCGTTGGAGAAATGCAGCCACAAAATGGCGCTGCAAATGAGAACGGTTCGAACCAGTTCGAACTAACGAGGCAGCCGCGGCGCCGCGGCGTCTCGACAGCGTTCTCGCCTTCCCACTGCCCACATTTCCCGTCGTCCAAAACAGCCAATCGCAACAGTGGTATTGCTTATATCTTTTTTTTTTCAACTTGAATGAAGCGCTGCGTTTGATTGGGTAAAACGCCGCGCATTCAGTCTGGCAGCAAAATTACCAGCCACACTGCCTCTGAATTGAATATATTCCCCACACTTCAAGCACCAAACCTCCTCTCCATATTTGCACCTCTTGGCTTATGGAAACAAAGGTTACCACGTAGCTCATAGTTCACTTTGCAAAGTTTG
This sequence comes from Amblyomma mixtum, assembly GCF_055824585.1. Lineage (NCBI taxonomy): Eukaryota > Metazoa > Arthropoda > Arachnida > Ixodida > Ixodidae > Amblyomma > Amblyomma mixtum. The sequence goes on along the minus strand of NC_143012.1, from coordinate 287,628,435 downwards.
CTTGGCGTTAATTGTCTGGTAACGTTTACTTAGCTTACATTTTGGCTGTTGTAACGTTTATCCTCCACAAAGGTAACGAGAACATTGAAAAGAAACCACTTGTAACCTTTATTTCATATGTTACTCTCGGCTAAAAGTTGCAGTATAAGTTTTTGTGTTTTATAGTGTATACCTAGGAATTATTTTAACACACAATCTTTCATAGTAGTCTCACACAGAAAAAAATATTAACGAAGATAATCGCGGTCTCGCTTTTTGCGGCGTAACCTAAAGTTTGCCCTTCCTCCAATAAAGATTCTTGCCTACAAATTTATCGCCAGGCCGAAGCTAATATATGCACGCGCTGTTGAGATCTCCATCAGACTATTATTTCTAATACCCTCGCACTTATCTAGAACTGCGCAGCTCGATTTATTTTGAAGGGATACTCATTTTATACCAACACCTGAGCGCTCAAACTTTATGCGGATCTTCCCAGTCTAGAAACACGGCGAGAAATTACCAGGCTCAGTCTCTACTGTGAGTTTTATCATGTATCTACTGATGGCATCATATCATCCGATCACCGCCATTCTTCCCTCACAAGCTATTTAGAATTGTAGACACGCGCGCACGTTGTCGCACCAGCACTTTTTTTTTTAAATACGAATGCACTATACGGCTCATCGGCAGCAAAATTCGGCGCTGAAGTTGTTGTCCAGCAGCAGAAATCCCAAAAACCCTAGATGACGACACTCTTCTCTCGCATGACGTCATTTGTGGACCATAAAGTGGCATTTAGAAACCGGTGACGTCATCATCAGAAAAAAAATCCTCTGAATGTAATGGTTGGTTGGTTGGTTTATGGGGTTTAACGTCCCAAAGCGACTAAGGCTATGAGAGACGCCGTAGTGGAGGGCTCCGGAAATTTCGACCACCTGGGGTTCTTTAACGTGCACTGACATCGCACAGTACACGGGCCTCGAATTTCTCCTCCAAAGAAATTCAGCCGCCGCGGCCGGGATCGAACCCGCGTCTTTCGGGCCAGCAGCCGAGCACCATAGCCACTGAGCCACCGCGGCGGCTTGTATGTAATGGGGGTTAACGTCCCAAAGCGACTCAGACTATGAGAAACGCCGTAGGGAAGGGCTCCGGAAATTTTGACCACCTAGGATTCTTTAACGTGCACTGACATCCTCTGGCATTTCGCCTCCATGGAAATGCGACTGCCGCGGCCGTGATCGAGCCCGCGTCTTTCGAGTCAGTAGCCGAGCGCCATAACCACTGAGCCACCGCGGGGGCGGAATTTCCTCTGAAGGTGCGAGGATTTGAATCAAGGACCGCCAGATTGCGGGGCGAGGACGCAATCCATAGGCCACAAAACCACTTTTATTGCGAAAGCAATACTACGCTCATGAACGGCCTTTCGCGTAGCGTTAGAATGACCTCTGACGTCATACCAGGGTGAGAGATGGGCTACCAAGTCGAGTCGTAGACGCGGCGCGACTTGTACGCGACCTGTAGACGCGGCGCACTGCGTTCCTTCAGACGCGGCGCGCCGCGTTCCTTCCTATAGAGGCGCTGCGCTCGCTATCGCAACCTACCAGACTTAACCAAAGCTAAGTTCCTGCCAATTTTTTAAATATGGTATTTATTACACTGAAAGCATGTTCTGTTTGCATTAACTATCTGCAAAGGTTTAAGGAAACCCCATGAAAGACATCTCAAAAGACTGAGCAGCAGAGCACTAGACGGGAGGTATATGGCTGAGCACATCATCAAGAGAGCCTGCCGCTCCGGTTCAAAGCCGATCTGTTCATACACTACCCTCAGTTGAACAATCATTTGGTAGGAATGAGATTGTTGAGATCGTGTTTAGAGCATAAACTCTAAACATGAATACGCCTATATAGAGTAAAAAGGGTGTAATTAGCTGGACTATAACGCACTAAGCCCGTTCTACTTAGTGGCACGGGTAGGGACACTTTATTGTTTATGAAATCTGTTCACTATTCGTGCTTCATGCCATGTCGGTTTTTGTTGCGAAAGCAACACCACGCTAGTCGCCGAGCGATATCGCGGAGCCGAGGAAAAGTCATACTGTGCATGCGCGAGGAGCAGGGACGTCACACGGCGCACATCTGGCGCGCCGCCGCCGTCGCTTCGCGGGTGACTCACAGGTGCCGCCACCGCGCTCGCCAGTTGCACATGCGCAGTAGCGGCGCACAGCTAGCGTGCCGGGGCCGCCGCCGCGCGCTGTCCACGGTTACAGATTACAGGTAAGTAGCGTGTACACAGTTTTAGCCGCGGTTCTGGTGCCTGAATGTATAGCTCTCGCACTGCGCACGAAGATGATGTCTCCCCGAAGCATATTGCATGGTCAGCCTTAATCACATTTTTACATTCTACAAAAGACGACAACTATGTGACTCACTCGTAATTGAGGAGAGAAGCGAAGGCTGGTTCAGGTAGCGGCGGACAGCGGCGACTACCCATTTCCCTCAAGGGCAGCCATATTGGATTACCAGCAGCACTCCTTATGGTCCGCGAAAGTTGCGAGTGAGTATACTGCGATGACAATCTTTTTTTTTTTTGTTGTTGTCACAGTCACTCAGGCAGTTTTCTCAAAATTTATTTTCATGTCCCACTTTGCATTCCAAGCCCCGATAGCTTGAATCTAAATGTTCAAAGGTTTTTCAGGAGCTGAACGAAATAGTCATCGCCCAACGATCTCTTTTTCAACCCAGGGTGCGCATCACTTGCCATATCGCTAATTTATACAGCAAAAATAAAACAGGTCCGAAAAACGGCCCCTGTGCAGATAGGCTTGAACGTAATTGATTATTTCAGAATCAATACCACGATTGTGCAACTTTTCGACTGCTTTCACACGGCACATCCTGTCATTAGTCTAGAAGTATACACACCTTTAATGAGTTAAGTCTATTGCAGCCACGACAATTTGTTGCCTGAAGTGAATCGCCACAGCAAGATTTGCAGTGTTTCAAGCAGCAGATTTATCATCGAGAGGCCGTTCCTGCATTCACGTTGCTAGGAAAACATGTTACAGCGCTTGAAACTGGCTTTTGTGTGAGAGTCCTGCGTCATCGGAAATACACTGTCTTTTTGTGGTTCCGGCTAAGCAGTGACTTTTGAGTGACGACCAGTGGGTGCGTGATCACGGCTATCTCGGGCTTTCTCAGAGCCTTTGAGCGGCGGCATCATCACGCCTAAATGTTCCGCTCGTCAGGCAACTATTTCTTTCAGCCGCTTTCAGCCAAAGTTACTGGGCCTGGCAACACGGGTGCCATGAAATCGACTCAACGCACACCGCTGTTCTTTGCGCAGCTACTCGCCCTAGCCTATACTGTACTGTTCCTGCGGAGCAGCCAACAGGGCTACCGAAGAAATACCTGTACTCCGTGATTACCTACTGGACGACGTAACTGGACCGCAGCCTCCCTACCCGGAGGCCTCGCCTTCGACGCTTGACCGGCCATCCGACCACCGGCTCCTTCTACAACAGAAATGCCCAGCTCACCCCTGCAGCAGCGGCCGCTTCGCTACTGCGCACTCTCAGATCATGGCCATGCACTTCCTCCTTATATCTACGACAAGTGTCCTACATAAATCATCGCATCATCGTCACGGCCATCAGTAGGCTCGGCATAAGCCCGGCCGCGATGTCATCGACTCACCGCGCATCGCCGTTCTTTGCGCCGGTAACGAACCATTGTTCTTTATTAACTAAGCGCAAGCGCTACCGCTATCTTTTGGTGCTCTCAAGCCCACTGAAGCGTTTATCATTTCTTGTGATTGAACATGACTGATACAAGCCTTTTTGCAACAGTCTGGAGACGTCGAGCTAAACCGAAGACCTAACACTCGTGCCTGTGCCAGTGACGAAAACTCTGCTCTTTCACTAGCCTTGAATGAGCTAAAAACTGGACAGGCAACATTACTGGACGAAATCAGAAGTATTCGTGAAAAGCAGACTGAAAACGATAAAGCAACGCAGGGTGTTAAAGAAAGGTCAACCAAAATAGAAGAGCAATGTCAATCTCTGATGGTGATCATAGCAGATATCAAAGTGTTTAGACGATTCCAGAGGCGAATGCGTGCCACACTGAGCCTTTAATTAACTGCCTTGCAGACGATGCCGTAGATAGAGCGCGGCGAAACAACCTCATGTTCTACGTGGTGGACGATGAGCATGACGAAATTTGGGCGAATTGTGAGGAAACAGTATTTGCCTTTTCTTAGGAACACCTCAAATTGTTGATTGAAGCGACGGACATAGAGCTTGCCCAGAGGTTTGGTTCCTTCTCACCAAACAAAATTAGACAAATTATAGTGATGTTTGTCCATTTAAAAGATAAATAAAAACTACTCGTCGCTAGTAGGGACAATAAACACTAAAATTAGTGCTGCTCAAGACCTTTCACTGGCCACCCGCATAGCCCGGACAAACCTGAGCGGATTTCAAAAGAAACAAACGTTGCGCAGCACTCTTCGCCACAACAAACTAGTAGCAGGAAAGGATACATAAAATTTTGACCAGGTCAGCTAGCAAACAAGTTATTCTTTGTATCCCACAGCAATCGGCGAGCACCAGCCATGACGATGCGAAGGAATCGCTCTCCTTCCTTTTCAAAGTACCGAAACGCGATATCCTAGACAACCTCAGAATCTAATGTAATAGCAGGCGCGCAACGAAGGCACGTGCATTCGGACTGCCATGCAGCGTCAGTACATGCAAGTCAACTGCTGCCATGGAGCGCCACCTCAAGCATTGTCTGGCTGCCATCGACGCCGCGGGTCATTCACTGGGGAGCGATCTGTGACCACGGCCCGGCTACCTTCCCGAGCTGACCAGCCACCTATCTTTTGCCCAGGTAAAAGGCACATCGGTTACGCCTCCCACTGTTGCTCTTGCCACTAAGGAACTCGAGAAACTTAAATTGTCCTTCGAAGCAAAATTGCAAAATATCACTGATGTACTTGACACTGTGAAAAGTTCCGTCGCCTTGCGCAGTGATGATACTGTCAAGTAACTTCAAAATGACGTTGATGAGCTGAAAAAATCTCATGAGTTCATGAGCAACGAGTTTGAAACCATAAAGAATCGGAACGCCAGTCTTAATGACGAGAACAAGAAACTACAGGAGAGCAATGAGGCCCTCGAGCGCAGGTTTACCCACCTGGAACAATATTCGCGTCTGAACAATATTGAAATCAGAGGTGTCCCTGTGACTCAGGGCGAAGATTGCACCCAGATCGTTGAGGATCTCGACAGCGAGATTGACTGCCCCGTAAATTCAGAAGATCTAGATACCGTGCACAGGGTTCCAACTCGCAACAGGAATGAAAAAAACAATTGTTCGTTTCCTCTCGCGAAACATGAAGGCAGAATTCCTTGCAAATTCTAGGAAAACTCATCCTACAACGACTTGCCTGTGTTTCCCTCAAACGCAGGAGGCTCCTGTTTATGTCAGTGAGTATCTTTCACCTGATAACGAGGACCTTTTTTCGAAGGCGCACAAGCTTAAGAAGGAAAACAAATGGGCCTTCTTGTGGACATCGAACTGTGTTGTTCTGGCCATGAAAGAGCAGAACAGCACAGTCTTTCGGATAGATAATGTAGACGACCTTGACATAAATTTCCGTGAATAGACATACTGGTGCTGACGTTCTACATCTTTCTAACCGCCATCATGGCATCATTTTCCCCGGAAGATGCTCGTTGCAGCCACTTAAACTACGGTATCTCATTTTGAATAACGCTTATCATATTCGTCTCTGGCCTTTAATAAAACTGCAAAAGCAAGCCATGCGCATCATAACGTATACCCCTCGAATGTCACCCTCACGCAGTTTGTTCATAGATTTAAACGTTCTACCTACCTCGGCCCTTTATTTTTACAACACTGGTATCCTATTCTTTAAGATTCACCCACCATCATGAGCTCCCGCTAAGCATATTTTCTCCCGGCACGATCGTAAGCAACATCGTCACACGTTTTGCGCTGCGTAATAACTTTTTACTACCTAAGGTCAGAACTAACTACGGGGAACAATGCCTTCAATTTTCATCCATATCATTTTGGAATTCTTTGAACTTAGACATGAAACACCACATCATTTTGGAATTCTTTGAACTTAGACATGAAACACCACATCATTTTGGAATTCTTTGAACTTAGACATGAAACAAACTATTACGCCTTCTTAGTCCAAGGTCAAATTAAAGCTTTTCCTTCTTAATGGGATTTTTTTTCTGTTACTGATCCTATGTATCGCGGCATCTGTGAGTGTTTTATTGTATATTCGCTTGCATTATATTGTTCGTATTTATATATTTAGGTAACTCATATTACCTTATGTATCTATCTATTTGTTCTCTGCGTCGCTAATTAATGTGTTGTGTATTTCCTTTTTTGTTGCTTATTGAAATTTATTTTCATGGGAGGTACCGCACGCGGTCTTTTACCATGGGACCTTTCGCTGTATACGCTTGTAACTTTGCTTGGATTCCTTAATAAACTTTCAACTTCAACTTGAACTGAGATATGACTGAATTATTCTTAGATTACGCAAAATGTTTCCCTCTAACCGAGACTTAAAATTTTTTCGTGGTGACCGCGAGAACAGACGCGGCGGCGTCGTTCTCATCGCTACTAATTCTGATCTGAACTGCTATCGAGGAACCATTTCTCCTTTAGAAATCTTGTTCGTATGCTGTAGAGCTGCGCACCAACATCCTAGGTCGTGCTATCACCCACCTATCGCCGTCAGTCGAGGACTGGTGGCCATAATGGATACTAAAGCGCAAAAAGACAAGCATACGTGAGAAAGGCCACACAGGACAAGCGCTTACTGGCAACAAAAGTGATTTATTTCCGCGCTCAGTATAAATAGGAGTCGGGAATAAATAGGAGTGGGAAATAAATAGGAGTCAGGCTTGTCTTTTTGCGCTTTACTATCTATTATTAATCTGTACCAACATGCCCAAGTTTTTGCCCTCATTCACTGATGGCCATCTAACACGGAACCATCTACATGTGCTTTCGACGAAATAAAGTTTTTCCTCCTCCTGCTTCTCCTCCTTGCCCCTAATCCCCGACCGACTACACTCTGTGAAATCTCAGTACCCGCAAGCTCTATCTATTGTAATATTCGGTGATTTTAACTTGCCCCGTATTACTTGATCTTACCTCACCCTCACCACATCGAATGACAATACTGGAAGCAAATTTGTGAACACATGCTTGACATTAACGCTATCCCATATCGTCAACTCAACAACTAGGCATACCCGTCATTCAGCTAACATACTAGATATTGTGGTGACAACCTGCCCCGATAGAATTCCTTCGCTTTCGCACCTTGACGAAAACAGCGATCATAGAGTAATCCGCGACACATTTCAATGCAAACTAAACCACGCTGTTAAAATCCGCAAAAAACTCACCTTATAAGACAAATGCATTTGTCAAATCTTAATGAGGAATTAAACAAATCTTGGCAATTTCTATCTGTTGATTTCTTCGCGCGATCTGCTGAACAAACAACGCTAACTGAGCTCTCTGCTACCTACGTTGTAATTTACACCTAGCTCCTCCAGCTGTTGAATTACTAGCTTATAAAGCACGCATTCGGCCTAAATTAGAATAGGCATCTAGCCATCTGGGACCCCGTTAAACTTGACCTCACTAGTTTTGTTCTTCAATCTGATTTGCTAAAGTTAGATTAGTGGTGTAACAAAACTGCGGTTGTTTCCATCCGCTGACGACAAAATTAAACCACCGCAAATTATCTTCTGAACGGCTCCAGTGCCTCATTACTTAGTTGTGTTAAGTATCGTGGAATTAACATATTACAGACCCTTAACTGGTCTACCAACATAATGCGGATAGTTAACAACGCTTACTGAACTCTTAGCTACCTGCGTCGTAATTTACACGTAGCTCCTCCAGCTGTTAAATTACTAGCATATAATGTACTCATTCGGCCTAAATTTGAGTAAGCATCTGCCATCCGGGACCCAGCCAAACTTAACCTACTGATTCTGTTGAACTTGCTCAAAAACCGCGCCGTTCGATTCATCAAATTTAATTACTTGTACTCCACCAGTGTTACGTACCTTAAAAAAAAAAAACAGGGCTGCTATTGAGCCTCTCGATAACCGAGGGGACAATAATCTGTTGGACAATAAAAGTTTTCACAACTACTATTACTTCTCATTGGGGCTGACCTATATGTGACCTATATGGCCCTCTGTCAGTGGACGCCTGAATCGCGCTTAAAGGTACATGGGGTGATGAGAGAGAGAGAGATGTTGTCTGCATGCGTTAGCGCTGACAACGCTGAGTGAACTCTCGCAATCAACCATTAACTGTACTCTGCCAGGGTGACAGGGTGGGTGGGGACTTTAATGGAGATATATAGATGAATGGGAATTTCTCACCACTTATGCGGGAGCACATCCCGTTCCTCTCGCTCGTAACGCCTCCCACGGCTGCGAAAACCTCACGAAATACTTGCACAGACCTCGTCTTTGAGAACCAGGCATTGGTGCAACAAGTCGAGCATATATTCATCTATTTCTCCGGTCACAAAGCTTCCTTCATGAAAATCAAGAACTGTTAGTAGAGTATTTCTAGAAGAAGGAATATGTGTGAAAAATATTCATCTATTTCTCCGGTCACAAAGCTTCCTTCATGAAAATCAAGAACTGTTAGTAGAGTGTTTCTTGAAGAAGGAATATGTGTGAAAAATAACAAGTTGTCTGTAATTGTACATACATCTCTTGCTCGAATTGTTTGCCTCAATCTATGGAAAAGCTGAAAGAGCTGATGAACTGTTCTCAAATTTTGCATTAGGAAGTAACGTAATCATCGGTAAATTTTTTTTTTTTTTCAAACAGCGAAGTATCTCTTCCTTCCAACTGCGTTTAACAGACGATTAAGTGCTCATTTGCCTATTCTGTTTGAGCCCACTGGTAATAGGAGTGAGGGGCCTTTGTAGGGTTTTCTTAAAGAAGTCGCCAAGCCCTTCCATTTCTACACTGTACGGTTTTCCTTAGAATTCCTATATAGTCTGTTTAGAAGACAGATAACGAAATTTATGATTGAAACGTTTCCTGCACCGATATATCGGTAGCTTTACCTTTCCTTTGTAGACAACAGTGTATTAAGGCGGGTACAACGGATGTGTGTTCAAGCGGCCGCAAAGACTTTCTTTTTTAAACTTCACACGTTAACCTTACCTGTCAAAACGTGGCTTCATGAAAAAGGGACTTCTGTGTGATGGTCTGTGAACTGTCGCTTGTGTCAGCAGCCAGAACCTATTGATCATTGCTTTGTGTCTTGTCGTGATGCCGTGATCTTTTTTTTTTTTTTTTTGGGGGGGGGGGGCATTTTTCAACGGACTGTCAAAAAGCACATTGAAACTGCGTGCTATACTAAAAGATTTTTGCCTACAACAGAAGGTACTAAGGTTCCATGTGATCTTTTAGTGCTTATGGGACTCTTTAGCATATATGGAAGAGCCGCATGAGAGATGCCGCGAAACCCAGTCGCGGCAATATTTAATTTCTGCAGGCATCTCAGAGGTATCAAGGGTCAAAGGTCGAGGCTTCAGAGAACCACCGGCTTTTTCAGGACTGCCAGTGAAGTACTGCTTTTGCACTAAAAATTTGGCAAACAATGAAAGAATATTTAGCGAACGAGCGACGCACCCATAAGGACTTTTCCGACAAAATATTTTCTTTTGCTATTCCTTTTGGTGAGAAATGACGCAGAGATCTAGTGCGGGCTGCTGCGCCTGCTATCGCTATTTAGTTAGCAGCGCAGACGAATACGAAGCTTCACAACCTAAACGTGCCTTTCTGGGCACGTGGTTGACCCGTGACCCGCCGTGCGTGCGCGGAATAACGCGTCCGCGTGACGGTCAGCAGCTACAGCGAAGACGCGGCTCCTCGCCAGGTTTCACCTCAGCAGCCGGAAACAGGCGCTCCCTCGCCTCCGGCGAGCAGGAGAAGAGGAGGGAAGAACAAAGCTAAGCGAGAGAAATCGCGGCGAGTGCGCGACAGGTGCTCGCGACACGGCCGCAGGGCGTTCCACGCCAAGGCGCCGCCTCACTGTTGACTCAAGCCGCGGCGTGTGTGCGCTCGACCCGGTGGCCAGCGCCAGCGGAACGCAATCCGAGAGCGCCGTTTTACGAGCTAATGACGGCCACTATCAGCGCTGCGCCGGCTATCGACGGGATCAAAACAAACATCGCGCGCTCCTGGACGTCCTGCGCTGCGCGGCCTCGGACAAGATAACGGGACCCGGCCGCCCCGGCACGGCTAAGCTCTGCGCGACGCCGTGCGCGCGAGATAAGCGCAGGTTGAACCACGGCGCTTTTCGGACGCGCCGGATACGCCGACGGACGAAGCCCGCCCTTGTCCGCTCACCTTCTTTATCTTCTTTTTTTTTCTTCTTAAAAAACCGCGACGTCACGTGAGTCCAGCCGGCGGCGGCTCCTGGGCGCCCGAATTCACGGAACTTCGCAAAGAAGGGTCCGCCAGCTCTCATGTACACACGGAACTTCGTCACCGCAACTGTGTGTCTTACGGGTGCAGTCGGGTATGACGGGCCCTGCAGCCGTGTCTTATTGAGGCCCGTGTCGCCTTCCTTGGGACAAAGCGTGTAGTGTTACACAGACGCCCCGCTACTCTCCGTCACTGGTATACTGAGTTTTTTATTTTTTTATTTGGTTTCACAGTCATACGAAAGAGCTGAGAGAGATAAACATGCACCAGTTCGCTTAGTAAACATTGAGCAAGCGGAACGCAGCTGTACTCTACGCAAATAAAGATATGGGTCTGCTCAGAATAAGTCTCTACAACGCCCTGTAACGAGCGCGAAGTCGTACACTTTTTGGAGCCTGACCAACGACCGCTGGTGCACCACTGAGAGTGATACCCCACTCTCCACTCGTTGCCCCAGTTCGTCCAGACCGAAGCTGTCCATTCGGAGCGGCAACCGCGTGAGTGAGCAATTGAGGTTCAATAAAACCACTCGCCATCTATCGCCTTCGAAAGAGCTCGCCCCCGCAGCGAGCTTTTCCGCATTAACGATCATACTGCGGTAAAGCATGCTTGCGGTTCTCGAATCGAACCACTATACGAAAAAAAAAATAAAAACCCTCTGAACGGGCTGACGAGAGAGGCACAGTTCTTCGCTTCATCGTGTCGGCAGTCCTAAGGACAATCATCGTAAAAGCCGCCATGACTGCTCCGAGAGCGACAGGTGTGCTACTCAGACGCAGCCGTGCTCCTTATCCGAACGTCACTTTTGCGGGTCCTAACGTCGGCGTTTACGCGGATAACGATGAAATACAACACTCCGTCTGAAGCAGTTTAACGGCTTCCCAACCAGCAGCGAGAACATCACACCGTAAATCGCTTTTATATGAGCTATTTTCGAAGGTGCGCATTCGGTGCGTTCTTGCTTTCCTCGATTTTTTGCACGTATTCCGCGAAACACTGGCCAATGGTCGAGGGCCGTATAACGCTGCTTTCCGTTTTATGCGATTCGCCTTCGTCACTCTTGTCTTATGGCAGGTAATTTTCCTTTAGAAGCCCAATGTTGGACTGCTTTTCCTTGTTCGAAGTTGGTTCCAATTACTCACTTACGCCGTCTCCAACTCCATGAGCATTCTACGCGTGTACGGCTCCACTAACGCATTTAATAAGTCATTTCTACCTGTTGCCATCGAAGAATGGACTTCATTACCCGAGTTCATTGTCGTCGAACGCGATCCATGTAAGTTCCGCCAATTGCTGCTGTCGCACTTAAAAACCTGATGTTGATTATTCTTCTCTTTGTGTTTTACTACCGTTCTATATATGTTTGGCCGCTCTCCGTGATGGGTTCTTGCACATTTTTTTTCTTTATATCCTGCCAGTATATGTATATGGCGTTACTTCTTGTGAAGTAACGCCCCCAACCCCCCCTTATGTAATGTAGTCGACACATACGTGTCGTTACTTGGTATCCGAGTTTTGTTGACAGCGCCTGTGCAAATATCGCATGTTCGGCGAGAGCAGTATAAGTACCGTCTGCGTTTTATAACTGTTCCAACATTGTTGGGACAGCATCAGGGTGAATGTTGAATTTACGCAAGAAAGCTATGTTGAACCTCATCTTTTTTTAACGACAAAGCTTCAAATGTGACCCCCCCCCCCCTCCCTCCTCAATCGCTCTATTCAGCAGTGACTCATACATCTGCCTTTGCTCCTTCTGAAGTTAGCAAACTATAAATTATGCACACTGTATCGGCGTACCCTAAAGCGTTATCTCAGAAGGTAACTTTGATCGCCTCTGCTTCCAGCTACGATGTATTCAAACTCGAGAAACAATGACTCAATGACATGACAAACAATGAGTTGACATTTCGGATGCAATCTGATCGCTCCGAACACGTTCACTCTAGGCGCGGCCTCCACAGATAATAACGCACCCTTGATGTTCACAAGACCACAGACTATACGAGAAAAACGTTCCTTGCAGCGCACATATACTTCTGCATACGCAATGCACGCGCAGACAGAGGAAGATTGGCACAGCTCCTTGATCACCGAGCTTGGTGTCATCCCGCGATGTAGTAAATCTTTCTCCGAAACAATGCGGCTATATTTTCCGCATACATTGCCTCGACGATTAAATTAGTAATAAAAGGATTAATAACCAATACACAGGGCAGCTCGCAAGAGTAAATATATACGTTCTGAATGCGCATTAGCCATCAGGGACTTGTAAATAAGCGATCGTTGCGGAACCTGACAAAGTGCGTCTTCATGCGTGGCCCGAGCTGGCGCCTCCGCTGTTGCAGCTGCCGAACATACACGCCACTTATTAAATATTAAGGGTAAGGTCCATCACTATACAGCACTGATCTTTGCGCAGAATACGAGTGTATATAGAAGGTACCGACAACAACGGGCGATCGCGCTGTTGAGCGATGACCCGTTTAGTGGAGCAAAAGTCGGGGTTTGCTCAGTCGTTAATAGTGTTGAAACGGCTATTAAACGAACAACACACTTTCAGCCACGAACACCGCACACATGGCCGGTTATTTCCCATGGCGTTAAATTAACTACTGATCTATTAATAAGTTAGCAAACTATAAGTTATGCATTGAAGATGGCTTAAAATTATGTAGTCATTGCATTTATCTTGAATTTTATGCATTAACTTTTATAACAAAATCTCTTGATGGGTGTCAGATGAGAATAGTTAACCCTTTTCTCGTGCCTACCAGCATTAACATTACTATGCCGAAGAAAACGCTCTTGTAACGACTGCAATCGCAGTGTGCCATAGTTCAAATCATGCCTGCATAGGCGAACTACTGAAGATAAGCGTGCTTTTGTCTGTCATAAGACTTTTTCGTTTTTTTTTTAGGGCTCTTGAGAAATTCCAATTCCCGTAAAACGTTTGGACAAATATCCCTCAGCAATTCTTTACGGCCTAGCGGGTTTTCAGGGAGCGCGGTAAGGTGCACAGAATGATAAAATACTGCGAACACACGCTGTACTGAGTCCCATTGACGAGGGATCTCCACCTACCATGTACCAATAACGACGGCTCGACGAGCATGTGCGCAAATCGGGCGTAGCGGGGCGATCCTCACCTCGTCCAGCTCAGTGTGCCGTGCCCGTACGCGACGCCGAAAAGGCCGTGGCGAGCGAACCCAGCGGAGCTGCGTGAGACTCGCGTGAGTGCGCCGCCGTCCTGGACTGATTTAGAGGCTGTCCGTAATGAGGGCTCGAAAAAAGGCGCCTCAATGACTTAACTACCGCGAGGGGAGGGGAGGCGGAAGGGATTACTCTCTTGACAATGCACGTAAGTGTGTATGGTAAAGCAATAAACGCGTGCCTCTTCGATACACCGTGGCGGTCGGCCGACCGCCGTGGCTGGCCCGCTGTGTGACGGGCCCCCGTCGTTCATCGTGGACGGTTATGCGACCGCGAGCTGGGCGTCGCGCTCGCTAGCGGGCCCCGCTATGCTGTCGTCCAAAGGCTGCTTCGCTCTTCATTCCCCCCTCCCTCCCTTTATTTTGTTCTTGTTCTACGGTGTGTCGTAAATCAAGAGCGGCAACGGGCAAGAGCCGAGCGCGCGGCTCTAGCGGCTGCCCTCCCCCGTCGGGGCGGTGCGGCCCCGTGGGCGGGGGGCGGCGTCCAATGGGCCGCGCGGCGTCGACGCGTCCGCACGAGCCAGAGCGCACCATGTTCCCGTCGCGGCAGGAAGCGGGTCCCGCGGCGGCAGCCTTCCAGTACACCTGCTACCCGACGCCGCCCTCGCCGCCGCCCCAGTACGCCGCCGGGTTCGCGGCCGGAGCGGCCGTGCCTGGCGGCGGGCTCGTCATGGACGCTGCGGACCCGGGCTGCTGGGGCGGCGCCTACCGTTACGACGACTGGGCGCTGCAGCCGCAGCCCCCGCAGACGGCGTCGTTCGCGCCAGCGGCGTACGCGGGCTACGGTGCCGAGCTGGCCGCGGCCACCAGCCCCGACTCCGGTCTGGCACCTTCCGACCTGAGCGGCACGCCGTCGCCGGGCCTCCAACAGGCGGCGGCCAACGTGGTGGTGGCCAGGCCGACGCCGGCGCGCTCTCCCTTCGAATGGATGATGAAGCCCTCGTACCAGGTCCAACCGAACCCCGGTGAGCCCCCGCTCGGGTGGAAATTGTGACGACTAAAAACGGGCACCTGTTGCATTATATAAGCTGGCGCCACCTCACGGTCGGGATTCGAACTAAGAGCAGGAAGCATTTATTCATTCATGCCTCGACTACTAACGCAATCTACTCTCCAAGAAGGTGCATCAAGTAGACATGTATTTGTGCACTGGGCCAAAATTAAACGAGAATGGCGGGGAATAACCTAATAAGCTTCCGACGGCGGTGTGGTTTGCTGCCCTATGCTCATCGACAATGCGAAAAGCCACGGGTTGGATGTTTTCGAGCGCTGTTCTCGTGCCTCCTTGCGCTAAGCTGAATAATCGGATGATATTTTGACTGGCTGGTATCAATGCTTCCCACCTCATTCGTCGTTATAAGCTTTGCTGGTCAAAGCTCAGCAAAGCCATTCTGTTGATTGCAAGCTCACTAACCTCGAGAATACACCACACGAAGGTCCACCATGCAGGCAATGTTTTTGGGCAGAAATGCGGGGATTTTTAAAAAAGACCTGTTGTATTGAGGAGCAGCTAAGCGGAGAAATTAATTTACCAGCGGACATAATGAAGGGTAACCGCGGCTGAAAGCTGCGTACAGCTTGATTGACTGGGCGCGCAGCGTATTCTGCAGGTAGCGTGAACGCGTGATTTATGGAAAGCAGACTGGTGAGAAAGTCATAAATAACGACTCAGCAGTAAACGGGAGTCATAAAAAGGAGGGGGGGGGGGGGGGGGGTGGGGGGGTCTTTAAACCTTAACGATGTGTCATTTCGGAAGCCACATCCAGTTCATGCCGTAGGATACCAGCAGTAAACTTCTGGTTTTGGGCCGATTCCGCCAGCAAGCGGACGTTTTCGGCCTCCGCCCGGGCGTGGGTCGGAAAGGCGTTGTACGATCACTCTGCTGCTTGCGGACGAGCTGGATGGTTCGAGCGTTCCTATTGGCGCTCCCGGCTGTGTTTCCCGTCTAATCGTGTGCGGCGGTACAGGCATGTGTTGGCAGCGAAAGACGCAGATATCTTGCGGTAGAAATTACCCGTATTAATTGTGGCGCATTCGAGACTTATCCGTTGCGTCAAAGTTTCTTTTGCGGCGGGATTTTCGTCAAAGCTGAACCCGTGGTCGGCTGTGATGGCACGGATCTCGGTTCCGCCGACCTTGGCGGCCGCGAACCAATTCGCGACAAAACTTTGAAACATCGAAGGCAGGTCTGATCATCTGAAGCGATGTCGCGGGAAACGATACGTAGTTGGACCACTTCTACCCAACAGACTGAAAAACGCGTCGCATCGCAATCGAGTACTCCTCCTCGTTCGAAGATACGTGCTCACAACGGCCTGTGATTTCCGCCCCAAAATAACAGAATGCTGCCTGCTCTGAAAGTTATGCTGCTCCGACAAATTCAGAATGACGACGCGATTCTTACTGCGAATTCTCAATCGGGCCAGGCTGCTGTACAGGCTGCTAACAACGGTCCGTAATTATAAAATCGGGATGATCATATTTTTTAAATAGTTAAGATTACATACTTAAAATTTTTAGTCAGTTATTCAAAATAGCACGCTTGAGTGTTTTTGCATTCTTGACAGAGAAAAAAAATAATTGCAATATACCTATATCACTGCCAGTCTGCTTTCAAAGAAAGAAATTAACTGAGGCATCGACAGGCATCAGAAATTTGTAGAAGACCGATATGAAGTTAGGCCGAGGAATGCCAAAGAAAAACAGAAAAGCAGGGACGGCTTTTGTCGTTTCTTGCATCTCTATACTGCAACTTGAAGTTGATGGCTTTTGTGTTTAAGATGAACCAACAGCCCTGTCCTGAATATATAAAGGTCGCATGCATAAGTGTGCATTTGCCACTTTATGAAGTCGATGTCTTGCTTAGTGGAAGAGACGATTAGAGAGAAGTGCTAAGGAAAGTCTGACACAGATGGGAAAAATAATGCATGCTTACCTTTTCAGGGCACGAGTTTAGCTGGCTTGACCTAGCTTGTGCAGTGTGCAAGTTAGCCTAAGTGCAACTGTATACCGTCCGACAAAACTATTGTGTAAATCTGCTCAGATTTTACTTGAAATAGATTGTGGGGAAAGTTCTTATGCATAAGAGAGCATTGTATTGGTTTGCTAAGATGAGCAAGCGACTAAGCACTTCATTAGAACAATTTATTTTAACCTTTATAATACCTAAACAGTACTAAATTACAACAATACCTGAGTGGTAAGCTGACATGATATACCAAGTAGGAACTTGATGAGTTTGTAATTTACTATTAAGAAATAATTAACCATTAGCATTCAAGCACAGCCATACGGCTACAAAGAAAAGCTTTGTAGGTTTTCTCTGTAGCCTTATGGCTTCACTTGGGTTGACGCCAATGAGTAGTTACTCCCTTATCCCAAATCTCCTGCCTTAGAGGGTTTACCTAAATCAGTGAGTGAACATCATCATTTACTGCATGGATTTCTGCAGTGACCAGCTCAAAGGACAAGAGTCAAGGTGCATGTCGTCAAGAAAAGAGAAAGTTGGCTATTGCAGAAATGTTTTCTAGAAGCTTGCCAATTTGGATGAAACAACTTAATGGGTCAAAACTAGAATCTAGAAGCTGGGGGAAAGAGTACGAAATGTGTTTGGTGATTTGTAGCACATGCCAATGCTACAAATAGGGCCATAGGTGCTGGGTGATGGAGGGTGAGAAACATAGAGGAGCCAAGTTATGATGAGGCAGGAAGCTATCTGCACAGCATGCACAACCTGCTTCCTGTCCCGTTGCTGCTTTCTGTAAATTTCACAGAACTGTGGGTGTACTGTGGGTGAACCGGTGGCAAGTTGGCATGTCGAAACTATGCTAAGGGATGATGACAGAGCAAGAACTGCCACCCTCTGCAATGGTGGTGTTCCTATCGTCTTTGTTCCTAGGTAGCTTTACCAGCTCCACAGGGCTCATTTTGGAATCTGCAAGCAATCATGTCTGTAGCAAGCAGTCACAGGCAAACGAAGGTAGCAGATAGACATATGCAAGTGCATCGACAACATCTTCTCAAGGCTTCGAGAATGTCCTGTTAAACAAACTGCTGTGGCTGACCCAGAAAGTGCTGCTTAACAACCGTTTAACACCAATAAGGCCGATTTCACGAGCAGTTCTGCAACAATAGCATTCTGAACACATCATTTAGTTTCGTACCGCTGATCTCCAGATCGAAAGGGACCGTGAGCATAATCAACAGCAAACACTGTCATTGCCCATCGGGCGCTTCAAGGCACCCGCATTTTTCTCATTGCGGTGTAAACCAAGATCCCACTTAACTTCATATTGCCAAGCATTTGTCAATACTGACTTAACACTGCTAAGCAAAAAGAGAAAAAAAAGCAATGGCAAAGGTTTCCTCAATGTTTTTTTTTTGTTTTTCATCAAGACTCGTTATGCCCAACTTTTTTTTTCTGCACTACACCAGCTGAAATGCTCATAAAAAAGAGACTCATGAGTTGGCACATATTAGAGATTTGTACACTGTCAACCAGCTGTGATTTAAATGCGGCAATGATTCTTGTTTGTAATCGCGTAATACCGTATTGTCTCAACCTAAACCGAAATGGCTAGAGGAAGTGTTCAGTCGCCCATTCATCACGCAGGTGTTTATTGCAGGGAAATGTGCGCGCAGCCGCCAGGAAATAAAAAAAGAAATGACGCTCCCGAAGATACATTTGCACTGCATCGATGTTTTCACACAGGTTACACAGTTCCTCCGGCGAGTCGTAAACAGAGCACCCATTTGCACAAAATGTATTGAATGGAGCTCCAAGGTGCAGAAGGATGGCGACATTGCTGTTGTCGCCGCAGAAAACAGTACGACGGCCGTGCAGCCAAGCTCGCGTCACGTCGCACACACGGCAATTCTCAAGCACAGTGACCGCACGAATCGCGATAAAAATCGTAATGAAGGCGTAGCAGAAACAACGTCGTGTGAACGCTTCGGTCGCGATCATCGCAACGAATGAAACCAGCTGCACAACGTCACGTTCATTTCAGCACTCGAAAAGCACGGCGTGCGTAGTGAGCTCTCGCAGGTGCACATTTCGCGGCCTTGACGCAAAAGCAATCACTTTCGCTACGCGGACACTAGTCACTGTGCTAGGCAGCTAATGCGCGCACAAGAAATTCACCGTGAGCAGCTGTTACTCGCCGCTGTACACGATGATCCTCGCAGGAATTAGTAACGCTTGCAACAACCACAAACAAACAGCTCCATATAAACACTTCGTGACACCGCCAATGCGTAGGTCTTGCGTCGGTTTGAAGAGGCGCTCTGTACTCCATCAGCGTCGATGATTAGAAATGTCGCTCGCCGCTGCTGCACGCGGAGAAGTTCGCAGTCGCTCTGAACACTAGTAATGTCAACATCTGACCAATATAATATGCTTTGCGCATAGCTGCCACCACTTATGCCTCGCTTCCCGGTTCAGGCAACGGACGGTCATCTTGCCCCGGCAGAAGCGGAGTCGGGCCTGAGACGTCACGTAAAAAGCAGCCAATCGCTGCAATCCGCCTGCCGGCCGGATCCGCTCATCCGCCCGAAAGTTGAAGTTGACCAACTTTCCTTCCGCTCGCCGGACCGGGCGGACGCCGCCTATTGTCTGGTCTGAGCAGTCCGTCATCCGCCTGCCGGGCGGAAGGCTAAAAAAAAAATGGCCTGGCTTAGCTTATGGTTAAGCCTAGGATGCGAAGCATACCGCCGGCGGAGGCTGCGTGTCCGCAAGCGAGCGCACGAGTTGAGCCCCAGCTTTCACAGAGTTTGTGACGTCAGCGCCCCTTGCGGAAGGAGCGGGAGTTAGGCCGCCGGTGGAGGCTGCGCGTCCGCAAGCGAGTGCACGATTTGAGCCCCAGCTTTCACAGCTGTTGTGACGTCAGCGCCCCTAGCGGAAGGAGCAGGAGTTAGGCCGCCGGTGGAGGCTGCGCGTCCGCAAGCGAGCGCACGAGTTGAGCCCCAGCTTTCACAGCTGTTGTGACGTCATATCACGTGGTGCGCCGATGTAGGTCAAGTGGTAGCTACGCGGCCGCGCGCTCGGTTGTGCGGCTAGTATGCTTCGCATAAAAGACGATCGTACGACGGTCCTTAAACCAAGGTTACTTCGCAGTCATCGAAACGCTGTAGGGAATAAATGAAGAAACCAGATAAACGGTCGCTGTCGCATTCCCTGCTCTCTGAATAATGAGTTTTCAGCTAAGCCAGGTCTTTCAATAATTTCTTATTTGTCTGTTGCACTTCTGTTGTTGGTTCTGTGCCTGTATACTATAGTAAGATACAACTAATAAAAAACAGCAGTTGTTAACACTGGGCCACGGTCCGCGGCGTACCGTATTACTCCGCTAGCCAGTCACAAAAGTAAACGAAATCAGATTTTTAATGTTTAACTTTATTAAACAAGCCAAGTATCAAAATTCTAGACCTTATAACTTTTTCTCATTATTAGCTTGTTGCTTAGGTGACAAGAGAAGTTTTAACATCGGGATACTTTTTTGTCGTAGAGGAATTCTGTGCGCCGGCCCTAAATATGGGCGGAGCTTCACTGCAGTCTTCAGTAGTATCTTACTGTAATGGTGTGATCAACGTCTAATGTCCTCATGGCTACACATTAGAGAAAAAGCTTCAAATCAGAGCTCACACAGACACCTACTATATATATATATATTGCTACGGGTCGACTCAGAGAAGATGAGGCAGACGAAGTGAGAGGGCGCTTGGCGCGTGCTCGGGCTCCGGATCCTGTGCAGTGGCCTGTGTTTTGGCATATATATATATATATATATATATATATATATATATATATATATATATATATATATAGAGAGAGAGAGAGAGAGAGAGAGAGAGAGTGCGAACTTAGTGCTAAAGGCCCTCGAAGGAGGTATTTACATAGGGGGAATACATAATATACATTATACATAAATATACCTAATACATCAGAATAATACGACTATAGATAATATATGCATTTAGGTTCAACATATGCAGCAATACAAAAAGTTCAACACAAACAACAACAAAAAGTGTGCGAGACAGATTAAATACCAGCGGATGAGTTATGAGCGGATGAGTGACAGTTGTAGATGGCAGGTTATTGCAATCGACTATTGTGCGAGGAATAAATATCTTAGAGTAAAGGGATATGCGGCACGCGATGCACTTTACTTTGAAGGAGTGATCGTGGCGTGGAAAGACGACTGAGGGCGATTAGAAGAACTCGGCGTGAAGATCTAGTGATGATACAGTTCGTAGAAAAGTGCGAGACATGAAAGCTTGCGGCGAAGTGAAAAGAGGTCGAGTTTAGCGCGTTTTTTTTTTCAGTACTGTGACATTGATGAAATCTGAATAATTCGAGAAAATGAAACGAGCAACACGGCTCTGTAATGATTCAATGTCGCTAATTGAGTAGGCGTGGTCCGGATCCCAGATGGCTTATGCGTACTCTACTTTCGGACGAATTAATGTGATGTAAGCAATTTTCTTTAGATGTGAAGGGAAGTGAGCGGTGAGCCGAAGCTAAAGTAATGTTAGCATGGTGATTTCATGATAGGTCAGATGAAAAGTATGATAGGTCATGATAGGTCAGATGTGTGTGTGTGTGTGTGTGTGTGTGTGTGTGTGTGTGTGTGTGTGTGTGTGTGTGTGTGTGTGTGTGTGTGTGTGTGTGTGTGTGTGTGTGTGTGTGTGTGTGTGTGTGTGTGCGTGTGTGTGTGTGTGATAAAGTCACCAGAACTTGAAAACCATAACAACATTTAATTCACGACGTTTCGGCTGGAGGACCAGCCTTTCTCGAGTGTATTACAGTGTAATACTGTAATACACTCGAAAAAGGCTGGTCCTCCAGCCGAAACGTCGTGAATTAAATGTTATGTTTTTCAAGTTCTGGTGACTTTATCTTATATTAATCAATCAGCTGCCAAGAAATAATTTTTGATATATATATATATATGTGTGTGTGTGTGTGTGTGTGTGTGTGTGTGTGTGTGTGTGTGTGTGTGTGTGTGTGTGTGTGTGTGTGTGTGTGTGTGTGTGTGTGTGTGTGTGTGTGTGTGTGTGTGTGTGTGTGTGTGTGTTCCAACGTTTTAGTAGGTAAGCTGCCTGTTTCGCCGTTTGTGGCATACAACGAGCTACAGTCAAGACCGCTGAAAACACGAAAACAAAAACTTTCAATACCGCACCGATAGCTAAGTGTACGGGCTACTGGCAGAACCCCGATCTGCTAATTAACCACCAGATCTTCATCATCATCGTCAGCCTTACTGCGCCCACTGCAAGGCAAAGGCCTCTCCAGAAAACCACCAGATGGTGGCTGTTAATTTGGCATGCCCGGGCCTTGATTTGGAGTTCGCAGTTTTGATTCACGTTTGATTCGGAGTTCCCATGATTGATAAATGAATGAATCTGAAATAGCCGCAGTCGCTTGCGTTCTAAGCAGGGACGAGCAAGTCAATTAGTATGCTATATATGGCGTAAGCGCGTTCTTTGCCCAAGGACGACTTCGCCCTGCGCAGTCTGGTTTCTGTCAGCCTGATGGGAACTTGGTTTGGTTTGGTTTGGTTTATTGGGGTTTAACGTCCCAAAGCAACTCAGGCTATGAGGAACGCCGTAGTGAAGGGCTCCGGAAACTTCGATCACCTGGGGTTCTTTAACGTGCACTGACATCGCACAGTACACGGGCCTCTAGAATTTCGCCTTCATCGAAATTCAGCCGCCGCGGCCGGGATCGAACCCGCGTCTTTCGGGTCAGCAGCCGAGTGCCGTAACCACTGAGCCACCGCGGCGGGGCCTGATGGGAACGTTAGTGTCATTTCTTTAAGCCGTCACCGACACCTGCCGGTTGTTGAAAGGTGTCACGCTATTTCACAATAAGCACTGCGATGCCGGATAACTCGTGGGCTTTCGTCGGTGTCTCGGCAACAACTTGCATTACACGTGGAGCATGACTCGGTGCGCATACCCCACGGCATGATTCGCGATGTGGCACAGCGAGTCGAGTGGTATTTTGTGATGCAAGGTGACGAGACAAACTGAATGTGGAAGCAGAATAAACTAATAAAGGATATATACTGAAGCGCGCTGAACGTTGGCGAAGTGTCTTTTAGTGCAGTTAAATGTGTGAATGGAAATGACTGTACTTTGCGATTTTTTTATGCTGCCCCAAATTCATACAGCGGAGGATATGATGTCAAATATTTGATCTTCCCTATTATAAACATAAGGAGTTCACTCAGATTCACAAGATTCGTGCGTTACTGGACCAAGCAGAGGGCCTTCTCGAGTACATATTTCTGTCACATGAGTGCTGTAAGGATTCTTGCTCCGCCCTCAGGCGGCGGCAAAAAGGATTATTTATATTGTTTTTCAAACGCGTTTCTCACCGGAGTCGCAGCCTTACCAACCCTATACGCCCATGAAGTTATTAAAGGGTCGCTGATCACCCTCTGGTAGAAAATTTTCTGAATTCTGGCGATTGTCAGGCATTGTATCAGGAATCTGCGACCGCATAATTTTTAGGAGGCTTATTAACTGCAGAGTTACAACAGTCGCAGTGAAGTGATTTCGCCACGCTTCTCTCTGCTTTTTGAGTCAGTTTTTCTCTGCCTTGTGAGTCAGTTTCTCTCGGCAGTCTTCGCGACAATGCTTTTGCAAGCGAAAGGGGCAGGAAATGTCAGATTCTTGCGTCATGGTCCCGCCTCGCCAGGTTTTTTTTTTTTTTTCCTCGTTTTTCGCGCCCCGGCGTAATCCAGCGGTGCTTCCTTGCACTTGCCGCAAGACGGCGCCTTGTGGTGCATTGAGGTGTAGTGTTGTGGCTCTGACCGGGGCCATCAGTTGTTGGTATTGGAATCCGCGGTGCTGTCCCCGCAGGAGTAAGGACTAGGAGACTGGGAGACTAGGGAAAAAAAAGGCAAATATGTTCACATTAATTACATCATGGAACAGTATGAAAGTCTGTACAGGGTAAAAGACGACGACGAGGGGAGTACGACAAACGAAGCGGTCAGGCGCTCTTAAATAGCGTTTTCGCCTCCAGTTCCCGCCTTTTCCCTCCAATGAGTCGGCCTGTTTGTGGGCGCTGCCTTGGGTAGTGATGTTGAAGCTGGATGGACCCAGGGCTGTTGCTGCGGCACTTCCTTTTTCCCTTGTCCTTCTCGAACATCCGGTGTGAATGCGACACGAACGCGGGTCGGTTCTTGGGTCACTTCGTGCCTCCAGGAACGGCAACAAGGAAGTTGTCGAAGATGGGTCGTGGGTGGTTCGACGAAACCGCACCTTTGAGAAGGTCAGGTGACGGCGGACTCCCGAACAGAGGGAAGGGGTGACGTGTCTCGCCAACCCGGGGAGCCGTTATGCGACGCGACGGGCGCTGCTCAAAGACTCGCCTTGTCTGGAAAAGAACTTTCTTAACTCCTTTATTGAACTCCGCACCCGCGGGCGCTGGTAACGAGCGGGTTCTTCGCAGGAGGGAGCCTTCACGTCCGGCTTCAGAAAATATAAAGTAACGGCCTCTTCTGGTAAGTCGACTCCTGTCAAATTCTTACAGGGTGTTGCTCCTGTCCACTTTTTGGTGCAAAGAGCAGGCTTTGTGAAGGAAAGTCGTGACTCGTCCTCTACTCTCTTCCTCGACGTTTTCGCACTTTCCCTCAAAAAGTGGGGGTGAGTCGCATTCATGTAAACGCGGCTTATGAGAACCTCTATCTGCTACCACGAACCGCCTGTAGTCGAGGCTTCCGTTTACTTGTCCTTTGTCGTCGTGATGAAGGGAAGCTTTTTTTTCGCTCCTTTCAGTCACACTGCCGCCGCGGTGGCTCAGCGGTTATGGTGCTCGGCTGCTGACCCGAAAGACGCGGGTTCGATCCCGGCCGCGGCGGCTAGAATTTCTTTGGAGGAGAAATTCTAGAGGCCCGTGTACTGTGCGATGTCAGTGCGCGTTAAAGAACCCCAGGTGGTCGAAATTTCCGGAGCCCTCCACTACGGCGTCTCTCATAGCCTTAGTCGCTTTGGGACGTTAAACCCCATAAACCAAACCAACCTTTCAGTCACACGTCCACAGAGAACAGAGACACCTCATACTGCTGCATGCGCGCTTGCTTACGGAATGCGCAAGCATTTTCGTGCTTCGAGACGTCACGTTGACGTCAAGGACCACCTTTCCTAAAAGGCTTCGAGATAGAAGATTACGTTCGCTTGCGACAGCGTCTGCAGGATGACTGGCTGCGGGATTGCCGCGCCTGACAATAATCGGCGGCCTATTGCGTATCATGAAGCGACGTCTGGAAATGTCGCAAATGTCGCAACAACTGATCCTTTTGTATTTTCCTCCCTGCATACTCTATCTAGCCCCCCCCCCCCCCCCCCCCCCCCCAAGTCAAGCAATATATACCTGGTAGCAATGTAAAGAATCTCTTGTAAAAGAAGAGTATTTCAGAATTTTTTTTGTACATTTCCTAAACTCCAAACCACCCTGAGCTGCGTGGTTGAAAATTATTCTCATGAGACTCAAATCTTCACCTACGGCGCATCTTCAAAGGAGAGTTCCTCATGTGGTATCTATTTTCCCTCTACAGTGCAAATGCATTCCTATCGCCTTCAGCGGACGGCGTCCTTCACGTCGGCAGAGCTGTACAGTATCAAAGAAGCTGGCATATGCCTTACACCAAACAGCTGGACGATGGGTGATATCACCCATCGTCCAGCTAGCAGATACAAAACTCTTAGGTTTAGGTTGAGGTCGTGGTTAGTTACTAGCGGGATTAAAACTGGCCATTTAAGACAGATCTGTGACCTGGCAGATATTCGTCAGCATACGCGCAATCCCCACAAAAGTCATCTACTGCAGCTGTCATCAGATCTGAAGTCCAGGCCATAGTCTCGGCGAAGTTTTATAAGAAGACGGGAAGATAGAAAGCCAGTCTCGCTCTACTGTGGATATATGTGCGTCATTTAGCCAGTGTCGCAGGCCGCTGTACATGCGGTATATTGCTGTGGATTCCAGCTGTATGTGGCATTTTGGGCAATGAAACCGCAGACGAAGCGGCCTGCTGAAGTCCCCAGCACCGGAACTCTAGGAAGATTTCTTTACGAAATCTGAGGCGTCCTAAGTGGCGAAACAATGCGCTTATGAAGAAAGGAATCGGCCCTGGAGTTTGCCTTCTCATATTTAGGTATTCCTTCACTCTATTTAAGCACATTTAAGATATATTATGTCCAACATTCTCGCAAAAAAGTTTTGAAAATTGGAAAATTGTAAGGTACTCTTATGGAATATTGAAGATAATGGTTCATTCTTCTGATATATAGAAGTATCGTTATTGCAACATGTTTCCATCGATCACGTCGAGCAGTTAAGACTGCCGCAGAAAACCAATGGAGAACGCTTTTGACGGTAGCAAAAACGTTAATAGAAAAAAATGCGAGACTGCCGTCGGGCTATCTGCGGATATACAGGGTGTTTCACGTAAGACTTTCTGTAATTTTTAAAAATAAGCTATTTGAATTAGATGCGAACTTTTTCGGGCATAGCATTGTCAGTGGTGTAGTATATCATAATGCAGCTAAGACGTGCTAACTAGCAGGCTTGTTAACCAATATTTAATAGTTAACTTTTAAACTATTACCGTTGGGCTCCTTAATTATTGAGAGGCATGCAGCCCACCGTAAGTAATGTCCATAGCCGTTTTTAGAATTTCGAGAACGCGATTATCCTCAGCGCTGTGGCCCAACAAATTTCGCCTACATCGCGCCAAAATGCATGCGGTTTGAGAAGCTTGCAGGCAAAGCAACCTCTCCAGTGAACCTAACTCGTCGAAATAGCCAAAATTTGTTGGGCCACAGCGCCGAGGATAATCGCGTTCTCGAAATTCTAAAAACGGATATGGACATTACTTACGGTGGGCTACATGCCTCTCAATAATTAAGGAGCCCAACGGTAATAGTTTAAAAGTTAACTATTAAATATTGGTTAACAAGCCTGCTAGTTAGCACGTCTTAGCTGCATTATGATGTACTACACCACTGACAATGCTATGCCAGAAAAAGCGCGCATCTAATTCAAAAAGCTTATTTTTAAAAATTGCAGAAAGTCTTAGGTGAAACACCCTGTATTGATTGTAATAGTGAAATCTTACACTACATGAAAAAAAAATTGCGTTCATAAACCCTTTCCTGTTCAAAAATGCTTTTGTCCGGAATTGCTGGGTATGACTTCTTCGTACAGGCTTCCTCGCCGTCTGAAACTGTCTATCATCGTCTTCGACTGAACGCCGGCTTTGCAAACAGCCTCCAATTGCAGCACATTATGTTAAACGTTCAACTTACTCAGACGAGCATATTACGAGCATCCGATGGAAACTCTCGAAGAAGTGCCATTAACAATGAACCGCGCTTTAGCTTCCTCATGAGCTTGTCTGGAGCAGCAGCGCTGTGCACTGAACTTTTTATTTGCCTATTGAAAGGACATTTGACTAATTTACAATCTTTAAAAGCCTTCTTGCATCGCACTTGATGTGTATTCGCCGCGCACTGAAGTTTCATGTCCAGCATTACTGGAGAAAAATTTTGAATATTGTGATATTGTAAAGTAGTGTTATGGAAATAGTGAAGATTCTATTCTTCCGATGCATAGCAAAATCTTGCTTTTAAAGTTTTTGCATCGCTCACATCGAGCAGTTTAGACTAGCACAGAAAACCGATGGGGAATGCCTTTGACGATAGCAAAAATGGTAACAGCAAAAAAAAAAAAAAAAAATGCAAGCGTGCCGATGGGAGATGTGTGCACATATTGATGGTTGGAGTGAAATCCTACAATATATAAAAATTTCGTTCATAAACACTTTCTCGTCGAAAAATGCCTTTGTCCAGAATTGCTGGGCCTGTGTCTGCCTGTGAATGTCACCTGCAGGATATTACATTTCTGAATGCACGAACTTTAAAATTTCCGTGCATTCTCCTTTGATGTATATTATTTCAACCATGAATATCTTTCTTTTTAATTCTTTTCCTCTACTATTTTGCACACCCGTCCCTTTCCCTTAACGTCGGATAAATTCAGGGCCTTTCTTTAAAGAGCTTCTCTCTCTTTTTGTATGGCAACATTTTTGTGTCGCAGTGTCGCCTGCACTCTTGCTTTTGGAGCGACAAATGACAGCCACATTGAGGAAAGAAAGAAACACGTTACAATGTTACCCGGGTAACCCTATAGGCGGCGAATGCCATGAGAAGTTCCGAAAACACGTGCCTATTGTCACGTGACCTAACTCGAACATGTGAACCTGGCAGTGAGAACTCTCGCGGAACAAGCTGACGCTGCTATAGCTCCAGAAAGATGCCAGTACTATGAGATTTATTCAACTATACCTACTGCTGCTCCGGGAATCGGCAACCTGTATCGATGATTAGACGAGTTATTGGGAAGAAAAAAAAAATCCCATTCGAGGCGTTGATGTCTGCGGCTCTTCAGGAAACGGCCACTATCAACGGCAGCTTGTAAGTGGCCCGCGTTAAAGAGGGAAGTGAGAGCTGCTTCATCCCTTTCAACAACCTGCATTTAAGGCCGCGATAGAGCCGGGACATGTGCGAACGACCATCTCCGATCTTGATGAGATTCACTGGGGCACTGACCATGGTCAAACAAAAACAAAAATGACGTTTCGGGAGCGCTACGGCTCCCTTGTTCACAATGAGCAACCGGCTCGTCGTCCCGGGCTTTTTGTAGCGGTTAGTATCGTTTTCAGACATTTAGCGTAGATAGGGTGCAATGTGCCATCATTCTTATTTATTGTGTTAGGCGTAGTCTGGATTATTAGTGACTCGAGATTTCGGCGGGCTGATACATTCTTTTCTGTTGTCACTATATATCTGCTTCGTCCCAGTTAATTTCATGGCCAGTCTCTTGCGCATGCTCCGCGATTGCGTTCGTTGTCACTTTTCCTCTTCATCATTTTTGTTTTTATTTGACCATGGTCAGTGACCAGTGAATCTCATCAAGCCATGATTCCTGACCAGACGGTATGCCGTCGAACCCTTGACTACATCATCTCCGATCTTGTTTCCGCTCTGCTTCGGTTTCTCTGTTAGGTTTTTCTCGCTGTATCTTTTACCCAGATTGCCGCGGGATACTCTGCATTCATCTTTCTTTCACTCTTTTTTTCTTCTTTCTTTCGCGTTAGAATTTCGCGCGACGCCCTGTTCTCTCTTTTGGAACTGCTCGCTTCCATACCCCACACCCACCTTGCTTCGTCGAACGCCTCCGTATGGAGGCCTGTAGTGTGTCAGTGGAGCCTTGGGGCATCGGCACCGCCTCGGCGGCTCCCGTCCGGGACCTCACGCATCTCCGTCCTTCTCCCCTTGGCGATTGTCTTTCTTCGTTAAGGGAGGAAAGGAAAGCCACTTGAAAGCGACGTACGGGCGCCGAGTGTAAAATAAGAAAACGAAAGCCCACTTACGTGGCCATGAAAGGAGAGAAATGGAGGACACGGCCGTAGGCTGCCAGCGCGCCGCGATCGCCCGAGGCCGACGGGGACGCGGGAGGAGACGTCGGGAAACAGGCCGTAGGGACACCACGCCGCCGCCACTGGTGCCTTTGACACGTGCCGCCCCTTTGTTAGGAGTTGGAAGAACAGACTGGCCGGAGACGCTTTTCGCGCTCTGCCCCGGGGACTGGCGTTTTCAGGCCGTGGTGTATACGCGTACGTGGCTGGCAGGACCGCGCACGGCTGTGCATTTCGGGCTCGTCGGAATCCGCACCGTGCAGCGGTGTTTTTGCTTCAGAGCCTACGAATGCTGCGACTATACCGGGCCATTGTGCATGCTGACGGTGATAGCAGCATGAAAGAATTTTCTTAAGGGCTGACGGCGCCGTCGGGAGAGCGACTGAAATGAAGCGCTTTGGCATGCGGTCCAGCTTGAATTTGGCCCGGGTGGTCGATGCCGTATGAGCCGGTGCATGGGACCTGTCGAGACTTCGCCACCTGTGCTTATGCGGTTCAGTGGAAGTATCTGCCCTGGGTGAAGAGTCAAACAGTCTGGGAGCATTTCTCTCCCCCCCCCCCCCCCCTTTTTTTTTTTGTTGAGCACCGCATGAGCACCGCAAATGAGCACCGCAAGTGCTCATTTTCTTTTGGATGCTTACGGCCACAAAAATGGTCCAGCCTGCGGGCTACGAGGCTCTTCCTTGCCTGTAACACATGATCGGTCCGTGCCACTCGTCACTGTAGCCGTGCGTGCTACAGGCTGCGCACTGGCAACCTTACGCGTGCGCGAAGCAGGACGGCGCGTCATGAAATTTCAACAAAAGTTATTTCCTCGAAAAGACAAAAACCAACTGGCTGCGTGTATAGTCCTGCCACCTTAATGCGACCCCCGTTATTATGGACGACTCGAATTTCTTATAAAGCCCAAGTTTTTTCAATGTATATATTTCCGCGTCGATAATTTTGAAACTGGCTGTTCTGACAATAGAGTGGGGAAAACTGACACACACCACAAAGGTCCACGTATTTTTTTCGCGTTATAATATAAATAGCAAAGTGAACAAATTCTGCCAAGGTGCCCGATCAACTCATCTTTTTATTTGCCGCAAAGTACCGACTGTCAGAAAGGAAAAGGCTCTCAGCCATTTCTTCCAGCACCTATCAGTTGCCTGGGTCCAGTTACGTGCGAAGTGAACATCGGTAAAAAGAGGTCATCACATGTTTTATGGTGCAGGCGAGACACTTCAAACTATAGCACTAGATATTAACGATCAGGATATAGCGCTTCAAGCTGCCAAGTTTTTGCACAATTTAGACTTCACCGTACAGCCTTTGTCGTCTAGAGCCCAGGGGGTTTGCTTCTAAGCACTATTGTGGCGCTCCTGTAGCACTAATGGAAGTCCTACACATTGGAGGGAGCAGGACCAAAAATATTCTTCAGGAATTTTGGGACGCTGAGGACACATTACGAGCAAACCAATGTGGCCCAGAAGCAGACCCCCTGAGCTCTAAACTTTTGACAAAGGCTGTACATCGCTATGCGCGAAAGCTGACGTTAGCCACAAAACATTTTCTGTGATTTTATTCCATGATTTATTATTATATACGACTCTCTTTATGGGCAGTTTGCTTCGGAACCAAAGCCTAGCATGTTAATTAACGAGGTGCGACTTTTATGCTGAGGTCGAGAGTTCTATATACCTATGCGCCCCAGCAGAAAAACAACGCGTGTAATCTTCAGTTCAGGTATTCAGTTCGTTATGGCGTGAGAGCGAAACAACAAATGAGCAACTAAACAGCCACCGAGAGTATGTAGCGGTCTGCATGTGTGAAAGGGCAGGTAACGGTGTACAATATTATTTAATATACAGTTGTATCCAAAAGCCGGGCCAGGGAACAGCAGTGCTTTATTACCAAGGTGCACACTGGCAGCCGCAAACCAATAACGACGTATATGGCATCAGCATTAGATTATATACAATTCTGAACTGCTCACGCGTGCGCAGTCAGACGTGGTAGCAGCAGCCCGACAAACAAGAATAAACCGCGATAATCTTTATTGCGATACGAGATGAAGCTACGACACACTAAACGCGCGCATAATTTACAACCTATAACGTGTAAATGGATACCTGTTCGTCGGCTTGGCTTTGGACTCATCCTCTGGGCGTCGTCGTCTTGTATAGTCTGCGCTATACTTGCTTTATACCTTTGCAAACCGCAAACGAAAGAGATAATGTGGGAATTTTCTGGCTATGCAGCCGACCTGCTGATTAGCAATCATACGCACCCCGATCCTTTCGTGTGAGTATGTGCTTCATTAGACGCCTCGACTACAACAACAATCCGAGAGTCGCTTGACAGGACCAGCTTGCTCCCGTCTCCGGGACCATGGACCGCGAGGAGGTCATCCTAGTGAAGATCACGCGTAAAGCGGTGTCTTCCACAAAGGTTGTGCATAGGTATAGCAAGGAGTGTAGCCTCCCAGGAAACGAGAATTAGGAGGCGCAAATACTGAGGAGCCTAAACACGCGACTGATTCTGGTAAGGAACGTCAGGAAATGGCACGGTGGAAGAATACATCTTGAGAAATGCCCATTGAATGCCCATTGAACAATCAAAGAGCCATTGAACAATCAAAGAGCGATCGTTTAAGCTGTACTACATATAGGCTTCGTGGCCACCACAGTGGCGGCGGCACAGTCGGACCACATCTGCCGTCGTGACGCGTGAGGGGGCGTTCTCGCGACACGAGACCCGAGTAAACATTGCCAGGACGACGCGCTCTCGATAGCGCGGCGACATCAAAGGAGCGCTGAGCGACAGGCACCGGCGGCGCCGACTCTCTCCCCCTCCCCCCCACCTCCAAAGCTGTCAGCAGCGCCACTTGACGCCCCTGTCAGCGAGTGCTGTGCGCGGCTGTGGTGCACTGCATGCAGCTTTCGCCTGCCCTGATCTCTCGCCTCAAACACGCCCGACCTCCGGGCTTAGGTTTTGACACCAAGTACACCTTCTTGGGTGTAACGACACTTCGGGGAATCTGGTAAACGCATAAAGTATCCGGGGCATTGTTCGCGTAAACAGTCTCATTTTAAATGAATGTGCATCATGAACTTGTCGCTGAAAGGGGGAGGGGGGGGGGGGGGGTTCCACCATTACGACGCTGGGCTTCTTGCTCGAGCCAGTTGCATTGGGCGAAGAAACCGCGTACTCGCGCGAGATTCGCAGGAACGTGGTTCAAGTGTAGCCGAAAGCCCCCATGCTAAACTTTTAGTATGTGGTGTACCAAAGCACCAGATGTCAGAAGCCCTGACACAATTTTGCCCCGTTTCAATGGCTCCGCACCGAAGACCCCAATGTGTGTTGTCTGCGGCGTTTGTTCCA
The DNA here is from genome assembly GCF_055824585.1 of Amblyomma mixtum. Lineage (NCBI taxonomy): Eukaryota > Metazoa > Arthropoda > Arachnida > Ixodida > Ixodidae > Amblyomma > Amblyomma mixtum. The sequence continues at coordinate 287,595,853 of NC_143012.1, read as the reverse complement.
TTTTTCAATACTCCTCAGTTCGAAAGCCCCTATAGGATTGCCCCAGTGCACAATATACTGCGGCAGTGTAGCAGGGGCGGATTTATGGGCGACTCATGGTGCAGGGAGAGGTGGTAGAGAGGGATAGCTGTTCTATTTGAATACATTTCAGCGACTTTCTGCGTAGAAAAAAATGGGATTTAGAATGGTTCCCCCCCCCCCCCCCCCCCCACACACACACACACAAATTCTGCCCGCATTTAGTTGTTACGCACCTTTGATCGGGTTGGCTAGCCGCCCTCCTCTTCAGGTGTTTTTTTTTATTTCGTTATCTGCGCTAGAGTCTGTTTTCAAGTTGCTCTACTCTGCGCACCTACAGTGAGCCCACGTGGCGGTGGTTCTGTGTTTTCCTTAGACCGTGGCGCACAAGAGACGTGTTCACAGGCGGCTTTGTGTGAACGAGGGTGCTCATCCCGTGTATTTCTATTTGGTCTTGGAAATCCCGCACTGTGTGAACATGAGGGAGAGGCTTTTGAACTCGGCAAATCGGGCTTTGCCCCTTATAGTTAAGCTATGAGCTTTCTGTTTTACGCGAGCCATGGGAACAGTATTTGAGGCTGGGGGACGTGGTGAAAAGGTGCGGGATGCTGAGGATAGCAGTGGCGAGCCTATATCAGCATACTCTGTGGGGTGTTACAATTGTAGGGTTCGGCGCAAGAATATACAGAGGCATGAAATTTGCTGCCTATTATTCATTTTTCGCATAAGCAAACATCTCGTGCGTGTCTTCTGTCCCTCGCTTTGCATTTTCGCTCAATGCATACCGTGCCTTTATATTTTTGTAATCGGCGTTTGATTTCAAATTCCATTTTGTATTTACTACCTTTCTGCCCCTGTTTGGTACGTTTGGCTGGTTGATTGGTTTAGGCTTATGACATCTATGCTGGGCACGCATTCCCTCACTTTTTATTATTTTTTGTGTGTATGTGTGTGTGTGTGGGGGGGGGGGGGGGGACGTTTCTGCCTGAAAATAATCGCTTTCTGCCTTAAATGTCTCATTTCTAGTACATTGGGCCCTGTATTCCTTTCAATCTAAACACCAACTAGCCGAGCTTTCTGCTTTAAATGCCGAAAAGTCATTAACTTTTTCTTATCTTTTGGCGGGCGTATGTTAGCGTTTTTGTCAATCTCTACGTTTAGAACTCGCAGTTATATAGAAGGACATAGAAGAAAGAGGGTGATCATGTACAGTGTGTGGTAATTATAAAGAGGCGAAAAAAAGTTATATAGGATGTCGGTGCATTCATCCAGAGGCACCCATTGTTAGCCTTCCTAAAGCCGTGCGTTTCAGAGAATGCAGTGGTAACGTGAACGTTACGCCAGTAATGATATTCGTATGAGTAACTGCTGGTGCAGATTGTGAAAAGCAGCGCCGAGTTTGTTCTTGTTAGCGGTGGTGGTGGTGAAAACATTTATTACGAATGAACAGGAGGTATGTTTGGATCAGCCCGTAAGGGACCGATCCTTACAAACACTAGGTGGAGGTCCCTAGTATGGGACCCCAGTGGCGGTTGCTGCCGCCCGGGCGCGCCCGACTAAGGCTTGTTGGGCCTGTAAGTCGTGGCAGCCGAGCAGGGTCGCCTCCCAGTCCTCCCGGGTTGGGTTGGGGATGGGGGGAATAGCGGGGTTGGAGGGGCAGGCCCACACCATGTGATAGGTGTCAGAAGACACTGCACTACAGTGTGGGCAGCTGCCGCTAAAGTAGCGCAGATCCGCTGAAAGCTTAAAGCTATAGGAATCTGTAACTAAAAGTTAAGGTGGGCTCTCACCACGACAGAGTTAGCGTTGAAATTAAAAACATACCTCAATTCTTGTGTTGTGTTTCTCGAGATAGGATAAATGAGGCAATGCATGAGGCGATGCAATCACCGACTGCCGGTATTTCGCTGGTCCCGTTGAGTTTACATAGAAAGCGTTGACTAGCGAAGTGACGAACTGCAACACAATCATCGCCCGATATTCAATCGAAAGTCGAAGTTCGGAGACGCTCAGGATAAAAGGAAACGTAATCGTAGTGGCTCAGAACTATAGACGCCCCTGCAGGTGTGTTGCAAATAGGGCAGTTAAAGGGCCCGTGCCCACCCCAGCGCAGCAGACACTCTCTACCTCTCTTTGAGCGAGCCTCCTCTCCTTCCATTCCCTCCTCGAAATTTTTCTCTCCCGCTCCTCGTCGAGTAGGCTCGGCAAGGCAAAATCACCCCTTCCTTCTCCGGTGTAAGCCGGAGGCGTGGTGTCTGTGGAGTGCGTCACAGGGCGACGTCCTGGCCCCGCCTTCAATAGAATTCTTTTCTTGGTTTTTGCATTTTCTCCGCACACTGAACGATCGAGAGCCGCGATCGGCTCGACCACCTAGACTTGTTAGCGAGCGCATCCTTTCATACATCTGTTTGTCATTCCCAGTTAACGAGCCACCTTTTCATTTTCTTTTAGGCCTCCCCACCGTTTCACGAGCGGAGGGGCGGAAGTCGGTTGTGTTCGAAACACACGGCGAAGCGCGGACCCGGCAACCGCCCGTTTGCTTTTCTCCATGCGTGTTTGTGTTCTGTGTGTTAGTGTCTTTTCTCCGCTCCAAAGCATATGTCATTCATTGGAGTCAAGGCGTACGCAAGATGCACGAAAGATAAGGGGTGTGTGTGCGGAGCGGTCATGTGGGCGAGCGAGGGAAAGGCTCTGCTGCACTACTAATTAAAACCTTGTTTTGGGGGGCTCGCATAGAAGAAAAGAAACTGAGAAGGGAGCGCGCACGCAGAGCGTCTCGTGACGTGATCACGGCGGGGGGGGGGGGAGAGGGGGGGAACAACTCCCTCAGTTTTACTATTTTTTTACTTTTTATGGCTAGGGTTCAAGGCTGTCGCTGCACGCTCCCTCCGCAGTTTTTTTTTTTTGTTCCTTCATGCGGGTTTGTAGGCATGAGCCAGAACAGAAGGCGCTGCGGAAAGCCTTGTGCAGACGACGCGACGCCAAGGCTACGCCCAACCTTCTCCCGTCAGTCAGAACGATGCACCAATGGAGTGCCTTTAGCGAAAGTAGCCCCCCTTGACGTCAGCGGGGTGCAGAGTAGTGGGCCGGGCCCGTTTTTGAAGGAAGGAAAGAACGAACGGGCTTTGATTTGAATTTTCGCAGCTTTTCGGGGCGCGCATGGCTCTAGTATTTTGCAGAGGTTATCTTCGATGCCTCATCTATGCAGTGGGCTTGTTTTTCAAAAATGTCCGGACCCTGGGCAGTGGCCCTTTAACAAGTGGGGCAATTAAATAGAGAGGGCGACCCCTCCAACCCCGCCACCTGTTCTGGCGCACTTTTCTGTCGGCCACCGCTGCTGCCAAAGGATGCGGATTTACCGTACGCGCTGTCCAATCGCGGGCAGGTTATTCTGGCCAACAGATCACGCTCCGTCTCATCCGGGTGTACGCGCTTCGATCGCGCCTCTTCTCGCCTGGTCGGATGAGAGGGAGAGAGACTGGGCCACGGATCGAAGCCCCCCTCGCACCTTAGGCCAACGTCAGCGTGCGGACGCGTGCGTATCGTGACGTCAGCGGCGGTCGCGTGCAGAAAGGGGGGAGAGCGCGCGCATAAAATATGGCCACCTCGGTGGGCGTGGCGGCGGCGGCTCGTTGCGCGCTGCGGGAGGGCAGGCGGCGTCTACACAACGGGGCCGCCGCGCTCTTCTAATCGGGGCGCTCGTAAATCCTCACCCCGAACCTTTCGGCAAACAGGCCCCGCCGCGCGTTCTCTCCTTTCTCTCCTCCCGCCCGATCTGCCTTCTCCGCGTCACCGTTGTTGCTGCTGCTGCTCCTGCCCGCTCTCGCCCACTCTTCCAGATTCACTTACTTCCGCCTCTTCCCCCCTCCCGTTATGCGCGGACAGCCCGAGCAGTGCTGACAGGGTGACGACTGACGAGATACGAGGCGGCGGCGATGAAAAACGCAACTGCTACAGGTGTTCGAATTCGGGCTAGTTGGTTTATCATTTCGAAATTGGAAACGGCGCCAAAACTAAGCAGCAGGAGGAGGGAATGAGGAAAGTGGGGAGGGGGCACAAGCGCTGTCATTTTGCCCTCCCTCAATTGCGTGTCAGATGCCAGCGCTGCTTGGAACAGCCGCGAACGAGCCGCCACCCGGAAGGCGTAGCGGCAGCTCGTGTGTGCTCTCCTGTGCCCTCGTGCCGTGAGTGCCCCTTCATCTGTCCAGGGCCGAGGTTTTAGCATGCGTTTTGTCCGCTTATTTTCACTCATTTATCAATTATAGTTCCGATCCCAAATTTATGTGTGTCATATGGCATGGTTGTATATACACATTCACATCTGCATGCGTTCATATGTCGTTTCCTTTTTTTCTAGAGATGCTGAAAAACGCGTCATTGCGATCGTCATTCAAAATATATCGGACTTGCTTTTGTAGATGAGTGCAACTGCATATAAACTATTAAACATATTTCATGCATAAGCTGCACTCCTGAACAAGCTACCGTTCTTGTTTTACAGGAGAGGAGCAAATGCAAGGTGGGATAGAAAGAGAGAGAGAGAGAACAGAGAAACGCTACAGGGTGAACGCTACCGCAGGGGTTTCTCTGAGAATAGAACATAGAGGGGATGATGTTGAAGGTAGTGGAGAAGCGTTTATCAATTTTGTTTTGTTTCTTTATGCAGTTGATGTGTCGCGTCGCACTAACAACGTTTACGGCTCCAAACCTCATGACAAAGATGACATATATTCCCCATAGTCTATGAAAAAAAATCATTGCGAATTAAGGGGTGCCTTTAGAGAAAATAAGGGAGTGTGCACACACCCCGGAAATCACTGCGCAATCCGGTGCGGTCCCCCAGCGTACCACGTACCTCTCCCCTCGCCCCTCTTCGCACGCCTCCTGCACCATATCCTCTTGCCCTTTTCCGATGAGGAGCTCGCTGTGTACCACGCCATATAAATAATCCAGTAAATCATGGCACGAAAAACGTAGCGAAAATATTCAGGGGCTCCTGAATTCAGATGCTCCTCCTTCCTCGACTTCCCCTTTTTCTTTTCCGCACTGCAGCTACAGCGCAGCTATAGGATTACAGGCATTTTATACTGTCCCTTCACGCAAATGGAAGCGCGGATACTAATTTCTTAGCCTTAATCGCCGCGGTGGCTCAGTGGTTATGGTGCTCGGCTGCTGACCCAAAAGACGCGGGTTTGATCCCGGCCGCGGCGGCTGGAATTTCTTTGGAGGAGAAATTCTAGAGGCCCGTGTACTGTGCGATGTCAGTGCACGTTAAAGAATCCCCGGCGGTCGAAATTTCCGGAGCCCTTCACTACGGCGTCTCTCATAGCCTGAGTCGCTTTGGGACGTTAAACCCCATAAAACCAAACCAAACTTTAATTTACTTTAGCTCACACTGCGTACTTCGATTTTCTCCACCTTCCATCCGTGCGGTTGCTTCCGAAAGCCAGGTATTTTAACTCGATATCATTAAGGGTCCCGTTCAGCGGCAGCCTCGGCGTCGGCGGCGTGTGGAGAAAAGCAGGTAGCCCAGCTGTCACCTAGGTCACGTGACCTTGTGACGTCATCACAACCTGCCCAATGGATTTTCAGCCAGCTGCCCACCGGGGCAGGTGACAGTTAAATTTAAGATTGGTCGCGAGAGGTTGCGAGAGAGACCCATTCACGCTTTCGCGTCATATACCCGAAGTGGCCCCTCATGTTTTTTTTATTATTATTTTTTTCTAGTTAGTGGCTGATTTCTGAGTTCAAGTCACTGCTGTGGGACCTAGCAATGGTTAAAGCAGGGCCTGCTAGTCGCAATGGTGCATAAATCCGAGTTATATCGGTGACACATGGACATCTTTAACGGAGATCTGAGTCAAAAGACATTCGAGACTTTGAACGTCATTCGGACCCGATGGACCTCACCGGTGAGAGGCATTAGGAAGGTTCAGCTCCCACTCCCATTCTCTGCACATTGCAGTGGCACATGCTGACGGCAGCTTTAGTTTTGATAACTTTAGCTGATAACATTGGCAGATAGCTGATAATATCAGCTCCGCAACGATCGAGTATTCGTAACAATAACACGAGGTTTTTATGAATATAATTTCCTATATACTCATCAGCGCTAAAGATCTCTAAGGATAACTATTTTTGCCACACCTGCTGTCAATGTTAACAAATGATACTAAGAAATTCTGGCGCGTTATTAACCAAAAAGATGATGACACTATAACCCTCGCTGACAACTCTGAAAATGTTATACCTCATAATCAGATCGCGTCCGTTCTTAATGATACATTTGGCCAAAAATTTTCTGTAACCCGCAATGTCTCGCTACCCACTGCACCTTGTTACGACTACCACGATATGTTCCCGCTTACAATTGAACCATGTGGCGTCTAAACTGATTAAATCATTGCGTCTTTCCTCTGCTCCCGGTCGGGACCTAATTACCGTGAAATTTTTGCAAAGCACTGTTGCTTATTCATCCATTGTACTAGCAAAAATTTTTCAGCAATCACTTGAGACAGGATGCCTGCATGCCCCTTGACTGGAAAATCGGTAAGGTGATTCCACTCTATAAATCAGGCGGCAAGCATTGTCCTCTCAATTACGGACCTATATCTCTAACCAGTATCCCATGCAAAATATTAGAATATATCCTATATTCATTTATTGCAAACTTTCTAGAATCTAACTCATTTTTTTCAAGCTCACAGCATGGCTTTCGAAAAATGTATTCTTGAAAAACTCAACTCACTTCTTTCACACACAAGCTAAACCTTATTCTTGATAATCGTTCAAAGGCAGATTGTATTTTTCTTGACTATTCTAAGGCTTTCGACAAAGTGTGTCATAAACTGTTACTACTACACCACCGCGATGGCTCAGTGGTTACGGCACTGGGTTGCTGTCCCGAAAGACGCGGGTTCGATCCCGGCCGCGGCGGCTGAATTTCGATGGAGGCGAAATTCTAGAGGCCCGTGTACTGTGCGATGTCAGTGCACGTTAAAGAACCCCAGGTGGTCGAAATTTCCGGAGCCCTTCACTACGGCGTCCCTCATAGCCTGAGTCGCTTTAGGACGTTAAACCTCAATAAACCAATAAACTGTTACTTTACAAATTACATCTAATGAACATGAGCCTCAAACTTCTTATTTGGATTGAATATTTTCTCACTAACCGTTCGCAGTACGTGTCAGCCAATAATCAGAACTCTCAGTCAAATTTCGTTCACTCCGGCGTCCCGTAAGGCTCCGTCCTTGGTCTTCTTCTTTTTCTAATTTACATTAACGACCTGCCTCCTTCAGTTTCCTCACATGTCTATTTATTTGCTGACGATTGTGTAATCTTCCGGGAAATAACATGCAGCGACGACATAGCCACCCTTCAATCAGACCTAAACGCTGTTTCTTCGTGGTGTAAAACATGGCTAATGGAACTTAACATCAATAAGTGTAAATCTCTTCGCGTATCCAGGACTGACAGAAGTACCCCCACTTATTTCCTGAATCATATTCTCTTAGAATCAGTACACTCGTACAAGTACCTTGGTGTGCACATCACTTCCACTCTCACTTGGTCTCTATATATCACATACATAGTTAACAACGCCAATCGTGTGCTGGATTACATCCGCCGCAACTTCGCCAGAGCTCCTTCATCCCTCAAACTGCTATTGTACAAGACATTAATACGTCCTAAACTAGAATACGCCGCATCTATCTGGGACCCTCATCATGAAAACCTTACTCTTTCACTAAAAATGGTCCAACATAACGCAGCCCGCTTCACTCTCTCCAACTATAACAGGATCGCTAGCATATCTTCAATGAAATCAAGCCTTAATCTGCCATCCTTAGCTTCACGTCGCAAAATATTTCGTATCTGCCTATTGCATAAGATGTGTCATCATCCACGCTTGCGCAGTGAATTAATCTCTCCCCCTCATCACCTATCATCAAGATTAGATCATGCCTACAAAGTCGGTGTCCCATTTTGCAGAACTAACGCTTTCTTTCAGTCCTTTTTACCTCGAACAGCAGCAGAGTGGAATCACCTTCCCGCACCAACAGCAACCATCAAAGATTACCAGCTTTTCAAGAACGCCTTAGCTAACGTTGTATGATTAGACACATCTGCAACTTTTTGATAATACCCCATTTCGTTTATTGTATTGTTCTGTTGAGTTTTTTTTCCTGTAACCACTCCCCTCTCTAATGCCAATGGCCCTGATGGTATATGAAATAAATAAATAATTAAATAAATAAATAAATAAATAAGAATAATGAGTATAAGAGTATAATATCGTTCTTTCAGATGCGAGTTCTGGCTCGGCTATGAATAGAACAAGTCTTGCTATATGAGCTCGGCGCTGCCTGCTACATTCTAACCAGAAAGGTGTAAAAATGGAGTAATCTGACCTCTATTGCAATCCCTTTTATAAAAGGGTGAGTGCTAGAGGACAGCTTTACTCCCTCTTTGCTCCCATATAAGGGAATTCTTGTTTAGAGTGTATGAGTACGCTCAATATGGTCAGAGAATGGGCAAAGGCTATACTATCTGACCACAGTGAACGGGCCCGTAGCAGGCAGAGCCCTCGAGACAACCGACCACGTACACAATCTTCACATTTCCACCGATCTGTCGCAACTTCGGCCGGCGTGAAGGTCTCGCTGTCTTTCATAATTGGCTGGACTGCGTTTTTGTTTATAAGTCGCAGGCGTAGTTCCGCATCTCACACCTCGATTAAGTCATGCGCAACCGGAGTGCGTATCCTACGACTTTAGTTATAAGCCGGAAGAAAGAAAAATTAGGCCGCCGCTCGTTTACTGCTTAAGTCCTCCCATAAAGTTCTGAAAGCAATGACCTGTGTGCACCAAGGACCTCTTCAGGTCGTCTGATTGCCAATCGTCGATTTTAGTTTAACGCAGCCCACACGCCTCCCACTTTTGCGGCTGCAGTGGATATCAGCGGTGAGGGCTGAATATGGTGTCTCATCATCCATCCCTGAATGGCAGCTGTGCGATTGTACCGGGAGTTGGATGCATGGTATTGGGCTAGCACTGACCTATAGAATGCTGATAGCATTTGCACTGTACGGTTTGTGCTCAGGGCGACGAAATATTACGGTTGGAATTATGAAAATGACCGCCTTGAAGTGGCCGCCACCGGCTGCATGCACACTTCCGGCCTCAGCCGCGCTTCCTGCCGCCGCAGTCGTTGACCGGCCTTGCTGCACGGCGTGGCGAAAAGGGTTCGCGCTGTGTTTGCGCGGAGGCCCGCTCTTCCGGCGGGCCCGATAGCGTTGCGCTTATCGGCCGCCCGCTAATCCCGGCCGCCCGGGGCTGGACATCGCGTCCTTTGCAGCCGCCGCCGCCGCGGGGCCGCGCCCACCCGCGCTACTCGTTGCGTGCGGCAGCCGCGACCCGGGTGCTCACACTGCACATGCTTGCAGCCTGCGTGTCGAGTCGCACCCATTGACCCCCCGATAGGATTCGATCACGGGATGCCGTCGTCACATATGGTATCTGCCGTTCCGTCATTTGTACCGTGCTGAACAGTTGAGTGCATCTGTCGGGCCCGACTGAATCAGGAGAGAATTTAGGCCAGGAAGAGGGGGAGGGGGGGGGGGGGTGCACCGCCCTTCCCTTCCTTCTTCCTTAAGCATGGGGAAACCATGAATACCAACAACGCCACTTTTTGACGGTTGAACAAATAAGACCCCTCCCAACCGCCCCTTCCAAGAGTTGCCCGCAAATTTGCCCCTATAGCATAAATCGGACAAGGCATTTTCTAACTCATCGCATCCAGATTGCACGAAGGCTGGCGTTCAGCGAGCGGGATTCCTTCGGGGGGGGGGGGGGGGGGGGGGGGGGGGGGGGGGCTGACTGTGGGGTGTAGCGGATCGGTGAATGGATGAGCGTCCCCTTCGAAGCGGGGTGGTGGCGGCTGCCTCATCTTTGGTGTGTTTTACTTTTTTTTTTCTGCAGCGCCACTTAGCGGCATAAAGGATGAATTTCACGAGAATTGATAGCAGTAGAACATGAAACAACCGCTAGTATTGACCAAATGTTTAGGGGAACCCCCCAAGGTGGAGTAGATTTGTAATAGGGGAGTAATTACTCATTGACGTCCACCCGAGCGCAGCCATACGGCTACAAAGGAAAGCTATACAGCTTCCTCAGAAACTTCGTAGTTAAAGTTCGTAGTTCGTAGAAACTTCGTAGTTCGGGTGGACGTCAATGAGTAATTACTCCCCTATTATTAACCGCTAGTATCACTGGCCGACAGCTGATGAACCTTCAGACATGTTCTTTGTTCGGGGCCTATGTAAAACGCGTATGATGGACCATGCTTTGTGAACCCGCATATTCTCTTTTTCTCGACATAATCACAATCATGCCACAGACCAAACTTCATGCCGTTTTGTCAAAACCTTTTTCTGTCCAAATTACGCATTGTCTCTTAGACGTGTATGAAAGAACTCAACTATGCCTTTGCCCCCCCATCTCTTTATGTTAACGTAACTTCCCCTGATGAGACGGTTTGGTGTCGCTTCCTCGTTTCTTAGTAAATAGTCATGGCGGATATCATCATTTTACGGCAAAAAATACCGCGTTCGTAAAGAAAGTTCTCTGGCACAGACGTTTGGTACTGTATGCATTCACGTCCACAAGAAGGCAGTTCAAATCCCCTTACTGTAATTATATCGGCATTATTTTTTTCTGTTTTCCGCTACAAGTTAACAGCATGCAAGCTTATTAATTGCAATCTCTCCTGGATGTGTGCACCTTTTAGGTCAGATTTTGAGATACTCGTGAGCAAAGTCACCATTTATAAACTGACGAGAGAAGCTGTGAGGCGACACTGTGCATTTCAGAGAACAGAATCGAGGCCCTCACCGCGGACGTCCTGCATTGAGCAATGCCGCAGGCTTTGTCTCAAACAAATGACAACATGCTGCTCTCACAGCGCCTATTACCGTTAGCTGGTGCCCTTTGTGAAGTAACGGGTCACGTGTCGCTGACGACACTCATCGAGGCCCGTAGTCCAAGAAGCCTTTCACTGCGGCGCTTTCTCAAAAAACTTTTTTGCGCCGCCTCGACGCCCAGAGTTTCTTTCATGATATGCATGGCTCGACCGGTCAGCGTGGAAATATTCGAGAGGACCACATCAAGCAAGAAGTCCATAAAAAGGCAGCCGCTGATTTTATATATATATATATATATATATATATATATATATATATATATATATATATATATATATATATATATATATATATATATATATATATATATATATATATATATATATATGTTGCGAAAGCGTGAAGTACTAGACTGCTTATAAGAATATATAGTAGCGAAGTATACGCTTCGTTAAAGGAAACATATTTATTCAACTCGACGTTTCGATCGGAAGACCGATCTTCTTCAGGAGTGATTTTACATTGTGAATGCATCTCCTTTTATAGGGGCGGGCAAAGAACAGGAAAGTGGGAAACACAAAGCACATAGCAGAAAAATACGCATAAAAATTATTAGAGGCATATATATATATATATATTCGGAGGTCGTGGGTTCGGATCCCACCGGCGGCATGTGGTTGTTTTTTCTTCTGCTTTTCTAATCAATTAGCTTTAAGCGATAACATATTCAGTAATATTATAAATTGATCAACACCACAAAATAAATAAATTAAAAATCCCCTGTGCCCCTTGGTTTCTGTGGCTGTTGGCTTCTCTCATATATATGTATATATATATAATTTTTTTTTTCTGGCGGAAAATGCTGCGAAATTTCTTTAACCACGCAGGTCGATGCTGCGGCTATATCGCTTTTCGCTGTAATAGTGCCCGCTAACCAGGAGTCCAATATCTCCGCAATTCGGGCAGCTGTTAGAAATTTTCCTTTGCCACCAGCGCGGAATATGCACCGTGGCACATTCGTGCATCACATTAATTTCTCAGATCATGGTTGTGATTGCAGTCACCCTGTTGCAGGGCTTCAGCCGTTCATGTCTGCTGGATTGTCCGGAACCGGCGCCGCGTTGCGGTCCTCTCTTCACCTTTAAATCACAATTATTTTCTTTTATCACTCATCACATAAACCCTGGCGATCGAATCCTCCCTCGTGGGTATGTGCCATGTCTGAAGAGGCCAACAACAACAACAGCAACAACATAATTCCCGCTCACGCTGCACCCGGCCTTGTGGCTTCAAGCACGCCATCATTGCTGATAGGAGAGCACATCCGCAGGGGACACGGAAACCGGGCATGCAAATAGACGGCGTCGGCGAGTCGTGACAAGCGCTTCTGCGGAAATCAGTGCTCGGGCAAGCAAGGCGACGCAGTGTGATACACATCTCCGCTTCGCGGTTTCTTAATGAACCGGGAACACAAGAGATAACGCTGCGCCAGCGCCGCCCAGATGTTTATCGAAATCGATACGCGCCATGTGTTGGGTCTAAACCGCGGAATCGATAAGAGGGGTGGTGGCCATGAATGTAAGGCTGGGCGTTATTTCCTCTTTGCCGCTGAGAGAGCAAGACTTCAGCCTTGGTGCGGGGGAAGCGACAGCCGTGAAACGCAACAACGCAACTCTCCGACGTCGGTGTTGCACAAGTACAACTTCGGTGGGAGATACGAAGCTTTCGTATCTAATCGCTGACACGTAGGCCTACATGGGTTCCTGCCAGCATAAGGAAGTATGATATGGAGAGGACTGAGCATGCTCTAAAGGAGAGGTACTTTAAAAGCGATCAAGGAGAAAGTATAGGCATGAGCAAATATCCGCTGTACGCACTAAGGTACAAGGAAGTAAATGTCATTTGCGTTATACGTAGATAAGATGATTTAAAGTAGCTAAGGAATTACACAGACATTTGTAGTAGCAGAAATAATGACGCCGCTACGGCTGGGGGTAGTGGTGTGCAGGAATTGAATATTTCGCAGGTAACGAAAGAGGAAGTAAGGAAACAAGTAATGCAAAGGGGATAGGTAGGTGGGGATCAGATAACTGTGCATCTGCTGAAGGATGGCGAGACACCATGCATACGCAATGCCTCACGGCCACGAGCGTACCGGTGTATTAGAAGAATGCTAACATCATCTCAATCCGCAAAAAAGGGGACGTCAAGAACTTGAAAAATTACAGACCGATCAACTTACCATCCGTTGCTTAGATGGTAATCACTAATGCAATTAGAGCAACCTTAGACTTCGATCAACCAGAGGACAATGCTGCTGGCTTTTAGAAAGGTTACTCGGCGATAAATCATATCGACGCCATCACTCAGATATTAGATAAATGTGCAGAACATAACCAACCCCTTTATATAGCCTCAAATTACGAGAAATCATTTCACCCAGTCGAAACCGCCGCAGTCATGCAGACATTGCGGAACCATGACACGTATGGATGGGACATCTGTGAAGGTGCTGGAAGTTATGTGTAGCGGCCGCACAGCGGCTATATTTGTCCAGAGGAAAAGCGATAAAACCCCGGTCGAGAACGATGTCAGGCAGGGAGAGACAATACTCCAGTTCTGTTCACGACATGTTCACAAGAGGTACAAGAGATCAGAGAACTAGATTAGGAAAAGCCGATGATAAAATTTCATGGAAAATGCCATAGCAACCTCCGATTCGCTGCCTTGCTGAGAAGTTCAGGGGATTAATTACAAAGCATGAATGAGGACCCAAACGCAGTTCACAGAACAGTGGGTCTAAAAATTAATATGCACACATAAAACACAATGCTCAATAGTCTAGGAAGGGCGAAACAGTTCACCATAGCCAGCGAAGCACGGTAACTGGTGACCCTTGCAATGAGTGTGAATACGCATAACTAGTAGATTAAGAGTAAGACAGAGTGTATTTGGCAGGTATTCTCAGGTCATGAGTAGCAGCTTGCCAGTGTCCTTCAGGAAGAAAGTAAACAATATATGTACCTTGCCAGTAACGAAAATGATTGATTGTACAACTGAGGACATCTCAGTGAGCCATGCATGAGTCTATAGGCAGGGCATGAGATTAGGAGTTTGCGGGAGTATGGTATATGCCGCAGTTGGCGCAGGACGGGGTTGATTAGCGGGATATGGGAGATGCATTTGCGTAGTAGTAGGTGCAGTTAATTAGGCCGATGGTGAGGCTTGAGTTGTGTCACTGCTCAGGTAATCTTTTGTAGTTAATGGACACGGAACACTTTTCGTGGAAGATTTTGGCCTTTCTGTTAAATTATTATTTTTTAAAAGAAGTTTCAATGAAAGGAATATAGGTCAATAAAATTTATCTCATGGGAGCGAAGAACAGGTCTGTTTGAAATTGTTGCACCCACTTAAAAAACCTTTTGATGTGACAGAAAAGCAATTTGTATCTAATGATTGTAGCATAATTTTGAATCAGGTTCTCGGTTTGTTTAATAATTCGGCAAAAATTTCACGCATCGAAAATACTGAACTTTCTTTTTCACGACTGTGTTGTTTTGCGATGGATTCGATATCTCATCTTTGTATATAACGCGTTGTGGACTACATGAAAAAAAAAGCATACGAACAAAGGTTGTAGACGTATCACTATATAGAACTCCTACAGCCGCGGTGGCTGGGTGGTTATGGCGCTCGGCTGCTGGCCCGAAAGACGCGGGTTCGATCCCGGCCGCGGCGGTCGAATTTCGAGAGAGGCGAAATTCTAGAGGCCCGCGTACTGTGCAATGTCAGTGCACGTTAAAGAATTCCAGATGGTTAAAATTTCCGGAGCCCTTCACTACGGCGTCTCTCATAGCCCGAGTCACATTGTGACGTTAAACCCCATAAACCAAACCATACAGAACTCCTGATTCATGATAGTTAAGACATCAAAATTATCCCATTTTGCGATAGCAAACAATACTTAAACATGCAAAATGAAGAGCAATACGAAATTTTGATCCATTTTTTACTATATTTTAATTTTGTCTCTTTATATATTTCGGCGCAGCAAATTTCATTCAAGCTGAGGCAACTCGTGGAAGAATTTCCGCTTTTCGAAATCCAGAGCACGACCCGAACTATAGGTTTTATATCGACAGGCACAGACGCGCAGTGTGACTCAAAACAAAAGTCGCACTTGAAAGACAGTGGAAGTGAAGCTTCAGACGTTAGAAACGCTTGCAGACGTCGCTGTCACGCATGCTATACTGATCCAAACGGGTGAAATCGACCTCTAAACACACCAGTGAACCAGCTCAGCGACTTAATCGAAAACATAAGGTCCTGCTGTTTCTACTCAGCACGATGCTTGATTATCTCGTTTGTTTTTGTCAACGCATCTTCTGTGCACACAAAACAATCGGCGTGCACCTTAAGTGAAGATCGTGTGGATAGTTTGCAATGCTCTGCGCGGACAAATCGCACGAAGTCAATGTAAATGTACATTTTACATGGAGCCATTTTCGGCTCCAATATTCAGAAGGGCAGTCACCCATGCGGATCTCGCTTTCCAGTATATCACACAGGCTGCGACTTCTTCCGCGATTTCAGGATTTCTGAAAACACACACTTCTCGGAAACCGACTTCTTGCCCAAGGTTAACTCTCCCAATTTGTTTTCACAAGAACAAATAATAATAATAAATCTTTCCAGAAGTCGATTTCACAAACGCTTATAATTTTAAATCGGGTACCAGACATTCATATCTGCTATTCATATCTGTTATTGTATAGCCACGACAGGTAGGAGGAGAGGGGGACACGTCCAAACCTCTTTCCATTCACCGCTGAAGTCGACTTGCCATTCTCGATCCGCCCCCATTTGGTGCAATGATCCTAGCGCATTATCACCGTTTTCATGAATTCGATGCGCTAAAAAGTTGATGCGATGCGCTGCTGTCGCATTCATGTAAACGCGGCTAATGGTTCTTCTCTTCACCTAATTTCCACGAGGCTCACATGACAGCGTAGCAAACAGCCTCTTCTTGATGGCGATGGGTATACGATACACACACACACGCTCTCTCTCTCTTTTAAGGGAACAAAGTACTCGACTTCATACATAACTTACACAACGTACAAACAACACGTGCACACTAAAGTAACAAACGCTTAAAGGCCCCCTGCCCACCCGCGGCCAGCAGACACTCTCTACCTCACTTTGAGCGAGCCTCCTCTCCTTCCATTCCCTCCTCGAAATTTTTCTCTCCCGCTCCTCGTCGAGTAGGCTCGGCAAGGCAAAATCACCCCTTCCTTCTCCGGTGTAAGCCGGAGGCGTGGTGTCTGTGGAGTGCGTCACAGGGCGACGTCATGGCCCCGCCTTCAATAGAATTCTTTTCTTGGTTTTTGCATTTTCTCCGCACACTGAACGATCGAGAGGCGCGATCGGCTCGACCACCTAGACTTGTTAGCGAGCGCATCCTTTCATACATCTGTTTGTCATTCCCAGTTAACGAGCCACCTTTTCATTTTCTTTTAGGCCTCCCCACCGTTTCACGAGCGGAGGGGCGGAAGTCGGTTGTGTTCGAAACACACGGCGAAGCGCGGACCCGGCAACCGCCCGTTTGCTTTTCTCCATGCGTGTTTGTGTTCTGTGTGTTTGTGTCTTTTCTCCGCTCCAAAGCATATGTCATTCATTGGAGTCAAGGCGTACGCAAGATGCACGAAAGATAAGCGGTATGTGTGCGGAGCGGTAAAGTGGGCGAGCGAGGGAAAGGCTCTGCTGCACTACTAATTAAAACCTTGTTTTGGGGGGCTCGCATAGAAGAAAAGAAACTGAGAAGGGAGCGCGCACGCAGAGCGTCTCGTGACGGGATCACGGGGGGGGAGGGAGGGGGGAGGGGGGGGGGGGCGAGCCAACTCCCTCAGTTTTACTGTTTTTTTACTTTTTATGGCTAGGGTTCAAGGCTGTCGCCGCACGCTCCCTCCGCAGTTTTTTTTTTTTTTGTTCCTTCATGCGGGTTTGTAGGCATGAGCCAGAACAGAAGGCGCTGCGGAAAGCGTTGTGCAGACGACGCGACGCCAAGGCTACGCCCAACCTTCTCCCGTCAGTCAGAACGATGCACCAATGGAGTGCCTTTAGCGAAAGTAGCCCCCTTGACGTCAGCGGGGTGCAGAGTAGTGGGCCGGGCCCGTTTTTGAAGGAAGGAAAGAACGAACGGGCTTTGATTTGAATTTTCGCAGCTTTTCGGGGCGCGCATGGCTCTAGTATTTTGCAGAGGTTATCTTCGATGCCTCATCTATGCAGTGGGCTTGTTTTTCAAAAATGTCCGGACCCTGGTCAGTGGCCCTTTAACACTCAGCTGTACTCACTGAGCTCGCGGAGCGCCTGACACGGCTTTAACTCGAGTTAGTTATTGTCCATTAGCTGAGCGTGCGACGTCGTATGGCGGAAGGCAAGTCGTTCTTTGTCGACGGACTGTTGGCCCGTGGACTAGGCATCATATGACCTGCCACTTCCGCTCTGTAAGTCCACGCCTGGCCCGCGTACAGAGAAAAGCCGGACGTAAGTCTAATACGCTTATCGCCTACCCTCCGACCTTCACCTTTATGGGCAGTGATAAGCGGATTAGGCATGTGCGTGGATTTTCTCCGTGCTACGTTCACCAACATCTTGGGCCAGCCGAGAACTTCACCGAGCGGAAGACGTCACGTTACGCTTTTTTCGTGGTGGTGGTCCGCGGGACAACGATCCGTCGTGTGAATCCATGCGTCTTAAGTTGTGGCATGTGGGGATTCAACGTCCCGAAGCCGCACGCGTGTGAGCATCTCTTGTCTGATGAGTGGCGTGCACGTACAGAACCATTGCGCAGCGTGTGTCGGCAGAGCGTATCATCAGAGCGTAATGGCACGAACTGTCAATCATCCATTATAGCGGTAATAGATTAGTTGATTAAATCATTGTATAATTAGCACGAATTAAGTACTGAGTCACAAAGTCATTATTTAAATGTGCAATTAATTCGCCGCGCTAATTATTGGATTGAATTGGCCAACCACTGCACATTAATCGGTAATTTATTCGCATTGATGAATTTGTTAACTACTGAATTAATTAGACAACTGAATTCAATTATGTTCAATTAACCCAGCCAAAATATTTAATCGCGTAATTATTTAATTGACAACACCCATTAATTAGCTCAATTAGTGAATTGCTTCACACGTTCATCTGTGATGTAGTGGAATTGATAAAATACGTCATTACTGAATTAGATAATTAATCATGTGAATTATTACTTATAGCTATATATATAAATAATTAATTAGCACTTTGGTGTGCTTACAAGACGCTCTAGCAGCTCTTAGGATGTGGTAGAACCGAAGTAAGAGCGAGAACACGAATTAGAAACGACAAAGACATAAACGAGCGCGAAGCAACATAATCGGCAGAAGTAGTAAGAGAAATGCTTTCTCACTACTCCCTCAGTTTTACTATTTTTTTACTTTTTATGGCTAGGGTTCAAGGCTGTCGCCGCACGCTCCCTCCGCAGTTTTTTTTTTTTTTCCTTCATGCGGGTTTGTAGGCATGAGCCAGAACAGAAGGCGCTGCGGAAAGCGTTGTGCAGACGACGCGACGCCAAGGCTACGCCCAACCTTCTCCCGTCAGGCAGAACGATGCACCAATGGAGTGCCTTTAGCGAAAGTAACCCCTCATGACGTCAACGGGGTTCAGAGTAGTGGGCCGGGCCCGTTTTTGAAGGAAGGAAAGAACGAACGGGCTTTGATTTGAATTTTCGCAGCTTTTCGGGGCGCGCATGGCTCTAGTATTTTGCAGAGGTTATCTTCGATGCCTCATCTATGCAGTGGGCTTGTTTTTCAAAAATGTCCGGACCCTGGGCAGTGGCCCTCACTGACCAGGGTCCCGACATTTTTGAAAAACAAGCCCACTGCATAGATGAGGCATCGAAGATAACCTCTGCAAAATACTAGAGCCATGCGCGCCCCGAAAAGCTGCGAAAATTCAAATCAAAGCCCGTTCGTTCTTTCCTTCCTTCAAAAACGGGCCCGGCCCACTACTCTGCACCCCGCTGACGTCAAGGGGGGCTACTTTCGCTAAAGGCACTCCATTGGTGCATCGTTCTGACTGACGGGAGAAGGTTGGGCGTAGCCTTGGCGTCGCGTCATCTGCACAACGCTTTCCGCAGCGCCTTCTGTTCTGGCTCATGCCTACAAACCCGCATGAAGGAACAAAAAAAAAAACTGCGGAGGGAGCGTGCGGCGACAGCCTTGAACCCTAGCCATAAAAAGTAAAAAAACAGTAAAACTGAGGGAGTTGGCTCGCCCCCCCCCTCCCCCCCCCCACCCCCCACCCCCCCGCCGTGATCCCGTCACGAGACGCTCCGCGTGCGCGCTCCCTTCTCAGTTTCTTTTCTTCTATGCGAGCCCCCCAAAACAAGGTTTTAATTAGTAGTGCAGCAGAGCCTTTCCCTCGCTCGCCCACTTTACCGCTCCGCACACATACCGCTTATCTTTCGTGCATCTTGCGTACGCCTTGACTCCAATGAATGACATATGCTTTGGAGCGGAGAAAAGACACAAACACACAGAACACAAACACGCATGGAGAAAAGCAAACGGGCGGTTGCCGGGTCCGCGCTTCGCCGTGTGTTTCGAACACAACCGACTTCCGCCCCTCCGCTCGTGAAACGGTGGGGAGGCCTAAAAGAAAATGAAAAGGTGGCTCGTTAACTGGGAATGACAAACAGATGTATGAAAGGATGCGCTCGCTAACAAGTCTAGGTGGTCGAGCCGATCGCGCCTCTCGCTCGTTCAGTGTGCGGAGAAAATGCAAAAACCAAGAAAAGAATTCTATTGAAGGCGGGGCCATGACGTCGCCCTGTGACGCACTCCACAGACACCACGCCTCCGGCTTACACCGGAGAAGGAAGGGGTGATTTTGCCTTGCCGAGCCTACTCGACGAGGAGCGGGAGAGAAAAATTTCGAGGAGGGAATGGAAGGAGAGGAGGCTCGCTCAAAGTGAAGTAGAGAGTGTCTGCTGGCCGCGGGTGGGCAGGGGGCCTTTAAGGTGCAGTGCCGTCGCGCAGAACACAAGTGGTCTTTCATTTCAACCTCGTCAAAATGCGGCCTCCGCGGCCGCGATTCCATCTCGTGATGTCGGGCTCAATAGCTGAACGCCAAGGTTACTGAGCTACCGTGGCGGGTGAAAAGGATGTATGAAATTCCGCAAGCAGGCTTCTCTGCAATGGCGCCTTGCGGAGTGGAGGAGCTTACCCGCAAGGTTTGGATCATGTGACGCAAGACTGGCATGAAGGCATTCTCGCGCTCACGAGTTCTGTTAGCCACGTCTGTTTATGAGTGTTCGCTGCCACGTCTGTTTATGAGCGTTCGCTACCACTCCAGTGCAAAAGGTTTCGTTTTATTACGTTAGCATTAGAACCTCCATGTTGGAACAATCTATCCGTCCGTCCGTCCGTCCGTCCGTCCGTCCGCCCGTCCATCCGTGTGAAGCCTCAGTTGGCAGGTGGCAAACTCGATGCAGGAACATTCCCGTCTCCATTTTCAGGGGAGGAGGCGAAAGTGGGAGAGGGAAGAAAGAGAGCAGTTGAGAGTGGACGGGTGGCAGGTGGGGGAGAGTGGAGAGGGGGTATGGCACGTCCCACTGTGGTTGCTGGATTGGCCCGGGAGAGTGAAGCGGGCATGTGGCGTGCCACACTGTGATTGACGGTCTGGATCACGCCACCTACCCGCGCGGTAGGAACTTGTCAGCGGCTGCTCTGTCCGGGGCGGACTAATGATGACGCATATTTTGCCGAATCAATCGCGCACTGATCGTCTGTAATTTTTAGACCAGACGCAGTATGTGCATTTTAAATAAACGAGACCGTCGGCTATCTTTACTCACGGAGTGTACTAAGCTTATTCAGAGCTATGCACTCCGAGACTATATTCCCAGCATCAGGTCGCTCTAGTAAAACCTCCTCCTTTACGCACTGCTGGTGTTCTTGATAAAGTACGCACAGCGTGTAGTTCTATGTGAAATTGAGTACTCAAGAGGCTCACAGTGGCCGTTAAGGCACTTTTATTTATTTTAGCTACGGATAACATCTAGATGTTATGTTACTGTTCTGTTCCAGCGTATAGTTCCTGAAAATAACAATTTAGCGGTAACAGAATTTAAAGCGCAAACCTTATCTTATTCAATACCGTGCAGTGTCTGCTACTACGTCGATGTGATTTCCCTTTTTAACGCTTTCTTGGCAGCATTTGCCCAAAGTGAGTAGTAAGTGGGTCGCAAGTTCATAACAGTGAATAGGGAAGTCAGGACGGGCTACTATGTCGATGGGTGGTTCTGACTTTGGGGCGACTTAATATAAAATGCCGTCGTGACTTTCTCCAGAGAATCGTAACTGTTGCATCGGTTACAAGTAAGAGCCTTTTGAGCAGGCGATCTTTATCACCACTACATTCTCTCCCCTCCCTAATATACCCGTAGGCTTGCAAACATCATAAAGAGAGAAGACTTCTATGACAGGAAAGGTGCTGAGGTCGCCAGTATAAATGTCTCTGTGGCCTGTACTCCGGCAAAAGCGAGAAGTTTAAAAATTGACGCTTATGCTTGAGTAAATCGCGAAATCCAGGAATAGCGTTCTTCTGAACTGCTGAACTGAACTTTCTTCTGAACTGCTTATAACAACTACCCATGCGCCAACACTGTGGCTTCGGCAGAGTAAGCACTCTCGTACCTCGAGCACCCGCCGCGGTGGCTCTAAGGCGCTCGTCTGCCGAGCCGGAGTATCCGGGTTCGAACCCGACCGCGGCGGCCGCGTTTCGATGGAGGCGAAGCACAAAAGACGGCCGTGTGCTGTACGACGTCAGCGCTCGTTAAAGATCCCCAGGTGGTCGAAATTATTCTGGAGGCCACCACTGCAGTTTCTCTCTTTCCTCTTTCACTTCCACCTTCTTCTCTTCCCTCTTGACGCGGTTGAGGTATCCACCAAGATGTGTGACAGTTACCATGTCTTTCATTCCCTGATAACCAATCAATCATTACCTCGAGCTATGTTATGAATAAGCGTGACGCCCTACCACGGCATGCTACTAGCTGTCGCTGTAAAATAGGTAGATGGGATATGATGATATGCTGGCAGTCTTGTACACAACGCGTTACAATTAATTGCTTCTAATGAATTACGTTTTATTCTTATTCTGTAATGCAACTGATTACTTTCTATAAGATGTAAAGTTCTCGGTAAACCATTTTTTTTTTTTCAGTTATCGATTACCAGTAATCTGTTGCGTTTTCCCCCCTGAAAAACAAGTTTTAACCAGTGGTATAAATTCGAGAACCCGAACGGAGAACGGAATTCCCCCGACATAGAGCTGCGGAGAAGCCGCTCGTGCCAGGGTGTCCGCACATGCAAGCCCGAGCGGCCTGCATTTTACAAGCCCTGTGTTCCGCGCGTCGAATTTCACCTCTACGGCACAAAAGAATGTCGTGTTTAGTGGACTTAGGCTTTGTTTCCACAGAGCGCGAACAACAGCGGAGCGTGGCACTTTTGTAACTTCAAGGTAAAGTCACTACTTCGAAGTGGTGCGCAACTTCTACGTAGTTTAAATAAACTCATTTCCCTCCATCATGTACATCGAGATACTCTTCAGTATCACAACTAATGTGTTCACAAGTAAACATGGAAAGAGTGCGGACGAAAACTTCGAGAAGCAACTGCAGGTGAAATTACCAAAATATATACCCCAACAGCTCTATAGATCAAGCAAGCCGCAGCAGCTCGTTCTAGTTCGTGAACGTTTGTGCTATGCTAGTCAAAGGTTAGTGAAAACTAGCGTAATAGTGAATAATTATGTCTCTGCAATTGTTCAGATACTTTGCGTGTGCATTAACTTACCGCTGAAATCAGTTACATTTCATATGAAGTAACTGTCATCGTTTTATGTAGCACGTAGAAGACAGGATGCCGTACAGTAGAATAAAGTGCTTGAAGTTCGTGGGACGATGCATACGTCCGCATGCTTTCGTTACAACAACGCATAGGTGCGCACACATAGTCCCTCATACTGTCCGCATATACTGTCCGCCATAACGGTGCTCTCTCTTCGCGCAGGCAAGACGCGCACCAAAGACAAGTACCGGGTCGTGTACAGCGACCATCAGCGGCTGGAGCTGGAGAAGGAGTTCCACTACAGCCGCTACATCACCATCCGGCGCAAGGCAGAGCTGGCCGCCGTGCTGGGCCTCAGCGAGCGGCAGGTCAAAATCTGGTTCCAGAACCGGCGCGCCAAGGAGCGCAAGCAGGCCAAGAAGCAGGAGGAGCTGCTGCACCGAGAGCTGAAGACGGAGCCGCCGCCACCGCCGCCTGCACTGCCGCCATTCTCCGCCGACGGCTACTCCTAACCGCGCCTCGGGCGTACTCTTCATACGGGTCTCCTACGTTGCGACGCGACAGAGCTTGCGTTTGCCGTGCGTCGGACACTTTTCGCCGACGGAACAAGGACAGGCCAATGGGGCACAGCGTGCAATGAATGGACAGCAACGCCGCGTGCGTGCTTCTTCCAGGACAATTCTTACGTGCACGGACGCCGCACGGACTGTTATACGGCGTGTGCAGACTTCCTTGACGCCAACGCGACTGGTGCAAGCACTGCTCCTCTTTGCACTGGGACCACGCTCGAGGGCCTCTTGACGAGGCGGTGGTGTGCGAAGCTTAATTCGGTAACAGCAGTTGTTCGTTCGTGTGTGAGCCTAAATGCAGCTTCCGTACATTACACCTCGTTGTGTTCGTTGAAAAAAAAAACAAAAAACGAAATGCGTGGCACGCTCTGGCGAAGCACGCAGTAGACCGTCCTAAGGAGACATTGGTCAAAGGTAAGGTCAAAATACACATGCGCGGCCCGTGCGAGCGGCATGCGTGTGCAGGAGTGGCGGCCAAGTAGCCACGTCGTCGTCCGGCATCCCGAACAGATCGCATCCTACGGCGAACAAATCTGCGCCGCCGCAACCCCCCGAGCAAAGTCCGTATAAAATGAGACCGTATATATACAGCCACTGCGGTGCGCGTGTGGCTTAATGCTGGGTTGGGGGGAGCAGATTTTACGACTGTTTGCCCGACGCCGGACGAACTTGTGCCCGCTGTTTGCGCTGCTGGTGGACCGGACGCGGGGAGCCCAGCAGTGACGAAAGGCGCGTATATGTGCGCACGCGATCGTAGCGCCGCACCGCGGAGCCCTCGACGGTGCGCTCTTCCTTGCCTCGAGGGTTGGCGCCCATCGGCCAACTCCATCCTTGCCCAATCTGCTCCGGCGGTCGTAAACGGGAGCGTCAAAACGCGCAGCTTTTCATTAGCCGACCGCAAAAGCGAGCGCCGCAACTTTCGCCCCACGATGCGTAGGGTTCGCGGGGAAGGAGACGCGCCGTGGGGGGCTGCTGCCGATTCGCGCGTTGCTGCGGCAGCCGGCGCTGCAATTGATGCCGCACGTATGCGAGGCGCAGCGATGATCGTTCTCTCGCTCGGTGCGCTGCCGATCTTCTCGGGGCCGCGGAACGAGCGGCTGCGGACCGGCGGCGGATGGCTCCCGCGAGGCCCCTCCGTCACGGCCGCCAAATGGCGCCCATTGTTGCGCGGCTGCCGGCCACAAATCACGCCCGGCCCGGCGCTCGCATCCCGAGGGGACGATCTTCCGCTGCTCACGGGACGTCCCGGCATCCTTCACCTGCTGCTGCACCGTCCGCACAGACGACAACAGGTCTGCCGCTGGTCGCAAGTGCGCTCGAGCTGGCTGTGTAACCGCCGCTGGGTATAGCATGTGCGCTCGAAGAAACCCATTCCTCTTCCTTTTCCAGCAGCCCAAGTGTTTCGT
Source organism: Amblyomma mixtum (assembly GCF_055824585.1). NCBI lineage: Eukaryota > Metazoa > Arthropoda > Arachnida > Ixodida > Ixodidae > Amblyomma > Amblyomma mixtum. The sequence continues at coordinate 287,571,036 of NC_143012.1, read as the reverse complement.
CCGCGCAGCCGTTAAGGGTTAAAGGCAGCAAGCGTTTGTTTTAAAAAGAACGAGTGGAAGCTATAACCCTGATCGACCGTTCAGCCGTGTGGAAGAACCGGTTAGAACGCTGTGCACCAAGAGGCCACTTACCGACGTCGTGTGGACACAAACACACCGAATGCGTGGTATGGTATGGTATGGTATGGTATGGTATGGTATGGTATGGTATGGTATGGTATGGTATGGTATGGTATGGTATGGTATGGTATGGTATGGTATGGTATGGTATGGTATGTGGGCCCGAAGCTGCACGTCGGCTATGAAGGACGCCGTTTAGTGGATGGCTCCGGGTTAATTTGAACCAGCTGAGTCTCCTATTAATTGGTTTGTTCGTAGAAGGTTGCGGCCAAGTACTACACCAAGGTTGCCAAATTCTGTTCTGGTGGGGAAGTGCGTTGTCGGTGATAGAGAAATCAGGTGAAAAATCAGATCAATCAGGTGTTAGAGAAATGCGCAGAATATAACCAACCCCTATATATAGCCTTCATTAATTACGAGAAAGCATTTGACTCAGTGGAAACCTCAGCTGTCATGCAGGCATTGCGGAATCAGCGTGTGGAAGAGTGTTACGTGAAAATATTGGTAGATATTTTTAACGATTGCACAGCTACTACAGTTCTCCATAAAGTCAGCAATAAAATTCCAATACGGAAAGGTGTCAGGCAGGGAGACACGATCTCGCCAATGCTCTTCACTGCCTGCTTACAGGAGGTATTCCGAGGCCTGAAATGGGAAAAATTGGGGATAAGAGTAAATGGAAAATACCTGAGTAATTTGCGATTCGCTGATGACATTGCCTTGCTAAGCCACTCAGGACAGGAACTGCAAAGCATGATCAATGAGTTAGACAGGCAGAGCAGAACGGTGGGGCTAAAAATTAACATGCAGAAAACCAAAGTAATGTTCAACAGCCTAGCAAGGGAAAAGCAGTCGCAACTAGTAGCGAGGTGCTGGAAGTAGGAAGATAATATGTCTACTTAGGACAGGTAGTTACCGCAGAACCGGATCATGAGAGGGAAATAACTAGAAGAATAAAAATGGGGTAGAGCGCATATGGCAGCTTCTATGATATCATGAATGGTAGTTTACCAATATCCCTCAAGAGAAAAGTATACAACAGCTGTATCTTACCGGTACTCACCTATGGGGCAGAAACGTGGAGGCTAACAAAGAGGGTTCAGCTTAAGTTAAGAACAACGCAGCGAGCTATCGGAAGGAAAATGATAGGTGTAACGTTAAGAGATCGGAAGAGGGCGGAGTGGGTGAGGGAACAAACGCAGGTTAATGACATCCTAGTCGAAATCAAGAGGAAGAAATGGACTTGGGCAGGGCATGTAATGCGAAGGCAAAATAACCGCTGGTCCTTAAACAACCCAGCTGTAATTAGCCTAATTTAAGGGCAACGGAGTGGATTCTAAGAGAAGGCAAGCGTAGTAGGGGACGGCAGAAAGTTAGGTGGGCGGATGAGATAAAGAAATTTGCGGGAATACGGTGGCCGCAACTGGCAAAAGAGGGGGTTAATTGGAGAGACATGGGAGAGGCCTTTGCCCTGCAGTGGATGTAGTCAGGCTGATGATGATGATGATGAGTCTCTTATTAAACGTGTACTGAAATAGGGCAGTAACCGAGCGTATTTCGCCTCCATAGAAATGCGGGCGCCGCAGCCAGACTTGGATCCCGCGAACTTGGTCTTGGTATCAGGCGCCAAATACAGCCGCTACTTGCGCCAGAGCCGCGACGGGACCCTCGCCCCTGGCGGTCACCGTTGCCGCCTTGCCAGACCCTGAGGCGGCTGCGATGGAGGAGGAACAAATACAGTGGGTGTCTAGAAACAAACAAAAAAAAACAAAAAAATGGAGGGGACATTTACGCTCCGTAAGGCATGTTGCCGGGGTAGTTGGTTTAGCATCTTGAAACTTGGAAAAAAAAAACTTGCCGCAAATAGTTTCACATATACAAAAGAGACGAGGAGACAACAGACGGGCGCTAACTTCCATCTGTTTATCGCACGAAAAAAAGCATATACATTTATAGCATCTGGTTACGCCCACATTTTCACTCCACGGGCATTATGATAGCCGTGACTTATTGCCTTGCACTGTCATTATTGCACAGAAACTCGTACTCCGCCGCATACTATTTAACTGAAGTATCACTCGCCCACAAGGCTGCCTTTTTCTTTTTGTGGAAGGCTTCCAATAAAATCCTCGCCTGCTAATCATGCTTCTGCCCAAAACCCTCGCCTTTTCCAGTCGAGGTGTGTGCACAGTCACGCATTCTGAAGAAGGTGGCTAACAGACACAAGGTACCGCTAGTTTTTTCAGCCCCAAACAAGTAGAACAAACTTATACACGGAATTTGTGGCACTGAGCGCCCTGGGTGCAGTATAAAACATAATCGTACCTTCATCCGCTGTATGGAAGGAGTGGAACGTCCTATATAGGGCAAACGGGGAGGTGCATCAACAAACGCCTTGAGGAACATGGCAAAAAGGTAGAAAATAATAAAGACAAACATACCAATTTGGTCCGCCATGTTAACACGTGCAAGTGTGAACCACGACTGGAAAAAGCGAGGATTCTAGGCAGAAGCAAGACCAAGCAAGCCAGGCTTTTATTGGAAGCCTTTCCCATAAAGGAAAACGCAGCCTTGTGTGAGTGACACTTCAGTTAAATTGTATGCGGCGGAGTACGATTTTCTGTGAAATAATGATAGTGCAAGGCGATAAGTGACGGCTACGATAAGGCGCGTGGAGTGAAAATGTGGGCGTAACCTGAGCCTATAAATGTACGTGCTTTTCTGGTCAAATGTGTAGGGAGGGGAATCTCCCAAGGTGGAGTAGAATTGCAATAAGGGAGTAATTACTCATTGACATCCACCCAAGCGCAGCCAAGCGGCTACAAAGGAAAGCTATACAGCTTTCTCGGAAACTTCGCAGTTAAAGAAAAATTCGTCCTGGTCCAGGGTGCAATAAACAGTTCGAAGTTGGCGCCTGTCCGTTGTCTCCTCGTCTCTTTTGTGCATGTGAAATTATTTGCGACAAGGTGGGTTTTTCTCCAAGCTTCAAGACTTAAGCTCCACCTTAAGAGTATGACGCGATAGCTTTACTGAATTAATGCCCATATATGCAGGATTGGTCTGGTTTGGTATGGTTTGGGGGGTTTAACGTCCCAGAGCAACTCAGGTTATGAGGGACGCCGTAGTGAAGGGATCCGGAAATTTCCGCCACCTGGGGTTCTTTAACGTGCACTGACATCGCACAGTACGCGGGCCTCTAGCATTTCGCCTCCATGGAAATTCTACCGCCGCGGCCGGGATCGAACTCGCGTCTTTCGAGCCAACAGCCGAGCGCCATAACCACTGAGCCACCGCGGCTGCTGCAGGATTGGCCTTCCTCTACTTTACATTCATAGATCCCTGGGAGCCCTCATACCCCTCCTGGCGCAAGCGATGCGCCACTGTCCTGCGATGGCTGGTGTTGTCCCCAATGGGGCTTGTGCGACCCAGCTCGCTCTCCCCGAGGAACCTCGGGCGACCAATCATTAATTTAACCACCACCTTCCACAGTCGTCAGTTTGCTCGCTATCCCGTGGACAGGCTTCGATGACGCCACAAGGTCACGTGACCTGGGTGGCCCACCTGCCTCCTAGGTTGCTTCTCTGGGGGTTTTTCGCTCGCGGTCAAAGATGCCGACGCCCGATTGTCTGCTACACGAGCTCCTCAACGCTGTCGCGTTAAAACTTTCCCCCACCTCCAGCGAGGCCCGCGTGATGCGTTTCTCCGGACGATTAATCGGCTTCGGCGCGACAAAAATTTGACGCCGGCATGTCGATCTTTGCCCAAGCTCGGGTACGCGGCCCGCTGCGCTATGTTGCGCCTCGACCGAGTTGCCAAGGCCATTGGAATTTCCCCGTTCTCCAGCCACGTCTTTGCATCTTGGGACCGCGCAAAAAGGCAATGGGCGAGGAAGAGACCAACAAGACAGAGCGACTTGTTGACTTGTTGGTCTATTCCTCGTCCGTTGTCTTTTTGCGCGGTCCCGAGATGCATTGCTTGTCACCAGCTAGCCCGCCTTTCTCTGTAATATTTGCCACCCCTTTGCCCAGGGACCGCTGCGAGTGCGCTGTGCGTTTCAGCTGCCGTGCGCTGTATAGTTTCGGTTTTTGTGGCATGTTAGTATGGTTTAATCGTTTGGAAGTACATTTGGTGTTCTCGACGGGTTCGACGCTCCACTGAATTCACAAGGCAAAGATCTATCACTGACAGCGGCGGAAAATTAAAGCGCAAGATAATTTCCGATGACCAAAAGCCGGCCTTAATCAAAGCAGGTTCATCGGAGCCTGACGTAGTTCTCAGCACGTTTTCTACAAACCTTGGCAGTGTGAAAGAGATCTAGATCCTTATCTCTGAAGCCTTTGAGAGCCCTTTTAACGCGATAGTGTTAAAGGCCCCATTCACCAGAAAACACGGTGTCAGCGTTGTCGCCGTTGTCGGCGTTGTGAGCGAAAAATCGCGATCATGGATCAAGCAGGTGGTCCCCAGAGGGCAAGCTACCTAGGAGGCAGGTGTCCCACCTAGGTCACGTGACCTTGCGGTGTCATAACACCCTGCCCAACGGATAGCGAGCAAAATGCCCACTGTGGCAGGTGGCAGTTAAGTTAATGATTCGTCGCTCGGGAAGAGCAACCTGGGCCGCACAGGAACCATCGCAGGGCAGTGGCGCATCGCTTAGCCGCTGCACCACTGCTCCAGGAGGGGTATGAGAGCTTCCAGGGATCTATGAATGAAAAGCTGAGAATGAGTTCCTGCATATATGGGATTTAACCCACTACGCTATCGTGTCATAACCTTAAGGCGGAGCTTAAGTCACCCCCCCCCCCCCCCCCCCCCCCCCCCCGCAATTTTTTTAAATTGTTTTTCATCAGCCTTCGGTCTGGCGTACTCCTTCTTCACAAGACATGTATGCCATGCGGTGCAGTGTTGTGACCAGTGTCCTCATGCGTTATGCGGAGAAGCCGACCAAAACCGGCACGAAATCGCCGCCGTGTGCCCTCTCTCGCTAGTCCATATCGGCTTCGTCGTTTAAAATACGGGGCTGATATGCTGAATAGGTCTATCCTGTAATGTACGACATTACTCCTCCAAGACCTATTTTATAGTTGCTGAAGCCAATGCGGGCCGCGGAAACAACAGGCGTGACTGTTGGCACGGTTGAAATACTCGGTGTGCAACTGCAGACCTACACCGAAATGTGAGGTAAGGAAGATGTGGTGGCGCAGCTGTCGACGGTTTGGGGTAACAGCGGGTGGCATGGCATATCAAAATGCATGTAAACAAAAATTTCCAACGTAGTTTTCTGGTTAACAAGCTTTCCAAATTTCCGAATTATTTTCTCGTTTACAGTGCGCCTTTGCGGGCGGCCGTTTCTAGTAACTGCGAATAATTTTTCAAAACATCACGATAAATGCGTATTGTGATGGCGCGCACATACCCTCCACAACACCCAAGCGCTCAACCAGCTGTGTGTTTCACCGAATCGGACAGGCTTCTCAAGTCTGACATGCTGCCACGTGCGCTGCATTTGTTCACAAATACGGCCTTCATACCATAGCAGACAATAGGGCAGACGATACCTCCCGTCAGTTTCGATTTCTGCAAGCGCCCCCTATGTTTGAAAACGCGTTGCTCGCTCGGTGACCGTACTGAAGGCTACCTCAACAGATATCGATGGCGCACTAAACGCCAACTAGGTTGCCCTCGCTCTACACGGTGTCACGTCAGCCTGTTCGCATGCGACAGTTGCAGTAAAGGTCACCTACGGCTGTAACGAAGCAACACCTATAACGAAGAGATCGCAGGGCCTCTTCGACTTCTTATAAACAAGGCTCAACTGCATATGCGCCACATGTTCCATGCCATCGAAGGACACTAAATTTGGCGGTATTTTCGAGGAGAATTCAACTCTTGGCTTTCATTAACTATTCCCTTTGGGAGTACAGCAACACGCATACGTGTGTTTTTGTCAGCACGAACCGACCGCCCCTCTTGTTCTCGCGAAACAAATCAGCTCGTTCGGCGTTCCGACTGAATGTGTACAAGTAGCAAGCAACCTCGGCTGATGGATTGGGTATTGCATGTACAAAGGTACGTGACGAATGTGTCGCGTTCACAGGTGTACGCCGCGTTGTTTGGCATGTAAACCCCCCCCCCCCCCCCCCCCCCCCCCCTCGTCTCACTCACCGCTTTCTCCTACACTCCGACCTGCGCACACTGCAAGCGAAAGTCTGACGCGTGCACGATCAAGGCTATGCGCACTTCGCCCCATCACCCGAACCCCACCCGCATCAAGGGAGGAAAGGCTGCAGGCCGACCGGGTAGCTCTGACAAGTGTGCAAAGTAGATGGACGGGCGGACGCTCTTTGTATACCGTGGAGGTGGCAAGTGCCCCCTTGCCCGATATAGTTATTTTTTTCCCCACTGTTTTTCATGCTGTTGCCTGGAGGACACCGAAAACGATGACTTATGCAGAGGGCTTCGCGGTCAGTTAAATTTTATTAACATTGGATGGACGTGGGAAGGTGGTGAGGGTGAGATGCTACGCTCTTCGTCCCCTAAAAAGAAGCACATCTCAGCATTCGGGGGTGAGGAAGTGGGGAAGCATGGCAAGGTATAGAACGACAGCCAGGTTTAGAGATGCGAGAAAAACCCTGTAGAATCCAGAAACTACAACAGGAGCCGGAATGCCATTATTCGGCGTCGGGACAGAAATATAGATGCTGCTCTGTATCCGACCGTGTCAACTCGCTCTTGCCTTCTCTCACTCGCTCACTCATTACAGATGACCGCAGAATTGTTATGATGACTTCGTGCGTTAATAGAAATTATATACTACGTTTTCTCGGTTTTGCAACATAGCTTTCACGTAGTTTTGTAGATGCCTCTTTTGTGAGGCGCACACACCCAGAAATTACATAATTGTATTGGGTGCCTCACGAAGACGAACAAGAGTTTTTTCCAGGCAATGAGCTCTTAAACTTCGCTGCAGGCCGCCTTGGCCCGGCGGACTCAATACTGTTAACAATAACTGACATCGATGAGGAACTTTTACGAGTCTTTTCGAAATCTAGAAACAGGGCGTCAGTGGGTGAGTCAGGATCAAGATTTGAGTGAATGTCGTGAAGAAAAAGAGCGAGCTAAGTTTCATGGGAATGCCCTTGACTGAATCCATGCTGATAAAGATGAAAAAAAAATTGACGGATGACAAGAATATATGATGACGGTAGTGAATTTTTATGGCGCAAGGGGCCAAAGAGCGCCACGGCAGGAGGTATATTCATTTGCTCAAGATGGGGTCAAAGACCCATTTCCCAAGTATTTCACCCTGATTAAGCCGAGCACCAGGCCAGGGTGAGCTTTTACCCATTGTATCGCCGGTGGGTACCCGGCGGCACTGGAGACAGAACACCGCACCTCCCAATGGGAGGCGGATGCTCAACCACTAGGCCACCGCTGCGGTCCCGGTGACAAGAATTTAGCCTCCTGGGAATAAATAACACGCCCCATGATTCTGGAACAAACACTCGTGATAGACATGGGACGATAGTTATTGGGGCACCATCGGTTGCCTTTTCTGAAAACAGGAACGACCTTACCAAACTTCCAATCCGCGGAAACGGAACTGGTGGTTTGCGACAGCTGAAATATGAGTGACAAAATAATGCTGCTGACATGTTTAGTGTTCTTGAGCACTTTAACATTTATACCGTCAGTTTTTCGTTGAGGCTAAGTTCTTTAGCTTATCAATGAGATACAAATTTGACCGGAAGCAATAGCAATCATTCCAGGATGCGTATTCGGTAGCAATGATGTGAGGTTGACAAGTGTCTCGCTGGTCAAAACAGAACAAAATGTAACGCTTAGAACTTCCGCAACATCGCTCTCAGGTACAAGGTAGCCATCGCTGAGGCTCAAGGAAGTACTGTTAGGACAGGAAGGGTTCCAGAATTCCTTTGGGTCGCTGCGTAGCACAGATGATATAATCACATTGGAGAGTGGCCCACCTGCCTCCCAAATTCCTCTCTGGGGACCACCTGCCGGAGCCATTCCCGTGATTTTTCGCTCACAACGCCGACACTGGATTTTCTGGAGAAAGGGGTCTGTAACGAAAATACGAAACATCCTCCATATGACCCTTGGTTTCCGTGACTACTGGCTTCCTTCATGTGTGGGTCATAACGAGCCCCTCATTTCCCTTCCTTTGTCTGCTCAACAGCTCGACGACGGCCCGGGTTCTGGCAATCTTGATGCCGTAGGTAGCATAAGAGGGTTCTCGCACAGCTTCCGCCCTGACCGCTCGATCAAGTGCCACGTGACAGTGGCGGTAAAACAGGACGTACTACGTCCGCCGCTATGTACGAGGGTGGCGCTGGTAAACACTCTCAAGTGTTCACCATTCGCAAGAACGACGACGATTTATCAAGCGGGCCTTCAGGATCACGGCTGCAAGTGGGGCCCTGAACTGAGGGCTCAACACAGGTAGGAATACGCTGGCAATTCTTATTAAACAAAGGGTTTATTTCTTTCCTTGCTTTCCGCAGCTGCAAATCAAGTGTTCAAGGTTTCACGAATAGCGCATGTTAGGCGCATCGGAATTAGTTTTGGTTTAGTTTATGAGGATTTAACGTCCCAAAGCGACTCACACTGTAAGGGACGCCGTAGTGAAGGGCTCCGGAAATTTCGACGACCTGGGGTTCTTTAACATGCACTGACAACGCACAGTACACGGGCCTCTAGGATTTCGCCTCCATCGAATTTCGACCACCGCGGCCGGGATGCATTGGAATTCTCAATTGTCCAATTTAAATAGTGTCTAATTTTATGGAAGCGTGTGCAGCCGTCCACACGGCTTGCGGATATAGCAGTTATAATCGAAACGGCCAAAGTGAGTTTTATCGAACTAACGGGTGTGATGCAAGCCCCAGGCGACAGTAGCCGAAAGTCTCCTCTCCGTCGCTTCGAGAGGAGGGAATCGATATGACCTCAGGCGAGCCACTGCGCGGTCACGCTCTATAGCTGCGCCGTCAGTCTGGTCATTATAACTCCTCAGTGGACAGGCAACCGCTGCAGCACAATGTGGTGCAATCTGCATGCGTCGATGAGAGGTTGCTCCAGGGTGCGTGGTGACCAAGATAAATCGGGTGTTTCCGGAAAGCCCGCCACTAACTGCTAAAAATAGGCCTTGTGGGGCAAAAAGATGGCTCCTTGTGGTATAGTAACACCAGTGTTGTCGGACGTCAGAAAAGAACGTTAATCATATTGAATAATTTCTAATCGTGAACATTTTAACTATTACAGATAGCGACCTGTTTGCATTTAGAGATTTGTAGCTGGTCATTGCCAGTATCCGTGTCAATTTCTAGAATTTCTGGAAAGCAATAACCCAGTTGGTGCTATGACTCAACAAGATTTGGCAATTACACGCGCGATTCGAAAATCGCGTGTCGGCGATGCGCTCAAGGCAACGCCCACTTGTGCACGTGACTTTGTGGCGCACATGCCACGTGACCTCTTTCTTTCCGCGCTTCGGCAGCGAGCACCGCAGCTCGGGAGGGACAGAGAGGGTCACATGGAACTTGCGCCTTGGCGTGACGTGCACAAGTGGGCGTCGCCTTGAGCACACTGTCGGCGCGCGATTTTCGAATCGCGCGTGTAATTGCCAAGAACTGCTGAGCCACAGCACCGAGGGCAATCGCTCTTTCGAAATTTTAAAAAATGAATGATTATTGCTAACGGTCATTTACAAATCCTACACGGGCCTCTAGAATTTCGCCTCCATCGAAATTCGACCGTCATGGGTTCGATCCCGGCCGCGGCGGTCGAATTTCGATGGAGGCGAAATTCTATAGAGGCCCATGTACTGTGCGATGTCAGTGCACGTTAAAGAACTCCGGGTGGTCGAAATTTCCGGAGCCCTTAAATATGGCGTCCTTCATAGCCTGAGTCGCTTTGGGACGTTAAACCCCCATAAACCAAACCAAACTCTATTTGTAACCATGTGCCTACTTGTAATAACCAAAAAGTCAATTATTGTAATTGAGTTCGTCGTGCGCGCCGTTGAGCGAGAAGCCGGTCGGTGCCAGGAACAAACTGAGCATCGGCGTCGTATTCACTGCTCGCGAAACATTGGACAAGTGCGCCGTGCGCTTGCCTGAAAGCATGGTGGGGGCTTGCCGTACGTGTACGACCTGTTAGTCATAGTGCCTGTGGGTGACTCACATAAAAGCGGCGCACAAGCGCTTCGTATATGTCCAAGGGATGCGTAACTTCGTCCTGTAGCTCGTTTCAGACGCAACAAATCCTATATAAACATGGGTACGCACACTGACTTAATTTTCACACTCACAGTGTTGCACGAAACATGGAGCTGACTAGTACGCACTTTGCAATGACAAGGCCGTACTTGTGCGCTGTGAAAAGCAATAAAGGAACGAAAGAAGTTGCAAAATATCACTTGTATTTTCGTACCTACTTGCCAAGCCAAGCCATAGCGTGCCTGTTTTTACTGTAGAACAGATAAGGAAAGAGAAGCGAGAGGCCCGCTACGGCGCCCATGAAGGAAGCCAACAGTCAACGGAACCAAGTGGCGTCGGGGAATGTTTTCTATCTTAGTGCGAAAGCACTATTTCATTAGCAATCGTAAAAAAGGCCATATTTGTCTGAAGCTTCTCAGATACCTGCAGAAATAACATAAATATTGCTGCGATGGGGTTTTCCAGCCTTCGGCTCTGCGAACAGATCAGCTTCGCCGGTAGCTGCGAGAGAGCACTATGCAACCTTTTTTTAATTTATGGAGTTCGTCGGTAGGAGATAAATAGCGTAATTATTTTATCGCTGAAAGATAATTGATTAGAAAGCAGTAGAAAAAACAGTCACCTGGGGGTCTTTAACGTACTCAGACGCCGCACAGTATACACCGCACAGTACACCGCGAAGTGCACGGGCCTCTAGAATTTCGTCTCCATCGAAATTCGACCGCCGCAGCCGGGATCGAACCAGCGTCTTCCGGGTCTGCAGCCGAGTGCCACAACCACTGAGCCACCGCGGCGGCTTGCGCTTTAAGGGAATGACGCGATAGCGTAATGGGTTGATTCCCGTGCATTGCCGAATGTCATTCTCTACTTTACATTCACAGATCCCTGGGAGTCCTCATACACCCCTCCTGGCGCAGCGGTGCATGCAGCGATTAAGTGATGCGCCACCACCCTGAAGTGGCAGGTACTCCCAGCGGTGGGTTTTGTGATCGCACACTGTGTTTGCTGGATTAGACCATGCCACCCGCCACCGTCAAGGGAAAACACCAATGGTAGTGCATACTCTGCGGAATGAATCGTATTGATTATGTTACTCTGTATCATTCCGTCCTTGTGCTCTTCATCTGGAGTAGCTTGTCAGGTCTGCACTTAACACCAAACAGTGAAGACCCAAATGACGCTCAGGCGGAGCAAGCTTCCATGTGCGTCAACTGCGAGACCGGACCCACTTCGCCGGGCGATACGTAGTCCTGGCCTAGTGCTGACGGTGCTGCTTGGGGAAGCACCAAGCGCTACGCAGCAGAGATAGATAAAAATATACAAACGCCTTTGGGGACAGTGAGGTCCTCCTACTGATGTAACTAGTACATGTTCTAAGAACGGTAAGGTGTTATAGATGACAAAGATGTGTGGAATACCGAGAAAAAAAAGCGCGCTTATTTTACCACGAGGACTTTCCATGCGGCGTAAGATGGGGTTATCAATACGTCGCAGCCTATGAAGACGGCACAGTGGGGGCCGCCGCCACTATTCGAACTAATTCGCCTGCAGAGGCGGAAGGAGCCGCCATCGCCCTTGCGCCCACTCCATCATTGACAAAAACATAACCAAAATTTGCACAGATTCACAGGCCGCGTACCGCCACTACCTAAAGGGCGTGGCGACTCCGGCAACACACCGTATTCTTACCACGGCCACCTCTCTCGACCGAACGGTTACTCTGTCGTGGGTACCTGGGCATGCCTCGATCCCCGGTAATGAGCGCGTTCATGCGCTGGCCCGAGAACTCTCCTCCCGGACCCCGGAGGATCAGGCACCCAACCCTGCGCAAGAAGCCCCTTCGGTCCTCTCTACATATCACCAAATTACCACATTTTACAAATTCAGCCGCATGACACTGCCACCACCCCACAGTACCTTGTCGCCCTTATCCAGCGCCACATGGCGGCAATTATAGACACGCTGCTTTATTTCACCCCACCGCCTCTCATGCTTTCATCCCACCTTTCCTCCTGATTGTAACACCTGTGGCGTGCCCAAATCCACACTTTTCCATTACCTTTGGGAATGTCCTTCCCCAAAGGCAGTATCCCCCAACCCCAATCCCACTCATTCTTCCTGGGAGGCTGCTTTACGGACCGCTCAGCCCGCCGGCCAGAAATGGCTAGTGGATCGGGCTTTACGTGAAGCACTAGCCCGTGGACTCCTGGACCAGTAGGGGACCACCCTGGAAGATTTTTTTTTTGTGTGTGTGTGTAATAAAGTTGTTTCCATCCATCCAATATGTCATGGAGGGTTATAGAGGCTATTTTCATCCGGAAACCTGAGCAGGAATAGGTAAAGGGCCACTGCAACTGAAACAGGACGAACGGAGTATACACTCCGTAGAGTTGTCCGTCAGCATGGGCGTCCGGAAGGGGGGGGGGGGGGGGGGGGGGGGCAAGGGGAGGCGTTTGCCCCCCCCCCCCCCCCCCCCCCCCTGTAATTACGGATATTATTTATGCACTAGTAGAAAACAACTGCACAGCTTGATTACCACGCTTAGGTGATATTAGCTTGTCGGATTTTGCTTATTGAGTTCAATTCTTTGTTCATTAATAGATTCCAATGTTTGTTCTCCAAGCTTAGCACTAATTTGCTGCTTCTAATTTTTGTTTCATGTGCGCAGTTTAAACCACAAATAGTTCCTTTTTGGTGCTAACCTACCGCCTCCCCCATACCCGGCCATCGGGTGCCCCCCCCCCCCCCCCTTACCTCCCTGGAAAAAGTTCTGCGGACGCCCTTGTCCGTCAGCCACAGGTTCAGGTGTCGGGTGAATTTAAAGGGTGGAGAAGACGGTCACCGCTCCCAAGCGGGAAAATGTACATAGGAAAATCGAGCTGGACCCCATTTCTTGAGGGAAAAGTACAAGACATACGTGGCTCAAATGGAATTACTAAGTAATGGCAAATTACTTATTAATGGCTAATTAGTGATGAATGATTAAATACTAATTAACTGCTAATTAATGACGCTTAAGCTTCGTCTTTAGGAGTGGAACGCGATAGCGCGTTGTAGCGCTGCCAGGGAGTCCACGGAATGCCACCACCCGTTCGGCGCGATACCTGGGCTAAGCTTGCGGCTTCGACCAATGGGGTTCCGGAATAGGGACTCCACCCATAAAGGCTTTTCATCATCATCATCATCATCATCCCTTTGAACGCAACGCTTTTTGAGGAAAGGAAATAGAGCAGTAATTCTCTGTCATCTCGGTGGACACCTGAACCGCACCGTACAGGAAGGGAGGAAGTGGGAGTGAAAGACGAAAGAGAGGCCGTAATAAAGAAAATGAAAATTGTATTTGAGGAAAGCAAATTGCGCAACTGTCTCACATATCTCGGTGGACTCCCGTCAAAAGCGTGACACCTCTGCTGACAAGCTTCTGCAGACAACCTTCTGTCGACAACGATGAGGCATTAAAGGCTTTCGCCTTAAGACACCACATGCATCTTGAGTCCAACAAAGTTCTTTGGAATCGCATAACATGGACGCAGTGGTTAAATTTGGCGGGTGGCGGGCGGCAACAGCCTCGGGTAGTGCTGCCGTCTTGTGTGCACTTTTGTAAGATGGAGGCAGGCGCCATGGGCGCCATCTAGGACATAGGGCGTGAACACGCCTCGCGCATGTGGTGCGCTCGCCGGTGGCATGCGGTCCGAGTGGTGCGGCGATTGAGTGCTTTCTAGTGTGGAAAAACACGTTTTCATGACTAACATTCCAGTCAAATAAGAATATACAACGCTGAACATTAAACTAGCTGGACAAACTGTAAGTTGTGCTCATTTGATCGTGCTTTCCTTACTCTGCTACCTCTAAATGCACTTGAGTACGTACGGGTTGTCCGCACCAATCTCCGCGACCTGATCTTCGGTTTCCTTTTGCAGGCACGATGTCCAACCCGCTTCCGACAGAGCTGCATGACCTTCAGGAGCTGCGCGACCACCCAGAGATCGGAGGGACAGTGTACAAACATTATTTAGCGGCAGCAGTTGACCTGGTTGCCGGGACCGCCGGTAAGCCGAAATACCTGTGCGGAATGCTTACGCAATCTGACCGAGATTTCCAACTGCATCCTGGGGTAGCACTGCTCTCGTTTAAACTTCCTGTCACATTTCCTGTGATAATATCTGGATAAATATCTGAACCTGGGAACGTCACGGTGCTGTTAATACAAGTTTAGTACTTATAAATGGCCTCACGGACGGACGGACGGACGGGCGGGCGGAAAAGCCGTGCTTCGCGGAAAGTAGTCTTTGATTTAATTGCTTATCGGAATAACATTTTCTTGTCTGAAAATAGAACGAACGTAATTTCAGTTTGCAGTGAATTATAATTAAATGCTATTCGGTGTTTTTCACGTAAACAGTTTATACATAGCTAGATATACATGTTACAATGTTGTTCTTTCCTGGGTTTTCGTGAAAATCGAGATGAAAGTTAAGTTTACTGTCTATTTATTATATTATGAAAACACTTTACGAAGACGAGCTGACGCTGAAGATTCTCTGTTAACCTTCTGTCATTCTGCAGTTTATTTGAGTAAGAACGCAACACAATTTTGGGAGACCACTAAGCCGCGATTTGTTGCGCAAGCCGGCAGCTTGCTGACCTTGTCGATTGGATATGCATGCACACTCGTGCTTTTTTATGTTTTCTTACAGGTGGTGCTGCCACAGTGGCAGTTGGTCAGCCACTGGACACTGTCAAAGTCAAGATGCAGAGCTTTCCAGAGATGTACCCAAGCGGTCTGCGTTGCTTCCAGAAAACTCTTTCTCAGGATGGTGTGCGAGGACTGTATGCTGGAACTGTGCCAGCCCTGGTGGCCAATGTTGCTGAGAACTCAGTTCTCTTCTGTGCGTACGGAGTGTGTCAGAAAGTTGTTCAGAAGTTGGTTCGCAAGCCAAATGTCCAGGAACTGAGCCCACTGGACAATGCATCTGCTGGCTTCCTTGCTGCTTTCTTCTCGTCGCTTACCCTGTGCCCAACAGAGCTGGTCAAGTGCAAATTGCAGTCGCTGCGTGAGAGTGCTCAGGTGAAAGGGGGCGCAAGCCAAGCGGGCATGTGAGTTGCATTAAAATTCAAGCTTCCCTTTCTACGTTCGCTTTTAGATCTGCTTCTGTTGCATCACAGGACTAAAAATGAAAGGCCGTCTCAGTATGCATTACATGTTTCTTCATGCCTGAAACCATTTTACCTGATGTGTAGATACAAATTGCTTCTAATTCAAGACAGATGTTTTGAACATTTGTGGCATAGTTGCAAAATTTTTTAGTTAGTTTAATGTTGCACTCTGCACCACAGTGAAAAAAAAAGACTTTAGCAATTTTTATGCCTGAATACTCGGCCATCAAAATTCCACTTGGAGTGCTTTTGAATTTATAATTGACTGCTTGCATTTGTGAATGCCATTTTCTTCCAGCAGAGGCATTGCACAAAGGAACAAAGCTTTTGAACAGAGCAAGAACTTTCAGATTCAGTAGCTGAAACCACTGTGGGTCAACAAGGCATTGTTTTGAAATTAGCTTGAAGGGCCTAAACTAGCTGGGCTTGCAGGATATCTGAGATTTATCAAGGGCACAGTGCTAATGCCAGGTGTAAATACTTTTGCTAGCTCAGGAGTAAAGTGTGAGAATTTGGATGGAGTTAAAGTAAGACTTGTATTGAAGAACATGTGATTTTGAAGCCTATTTAAAGATGATATGATTCTTCGTATTTATGTAGGAAATTCATATGTTGTTTTTCCTCATGGCTAAGAATGTTATAAATGTGAGACAACTGGTGTCTCTCCTTTTACAATAGGGCTAGAGCATGTAGTGCTAAATTCTCGGTCAAGTATTCTCCCTGTAACAACCAAGCATTGTCAGATACACTGTGAAGTCATGATACATGGGGCCAATGATAGTTTCATTCCAATCTCATTTGTACAGTGAAAACTTTTCTATTGGCTTACAGTGGCACGTGGCAGCTTACGAGGGAAATCTACAGACAACATGGCTTCTTGGGATTTTTCAAAGGGTTTTCAGCTACACTTGTTCGAGAGATGCCAGGGTATTTTTTCTTCTTTGGCGGCTATGAAGGGGCCCGCCACTTACTCACTCCAAAAGGAAAGACAAAAGATGAAATAGGTAAGCTTTGCTTTTGAATCAAGTGCTGTTGAGCTGCGTGTTGTTGTTGACACATACAAGTTGAACAACTAATGAAGTAGAATAAAGGAACTTCTTGCCTGGTATTTTCTCATTTCATTTGCTTGTTGAATTTTGTTGTGTTCGTGTAAACAGTAACATAGCCGTGGGGCCTGTCTTTTCTTGTAATCAACAGGTGTTGCCAGAACTATTGTTAGTGGTGGTGTTGGCGGTGTGTGCCTATGGATCTCAATTTTTCCTGCTGACGTAATCAAATCCCGGATCCAGATTTCTGGAACTAATGAACCAGCTCTGACTGTAGCAAAATCAATAATGCGTACTGAAGGTGAGTGATTGCCGTTGCATCCATCCAGTTTTCTTGCAAATGGGGAGGGTGGAAAGGGGTAACTCTCTTCACCAGAAGGGGCAGCTGCACTGTCTTCATTTAAGAAAGACAAAACTTTTGTGTCTTTTTGAGTTTGGTCGCCATCAGCCAGCTGCAACTCCTGCTGCAATGCTGGCTGTTAGAGCCTGAATTGTAGTAGAGCATTTCTTCACCAAAGGGAGACAAGGTGCTAGTGCTGTTAGACTGAATCATCATACTATAATGAAATTGCACTATTTCTGGGTGTGGTTACGAGCACACTTTTTTCTTCTTTCAGGTGTTCTAGCCCTTTACAATGGATTGGGACCAACGTTGTTGAGGACGTTCCCAGCTACTGGAGCCCTTTTTCTAGCATACGAGTACACAAGGAAAACACTTAACTCTGCTTTTGGCATTGAATGAAAGAGTATCCACTGTTGTTATTGATGTACGTAAATGTCATAAATATAGGATATATATGTATGGTTGTTGATGTTGAATGAAGTCTTCCACTCTCGCTTTTCCGTGTATACTATTGGGGACATATTGAGAACATGTGAGTGACAACCGAGGTACGTGCTTGTGATAGTGGCTAGTAGCTCGCAGCCATTGTGTGGAAGTGGAATTTTGGATGCATAGTTCAGAAAGGAGGTAAGCCTTAGCAAGTACTGTACCTCTGTGCTACACTTGCCTCTTGTGATATCATTGAAAACTTTTGTTTGGATTAGCATATTTGTGTGCGTGCTGTTGCTCATGTGATTTGTTTATCAATCAAGTAAATTTGTTTTGTCATTCAATCAGTAGTGCGATTTTGCTTGAGGGCTGTATTCTGCTAATTGCTTCCAGCTCTTTGGCCAAATGGGGTTATTCATATTGGAACTGGAAAGATGAGGTTGTCATTTGCAATTAAAAAAAATATTTTGAAATGCGTGCCTGACATTTCTTGGTCTAAGTTTTCAAAGACAGTTTTGTCTAAAACTAGCCACTGAACCGCATGATAAGGCTTATTGCGAAATCTATTTCTGTAAAAAACACGTAGAAAGTACGAAGTATCGATGACAGCGCAAAGGCAGATGGTTTTTTTTTTTTCGTTTTTTTTTCTCTGCAGTGCGTAACAGATGAGGATAGAGCATGGAGAAACACGACACTGTGCTGTATCCCCATGTGCGACGCGCTGCTAAAAAAAATATGCAACACCAACTAGCCCGACAGCCTGTCAGTTCAATGGCAGTCAACCACGCCACTCTGCTGCCGCACTGTTGAATGCGCGCCCCTACGAGCTTGCATGCACGGCCTCCAAGATGATTGCAAAGGAAGACTTCAGAGGCCTCGGAGCGGCAGCGTTCCACCCCAGGTTGCACCCTGGAAAGGCTTTCATTCATAAGAGATAAAGCCACCGCTGGTGCTGTTCGAAGGCGGGCCATGGATAGTTTTTACTCATAAAATGGGCAGCTCTTGTGTGCATGCACTTTCTAAAACGGCGCTCTGCCTCACTCTGTGCATTGTTGCCATCATTGATCAGGAGCATTATAATACTGCACTGTACCAGTTAGTGGTTGAAAATGCAAAAGACATATAGGCCCGCATGCTGTGCGATGTCAACAATCCCATGAGCGTCGCGTTGTGCCGGCAAACTATCACATGGGCAAACCATCTTGAAGCAAAGCGGTGAAGCCAGTAACGCTTTGCCTTAAAGTGACAGAATTAAGTGTCTGTCTTCTTGGCCGGACACCTCAACTGCGCCTTGAGGAAATTAAGGGATGGAGGAGGGAGTGATCACCTGGGGATCTTTAATGTGCACTGACAGCGCACGGCGAACCCGGGTACTAGCCGAGCGCCCTACCACTGTAGTAGTAGTAGTAAAAACATTTATTGTTGCACTGTAACACCTCGGCGGGTTATCATAAGCTCGTGAGCCGTCAGGGAAGGGGGAATGAAAAAAGAAATAGGCGTTGTAGTGCACGTGCATGGAGGGTCCTGAATGGTGATGGCGCCCGCACGGGCACTTTTCGCGTTTCACCCCTTTTTCTATTCGGGCCCGCACTTTAGTATACTTCAGGCACGCTGAAGCCGGCCAGCTGGTTATTGCTTCTCTCCCGTCTTTCCTTACATAAAAACCCGTATTTATTTTTTCCACGTGACGGCTAGGCCGGTTGGATGGCTTTTGCTTGTTTTCTTTTGTTGTTACGAGTACAGCGAGTTACCAACAAGAAAGGTGACGAAACGCAAGAAGGCGCCCGTGTGCTGTGCGACGTCAGTGCCCAGGTGGTCAAAATTACGGAGACCTTCACCCTTTCCTTGCGGTGCAGTTCAGTTGTCCACCGAGATTGTGAGAAAGATACTGCGTCCTTTCCTTTCCTCAAAACCAATTATCATTTCCTCCTGGGCTTTTTTTATCTCCGTGTGCATGCGCGACTGCGACTGGCGCGACTACGACAACGATAGTTTCCATATATTGCCCAACTTCCCCTAGCATCTCTCCCACCCGACGATAGTGACACTAAAATATAGGTGAGACATGTTACTTCTCTTTTTGTTTCCTCGTAAAACAATTTTCTTTTCTTTTAGGTCCGCCTGCGCTCCGCCGATTAACGATTTCAGGAGCTGTCAACAGGACCGAAAACGAAACTCTGCAATAATTTTACAAAAATAAATAAAATATAAATTTGTGCAGTTACACGTTTTTGCATTGGTAAACATTTAACCGACGTTTTTGGTTTAAGCATATACGCAGATCCAAGACCTGCGCAGAATAATGCAAAAAAGTGTGCTAAAAATTGCTCAACTATGAGGTTGCCGCTATTTTCACGTCTTCTGCTCGCACGATAACAGATAACTTCTTGTCGCTGCTACTCGCGCGCTTTTTTCGTTTCTTGCATGTAACTACCGTGCTTCCTTTTAAAGTGCTCTTGGAACTGCTGCAGACATGAGCTTATGGGTAGATAAACATAGACCTTCTAACCTTTCAAAACTCGATTACCACCAGGAACAGGCAGCGTATTTGAAGAAATTGGTAAGTAGGTGAGCGGCGTCTGTCTCTGATTTCCAGAATGGTTTTATAAACCGTACGGTGGGATGTGTCATTATATTATTCTTGTTTTAAATCAGCGAGAATTTCTACCCTTTATACTTTCTCAGACTAGCAGGTGAAACACGCCGAGTATATGGTCCTCAGAACGACTACACGTTGGGAGCAACACGCAGAACGCAATCGCGCAGGCACAGCCGAACAGAATACGTGCCTTGTTTCGCTGTCAAGGGCAGTTACTAAAGCTTGGAGCGGTGTTTGCATCTTGAAAAGGAAGCTAGTAGGCGCTGTGACTCTAGGTCTAAGGCGCGTTCTTTGCTTGTCTTGAAGAAATTTGTCTCACTCGTTCGAGGCAAACACCTTAGCTCTGCTATTAGATGTGACTTGCTCAGGATGTGACTTGCACTACGGCGTCCCTCATAGCCTTAGTCGCTTTGGGACGTTAAACCCCCATAAACCTTATACCATCACTGTGCTAGAAATGAACAGGAAAGTGAGGCTACGTGGTGCTTGTTGATTGTCTGTGACATTGCAGCTTGTACACAAAAGCGTGAGTTACAAGAAGGCAGTACATACAGGGCATAGTTTCAAAGATAACTTGGCATAGTTCTGACTGCATTTTCTTGGCGACCTTCTTGCATATCGAGCTGATGGAGCACTTTGTGCAAACAGCACCCCTATGGAGCGAGACAGTTATTGAGTGTGAAGGAGCACCCTGGCACAGCACATCACAATTGCATTGGGATTCATTAGTAAACTCAGGATCATGGGGCTTGCTTTTTTCTGCTCTTTATTTTTCTGTTGTCCATGACTGCTGTCATTATCATCGTGGTCATGAACCACGTTATGCCACACTGCAAGACAAGGGCCTGTCCCTGCGTTCTTCAATTACTTCTGTCCTGAGTCAGCCGTGGCTGCCCTGTCACAAAAACTAATGTCATCCTTCCAATTGAGTCTCTGCTGCTGCCTGTAATCACTTAGCCTTCTTTCAGTATTCTTTCACTGGTTGAGTAAGGCATGTTGCTGGACAGGTTGTTTGGTAGACATTGCTGCACTGGGTGTCCACTTCTTGTTCTTCATCCGCCAGTGTGGCTTTTCTCAGTTCTCTCATTGGCAATCTGTCCTAACCTAGTTGATTGCTTTCATGTTAATTTCTGCCAGGTTAACATGAGCTTATGTTAGCTGTATGATCCACACTGCCGTCTTCATTCTCAGAGTTGCATTTATCATTTTTCTTTCTGCTGTTTGGTATGCTGTTTTTAGTCCAATTTTGTCTTGCTTCGTTAGCCTGCAAGGTTTTTCCTCGTAGACTAGTATTGTAAGGCTTTGTTCTGGCAAATATACATCAACACCAATCCAAGCAACATTGCACCATCACCTGCTTATCCAAGTTCAATGAAAATGTAACAAATTATGTACAGTTGTAAGAACGTTTTCTTTATTAGTTACCACCCCTTATGTAATACCCCAGGCATGGGGCCTTTAAGGAAATAAAATGAAATGAAATGAACACTTTATCTTCATACCAATTTCTTTTCCATAATTTCACTATATGTACTCCGCTAGTTCAGGGCTGACTGCAGTGTTTATCCTTTTCTGTGATATCGAGCTTTTTTTTAGTTTTCCTCATATTCTAATGCCTACCATTATTCTTTTGCCTGTTTGGTTCCTTGGGCGTGTTCAATAATTTGTGCCACATGCTCCCTCAATGCCTTGACTACATGGTATTTGCATGGCTGCTAATGGTTTTATGTAACTTGTTTGATTGCCACTTGACTTCAGTTGATTGATTTCAGTTTATAGCACACAGTTCATTGTGCTGTCCTGCTCAACCTTAGCAGCTGTGAAATCCTCAGTCACCTTATTTTTGGGTGCCCAGCACTTGACCAGCAGCAGGCCATGCTTTTCTAGAGTAATGCCTCCTCTCTGTACCACTCACTACCCTAGAAAATGTTTTATCCCGAAGTGTCTGTGCATCTGTTCAGAGCATTGCACACTGAGCTTTTTAAGTTCAGGGGATCTTGAGAGTTGGACTCAGGCTGCTTTGTATGAAGTGCAGTGGTTTATCTTTCTTTTTTTGTGCGTGTGGTTTACTGAGTGGGTTCAATTTATTTTCTTCTTTCCTGATTTCTGTATATCTTCCATCTCCTTTCCCTTGTGGCAGGAAGCCATGGTGGCTCCTTAGATGGCATTTGCAAGCCTCTTTCCTTCGTTTTCCTTCTGTTCTGTTTTTCAGTAGTAGTAATAATGGTAATTAAATTATCTCGGGAAGTGGCGGTAAAAGGCATTTTGTAGCTGTTCCCTCTACACAAGTGCACTTGAACTATTTAAAAGGCATCAGGAAGAACAGGAACTGTAGCACTTTTGGAAAAACCAATTCTCAGGTCCATGGGGGTGACTTTCCACACCTGCTTGTGTACGGACCATCTGGTGCTGGGAAGAAGACCAGAATCATGTGCGTCCTGCGAGAGCTGTACGGTGCTGGAGTTGAAAGGCTGAGGATCGAGCATCAGAACTTTGTCACTCCATCCAAGAAAAAGATTGAGATCGTCACTGTTGCAAGCAACTACCACATTGAAGTGAATCCAAGGTGAGCGGCCCTTGCTGCTCAAGTGCATTTCCTGCTGACTGAAACTGCACAGGAGTTGGTGTCAAACACAAAAATGCATGATGAAGTGTTGCCATATTTGAAAGACAAGACCTGTTCAGAGAACAGGCTGTACTTATAAATTGATAATTTGTGTTAGTGACACCACCTAGATGACACTGACGCAGTGTCCTTTTGAATGCAGGATTGGTGTTCAGTAACACAACCTGAACACTACCAAAGATCGGATTGATTGTAGGCACTGACGTGGTGTACCTAGACACACTGGGTTGTGCCTGTATAATTTAAATATAATATAGGTCAACTTTTGCCTGAGGTAACTGTGGTACTGGCGGTCCTGAAGTGATGCCTAAGAGAAAAATCTGCCTTCTTTGCTACATTAGCACTTTGCAAGCATGAAACATTTCTGTGTGTTATGTAATTCTGCTGTACGCCTCTAGTTTTAGCAAGACACACTGCTTGCTTTATATCATCTGTGGTCATTTGTGATGTGCGTTTTCATGGAGATGTGTGTCCTCAGTTACTCCCTTTGGTCAGAGGTACTGGGCATATCAAAAGTTGCAGGCCACAGTCTCTGCTTTTCAGCAGTATATTGTGGCACTTAAAATGCCTTTGAAGCTGCCAAGGTTCTTGGAGTTAAGAATGGTACTCCTGTTATCCCCACAGAGATTTCGAAGTTCAGAGGCATCGTAAGTGCCCCACTAAATGGCTCAGAAGCAGACCCTATGGCCTGGGAACTTTTGACGAATCCTGTATGTCTTGCAGTGAATTACTAGACACACAACGTGTACAGATCCTCACTTAGTAACATAAGTTTGTCCAAGCAAGTTGCAGTAGAATGAAGAACTGCTACTGAGCAGTTGCAATGAGTGAGGCATGCAAGCTCAGTTCAGTTTCATGATGTTTGATGGCAAAGCACCTCTGTTGTGCTAAAGCTGCTTTTGCCAGTGCTTAGCTTCTTTGTTGTGGAGATGTTCTGCTTGCCGAGACTATCGAGTGTACCATCTGCCTGCACTGCATATCACTGGCTTTCTCACACTTTTATGTGACACTGATTTTTCAGTGAAGCTGGCATCTACGACCGGGTCGTAATTCAAGAGCTGCTCAAAACAGTTGCCCAGACTAGGCAGCTGGAGAATAATACCCAGAGAGAGTTCAAAGGTATGTTGACCTTGTTTGGCTCAGTAGGGTGCTGTCTTTTTGTCCCATGTATTCTGACATGGTCAGTTCTGTGCAGTGGTTATCCTGACGGAGGTGGACAAATTGACCAAGGATGCTCAGCATGCGCTTCGACGCACCATGGAGAAGTACATGGCAACGTGTCGGCTGATCCTGTGCTGCAACTCCTGCAGCAAAGTGATCCCAGCTATAAGAAGCAGATGCCTTGGTATCAGGGTTGCTGCACCATCCATTGAGGAGGTAATCTCCTTTGTCATTGTTCGTATGGCTGTGTCTAAATTTGCAGTCATTAAAGGGGCATTGAGGATAACTCCATCCAATATTCTTCTTAGTAAAAATTGATTCTGTGGCTTTTTCTGGCAATGTTGTCATTTTTCTGGCTGCAAAAGATGCATTTAGAATTTTTTCTGCCACTCCACTCAAACTCATGATCAAAAGAATTCCCATGAAGGCTGAATCTTCACACTGCATTGTACTTGCGAAATTGGCCGGTGATGGCGATACCTCTCTTTCATTTCTTGACCTTTTTAATCGTATAAAAGCTCTGGTTTCAGTAGAGGTAGCATCGTAGTCTATAAACTAAACATTGCTAGTTTGACTGCTGGTAATTTCATAAAACTGGGTAATTTTCACACCCCGTTCATTCCCATCAAACGTATGCACTATTCTATTCAATGAAACTCCGCTAATTTGGAATAATTTGGCAGCGCTTCAGTTAATTCGGAAAGGTTGCAGAGCTCACACGTGCACAGGGCGCTGGTATAGCGCTGCAGATGAGTGATGATCATGGTGAGGGAGCAAGTTAGAAGTTGTGGCCAACATTTTTTGTTTTGTGCTGTGTTCTGCCATTTTCTTCTTTTGTTTTTGTTTCGTGGGCGTCGTTGACCGTACTGTCAGTGCTCTTCATGTTTTCATGGAGCCTGTGATCGCTTTACATTACATTGGTTGCGTTTATGCAAGGTGTGGTTTTGTTGACTTCATTAGCAGCATCGTCATCCTTCCCCCCAAAATCCATTACCTGTGTGAAACCTCTAGAAGTACCTTGTGGGCACCAGCCAGTAAAAATGCATCTTCCATCTTTGAGCCTCCATCCACCACCTTTACCCTCCAAAGGGCACGACTTGCCACCCACCCCCAAGAAGCCTACGCAGCAGCAGAACAAAAAGTGACGGTGAAATCCAATTCAAAGATGTAATGGGAAGGCGATCAAGGTAAAAGCAAAATGTACAGCCAATACTACTAATGCAGATTAGTAGCGTCACATCGTTTGATCACCTGTGAATTTTTTTTTCTTCGCCAGTTATCATTGCTGTTACACCTTTCATGTGTGTACCTCGGAAATATCACTCGTAATTCTGTGTGGTCCATCTTTGGAACACATTCAAAAGGCAGGTTTCTCTGCACTGGTACCATAGTTTTGAAAGCAGCCGTATTCTATTTTCTTCAGGTCATTACAGTGCTGAACCTTGTAGCACGAAGGGAAAGCATCAACCTTCCAGACACCCTTGCACGAGCTATAGCAGTGCAGAGTCATCGTAACCTGAGAAGAGCAGTGCTGATGCTGGAGGCATGCCGAGCTCAGCAGTGAGTATCCCTTTTGTCACCACTGGACCAATGTTTTGCTTTAACATCCCAGGCATACCACAACTTTATTAGAACCCCTTTCAGTGCCCCTTTAAGACTGGGTGCTCTAGACAAGTGAAACCCAATCATTGCTGTTCAGAGTTGTGTGGCCTACTCTGCAGTATTAATTAGTGAAGACTAACTAGCAAACTTTTTAAATATTGGCTTCAGTAATTTTGAAAATATTAGACCACTTTTGAAAAATAGCCTGCTGAAATGTTTCCAACAGGGTACCGTTTATGTACCCTTTTTATTGGCCCTAAAAGAAAGCACGCAAAATTCAGAATCTACCTCTTGACAGTGATGCTATTTAAGTGCCCCAGATGTGATGTCAGACAGAAAAATCCTCATCTCATATCCCGCACCCAGTGCAAACAGAAAGCCCTGTTGCAGACGGTCTTCCGGAGGTACGTGTTTTTTTTTTTCCCCTTATAATGCATCATCTTGTGGTGCCCAGGTAGCACCACTGCAAAGAAGTGCATTTTGAATTTCGCGAGATTTCGAGTCTGGGCCCGTAAAAAAAAAAAAAAAAGAGGACTATGTAAACGGTACCTTGTTGCTAAAATTTTAGCTGACTGTTTTTCAGGGTAATCTGCAACTCTCGTACTGACACTTTCCTGTAGCCAATATTTTAATATTTAGCTAGTTAGTCTTAACTAATTAGCCAACTTTGCAGAACGAGAAAAAAAGATTGGAGGGGCAGGCACTGCCGCCGGTGGGGCTTTGTGACCCAGGGGAAGAGCAACCACCCATGACCAATCATTAATTTAACTGCCACCTGTGACCATGGTCAGTTTTCTCACTATGTCAAACGACCAAGGCTGCTTCTCCAGGGATTTTTCGCTCACAACGCCAGCGCCGGATTTTCTGCAGAATGTGAGCCTGAACGCTATCACGTTAATACTGCAGACTAGGCCACACCAGTCTCAGTACCACCAAGTTGGTTTTACACACAGCCTTTTTTTAATTCGTAGTCATTTCACATTCGTGCAGCTGAGTGTGACTGGCATGGGTGGGGTTGGGGGCAGTGACCTCCGCATAAGCATCCCACATGGGCTGAATCTTTTTGTGCGCAGTCATTATTGCATGTCAGCTGGTACTAATTTTCCACGTTGCCAGTAATCGCCATGCAATTCTTTGCTCATTGCCTTGCAACTGCCAGTGCACGAGGAAACCTTCCTCTGAAAGTACTAGTATTTGAAAGCTACTAAAAGGCACTTTCGGTAGACTGCATCATGCACAGCTGCCGCACACCGCTCTTCCCACAGGTACCCATTTTCAGATAACCAGAAAGTACGCCAGCCTGACTGGGAGCTCTACCTCGAAGAGACAGCAAAAATGATTGTTCAAGAACAGAGTGTGAAGAGGTGAGGGACACGCTGGAATGTCCAGCATAACAGCTGCGCACATAAAACAAACATTGTAATGGCAGCACCCGCTAAAGGGCAAATTTCAAATTCCAGGTTGTCCGAAATCAGAGCTCGCCTGTATGAGCTTCTCACCCATCTCATTCCACCAGATGTCATCTTGAAGGTGAGTTTTGTTCCTCAGCGATCAAGCTGTCATCGTGAGCAGTATGAAATTCACTGGGCCTACAGGACTCACTAGTAACGGTGAACAAAGTGCACTAGTATACACAATGGAATAAGCGTTTATTTGTACTGTAAGCAATACTGACAGGACCAGGGAGCGTGCCCATCAAAGAACATATATCGGGACTGGGACAAACAAAAAACTGGTGGCACTTATACACAATGACATCGTGAACTTTTACTACAGTATTTACAAGACAGTAGTGCATCTGCACTGTTGGCAATAGCTATGTTAGTTGTATGGAAGAAATGTAATGAAATGGCACAATGGAAGAAAAACAATGACAGACTATTTAGCATGGTTAAGCCAAATGTGAAATAGGTGCGCGCTAGCACTTCAGGTTCGGTTTGAGGCTCGGTACTGAAGATCAAGCAGGCGTCAGACAAAGATAAGTGGGGGGCCTCAGTGCTAGTGCATTAAAAAAAAATTCACATTTGTTGCAACATTTGCAGCATGCTGATCTCCTAAAGGCACGATACTCAGTTACATTAAAAATGTTCAAAATATGAAAATACTCACTGCAGGGGTGATTTAAGACTACTGTTACAAACACTTCTTATGTGAACACCTTTGCAAGCAATTAAGTCGCACTGTATGGGCATATTTACAAACAAAAGGGAGAGGTTCCTTTAAAGAACCTGAAATTCCAGCTTCATTCCGTTAGCAATGCACGAGACATCAGTGAATGAGACTACTGGGCTTACGGTGGCAATATTAGTTTGCTAACCACATGGATAATTCCGAATGGGAAGCTATTGCATTTGCTTCTTGAGCCTTGGTTTGCAGAAATTTCCTCCAACTAAACTAGGCAGCTGCCAAACTAATTTGTATCAGGTCTTTTGCACTTAGAAGCAAACTGTAGTTACTGGCTGAAGCAGACCATGCAGGGTGTTGAAGTTTCATACATTCAAAGCAGAAGCGAGAGTTAAGACTGCACTGCAAACGTTGTGATTTTGTAAATTAGCCACAACACCTTTTAACAAAAAGCAAACGCAAAACATTTGATCTTTGTATATCAAGTACTGGCAACCAATAAGGAAGCAATTAAAAAAGCGGGTTTTATTTATCTCGAGCAGAGTGAGATCAGTTGTCAAGTGTAATGGATGCAACAGTGCTTCCTAAGCTTACAAGCCCTGAGCAGAAGCATTGCACTGACTTTGCTGACATCAGAATAGCTAATCATGCCTTCTTCGCCTTAGCTGGAGGGCATGGCGAAGCTCTTTATTCTCGATCACAATGGTAAATCACAGGGTGTGGTGGTTTCGTGCAGGGCCTGCTGAAGCAGGTGGTGGCCAACTGTGATGGGCAGCTGAAGGGAGAGGCCACCGCCCTGGCAGCCCAGTACGAGCACCGGCTGCAGCTGGGGAGCAAGGCCATCTACCACCTGGAAGCATTTGTGGCTAAGGTCATGGCCATCTACAAGAACTTCCTCGACGAGAGCATCTCGGGCTTCTTCTAGCTCCCAATGCTACAGCACCACTCTGCAAACAAAACAAGAGTCCCCTTGGAACCACACAAGCTGTTTTCATTCTGTTTGTTCAATAAAACTGCCAAGTGTGGACAACATAGTTTGTTTCCCAAGTTTTATTTCAGTTCGATATTTTGCAATCATCCAAACAGTGTAATCCGCCGCGGTGGCTCAGTGATTATGGTGCTCGGCTGCTGACCCGAAAGACGCGGGTTCGATCCCAGTGAAATTCTAGAGGCCCGTGTTCTGTGCAATGTCAGTGCACTTAAAGAACCCCGAGTGGTCAAAGTTTCTGGGGCCCTTCATTACGGCGTCTCTCATAGCCCGAGTCGCTTTGGGACGATGCACCTCATAAACCAAACTGTGTGCTACTGCAAGTGATGGTCACCATCGTCAGATGGGTTTGAAGTTGCTGATTACCTATTCACTTGCGATATTCGCACACTTTTTTTTAAAAATTAAGGCTTCAAAAAGGGGATGCACAAGTTATGCGGAGATTTTGCCAACGTGTTGAAAAATTCTACAAAGGTCCTAACGTGCAATACTATATGCCTTATAATTGGCGCCTATACGTCGAGCCCCAACTTGCACGCTTGCTGGCCCAAAATACAATCCAGCAGTCGGGGGCAAACGGCGCTCTCGCACACAGCTCGGCTGACTAGTGGCAAACTGAACAGCAGATCATTCAGTAGTTTCGGATTCCGGTGTGTGAGAGGTTTGCTCTTGCAATTGTTTGTCTGGGAAAGTTGCATACGGTGACACGGATCTTCCCAAGCCTGCCTTGTGCACTGTACTTGCTAGTGGTCGGGCGCAGCAGGGAGCACAAAATTTTTTTGTATAATCCTGGGTAATAAATCAGGGCTGCGCAGCAAATTAAGCAAGTAAATACGAACATTCAGTCTTGTGCCAGTTAAGTGGCACATGGGCCTAGCAAGCTGACTGCATATGTCACCATGTACAACAGCAGCTGGCACTTCACTTTTTTTGCTGAAAAGGGAAGGTGTCTTTTTAAATTACTTCTTTCAATGCAATCCAACTATTTCTGATGTGCACTCAGGGAGGATGAGTGGATAAGAAGATACGTTTCAACCAAGCTCCAGTGTCCAAATATAGGAAGACAAAATATTAGCAGCAGACTACATGCATAGTTAGATTACTCACACGAGATTTAAATTCAATAAAATTGTCTGCCATGTCGATAGACGATAAAAAGAGTCTCCAATTACTTGAGCTGTACAAAACAAGGAAGCAAAAAGCAGGCGTCTTGTGCAACCCAGCACACACGATGACTGTGTGCAGTAAGCAGTAGACATGGATGGCCTTGTTTAGCATCACCTGCCACGAGTTGCATTTAAGTCTCACTGTACTGCATACACATCACTACTAGATGTTACTTTGCAGTGAGAAACAGTCACCTGCACTCAACATAAGAGCTTTAAACAGGATTTGCCGCATGCTTTCCCAAAGTTTCCCTTCACAATACATTACAGTGACATTCATGCCATCGTACCTTTGTACACTTCGTCACAGGGCGCACACTTTTTGTGAAGGGTCTCCACAGGAAGTGTCCTTATGAGGTGAACATGCGGCAATGTAGTCGTCCTCTCTTAAGTATACGTGCACCGTTGGCTCCTGTTTCCCAGAAAGGAGGCTTGGCAACAAGGCAGTCAGGTACCGAGACACACGGAGACCGCCAGAATGATTCACTGGTGACAGGTCTTGGGATGGTTCTGTATTGCAAACGGGCTCCATTTGCACTCCTGAAACATTAAAAAGAAAGGGTTTTTTTTCAGCAAACCATCAGAACATCTTTCTATTTTACTAAGCTATCTTACTGTATTGCACTTCTAAAAGATATTATGACTGCTCTGTCATGTAACTACACACAGCTGCACTTTTTAGAAGCACAGTGCTACTTCAGATTGCATAATAAATGCTTAAATATTGATACGGCTACATAGGCGGCTGTTTTTGTGACATTGAAAAAGCATGCAACTTCCAACTATCACCTGCTTCTGCCAAGAAAGACTTTGCCCTATTTTCAGATTACTTTCTGCACTTGAACTCGTGCAAACACTCAAGCCTTCTGAAGAAACCAGCAATGAGACTTATTCCTTAGAAAATGATTCCAATGACATACGTGGATCTGTTGCTTTATTGATGGTGGCCAGAGCACCTAAAGCACCAACGTGGTTCTGACGGGCTGCTCTAGCATAGTACTCTGCTGCCGCGCCTTGATCCTGAGGTACAGCCAGCCCCTTCTCACAGCATAGGCCCAGGTAGAACAATGCATCTGGATCCTAAGGACAAGAGACGTTTCAGGCTGGTTTCGCACGTTTCAAAATGATCCAAGCAATACCTCGGCAGCAGCAGCATCCTTCAGCAGAGGCAAGGCATCAGCATAGTTGCCTTCTTCAAGGTGCCTGTGTGCAACATATGTCTTGGCCTGCGCAAGAAACATGTATTAACAAAATGTCAGTACCACCAAACATAACCTCCATGAAGCCATAAGGGGAGAATAAAAATTTTTCACAGAACTGCAACAAAAACACAAATAGAAGATAGTGGAGGCCAGTTTGTGCTGAAAGTTTCATATCTATGGCATTTACAAGGACTGATATATGGCTAACATGTGCTCATCCTTGACCAGCAAATAAAATTAGCCAATTCGATTGAGACTTTTAAGTTTTTAAATATTTTTTTCATGACTTTGGGGTCTCCAGCTGTCTCGTGACGAAAAATTATAGCAAGATATGCAGTACGAATTTTGATTTTTTTTTATGCGCAGTCAATGAAAATTGTGAGAAAATCATGCTTCTGGTGGTCCCGGTGCATCACAAATTCTGTGGCTTTCCGATGACAAGGAACCAACATCTTAGCATCATCATAAAGAGGAGAAATCAGAATATCAGAGCTTGCGTTAGTTGCAATGCCGCACTCCTCTGAAAACAAGTACAGTCGAACCCCGCTACAACGAACGTCGCTTCAACGAAATATTTCCAATTCCCCGTCAGCTCGCTATACAAAGTAATGGAACAAATTTCTCATCACAGCGAACCATTTTTGGGGCGCGTTTCCGCTTCAACGAAATTTTTGCTATGCGAAGCTCGATTTAAAAATATATCTTACAATAAAACAAGCATATCGCCGCCCATCTATGTACTTCCATAGGCCCACGCTGCTTTGTTTCGCTAAACATTCGCTGGACCCAACTAATCCGCTCACTGAAATGCACATGATCACCGCCATAGCTTGGTGTTGATGACTATCGGGCTGGCTGCCTTGCGACAAGGCGCGGGGGCAAGCTCCCGTTTTCTTCCAATCCAATCCAGAGCCGCAACCAATCCGTTGCCAAAGGACGCAGCAGCCTGGCAACAGCAGCGCGTTTGCCCTAGTTTTTTTCACTCGTGCTTGTGCTGCTAGTGCGCTGTATTGAATGCGAGCATGGCGACTTCATCTACAGACTGTTGCGCAAATCAGAGAAAATCGAAGAAAAATTCTCTCGGCTTAACCGCGCGTTTGTTCAGGCTCAAATTTCGCACAGAGGTTGCATTTAGTGGTCAGTTTTGTTTTATACTACATTTAGGTGGGGTACTTGCCTGATTCGGGCAGAATTATTTGGAAATCCCCATCGTCTGTGGCGACGGAGACCCAAAATCGAAAGACTTCGCAGCAATGGTACGCGTGGCGCCATTTCGCAGCCATCGGAGAAACGAGGTCTCCACTTAGCACAGCTGGGTTTTTCCGGTGGGTGCGGATGGCGCTACGGGCACCATTGCTGCTACATTGCTGCGATGTCTTTCAGTTTTGGATCGTCGTCGCCACAGACGATGGGGATTTCCAAATAATTCTGCCCGAATCAGGAAAGTACCCCACCTAAATGTAGTATAAAACAAAACTGACCACCAAATGCAACCTGTGTGCGAAATTTGAGCCCAAACAAACGCGCGGTTAAGCCGAGAGAATTTTTTTTTCGATTTTCTCTGATTTACGCAACGCGCGATAGAAAGCGGAAGTTCCTCTCGCTTGAAGAGAAGGCACGGATTATCAGCGCGGCATCCAGTGGCAGGAAAAAGGGAGATGTTGCAGCGGACTTCGGCATCTCACAGAGCACGCTGTCAACGATCTTGAAGTCGAAAGACGCGATAGCGCAAGCTCTTTCTTCGGGGACATCCGCGAAGCGGAAAAAGCTGACGCAAGCGGCTCATGAGGACCTTGAGAAGGCTCTCTACACGTGGTTCCTCGACGTGCGCGCAAAGAAGATGCCGGTCAGCGGAAACATGTTGCAGCAAAAGGCACTTGGCTATGCCTGTATGCTGGGCATCAATGATTTCAAAGCCAGCTCAGGGTGGCTGACCCGTTTTAAGGCCAGGCATGAAATCGTCGCTAAAGTGCTGTGTGGGGAGTCGGCCTCATCAGACGCCGACGCTGCATCTGCTTGGGCATCAGCTACTGTGCCGGAATTAATGGAGAAATATGCCACATCAGACATATACAATGCCGATGAAACGGGACTTTTCTTCGAGCTCCTCCCCTCCAAGACGCTTCACATGAAGGGCCAGCCATGCAGCGGAGGGAAGCATAGCAAAAAGCGTGTGACTGTGCTCCTGTGCTGCAACATGGACGGGTCTGACAAGCGCTGCCCACTGGTGATAGGCAAAAGTGCGAAGCCGCGGTGCTTCAAAGGTGGCAAGAGCCTGCCCGTCAAATATGTTGCCAATAAGAAGTCTTGGATGACACGGGCCGTTTTCAAAGAGTGGCTAACCGCTTTCGACCGTGACATGACGGCAAAGAAACGTAAGGTTTGTTTGCTTATCGACAATTGCTCAGCGCATAACGTTGAAGACGTTCAGCTTCAAAGCGTGAAAGTAAGATTCTTCCCGCCGAATTGCACGGCTTTAATCCAGCCGCTGGATCAAGGTATTATCAATAGCGTTAAAAGCGCTTATCGACAGCGACTGATTCAGCGGCTGGTGTAAACATCGACACCGGTCGGGCAATCAAAGTGGATTTGTACATGGCTGTACAGATGGTCTCAGCAGCGTGGACGGCAACCAGTCGCAGTATCATCTACAACTGTTTTGTGCACGCCGGCTTTCACTCCGATGCTCAACTGGCAGCGAACTCCACGTCGGACGAGGAAGGCTGCAGTACAATTGCTCCACCCTCCACAGAGGCCAATGCGGCATGGGCAGCCCTTCAGGACTCCGGAGATGTGCCGGCCGATGTTCACATCGGCGACTACATCGCTGTTGACAGTGAAGTGCTAGCTCACGAGGAGCTGAGTGACGAAGCTATAATTGAGGGCGTTCGCCACAACGACGCATCATCGGATGATGACAGCGACGCGGAGGACTTAGCGCCACCACCTGCAATAAAAGTGATGGATGCTTTTGATGTGATCCGCAGATTTTTCGGTGCTCACGATGACGACGTCGCGATGCAACTGTTCACCGAGTGCGAAAGCCGCGCCACTGCACTCGTGGCAAAAAAAAAGAAGCAGAAGAAGCTGACCGACTTCTTTGGAAATAAATGATGTTTTGGGACTATGTGGTCCAACCTGACAGTGTTTTTGGGCTGTTTTCACCTCAACGAAATTTCGCGCGCCCCGTCAGTTTCGTTGTAGCGAGGTTCAATTGTAAAACCATTCTAGGAGACACGAGGGAACAAACTTTAGGGTTGATTTTCTCGGCTTCCATTTTTTCTGCGATTCTTTTGCGAAAATCCTGTGGCACACACAGCGGCCAAAAGGAAACAAAATACAAAAGTGCTGCACCCCTAGGCCTCATGCAGTAAGTGTGGCCAAATCATACTGCTTTGCAGAAGTATGGCACGATAATTTTGAGCCCCTGCTATGCTGGCCTTCTCTTGGAGGGAGCAAAGCAGCTCCTTCATCCCCAGGGATAACTAAGTGTGTCTACTCTACAAAAGCAGGAAACTATAAGGCGTGATATTTTTGTGCAAGGCATAAGTTCATGCAAGCAGGCTGTTACTGGCTGCGAGCAAACACTGTGAAGGTTTTGCTCACCTGAGGAATGCCCAGGGCAGAGGCCTTTTCAAGCAACTCCCGGCCAGAATCGGTGCTTCCCTTCTCGTAGCCATTCAGGTAGAGCACACCCAAGTTGTAAGTTGCCTGAGGATGGCCACGAAGGGAGGCTTCCTTGTAGTGCATCACGGCCTGAAAAAGAGGAGTGGACCATAGCTGCGACTGCTGCCTGATCGATAGGCTTTGCATACCTAAGATCCACAAACAGTACTTGACTGACAGAGGGACACATCACAAATGCAGCTGTACCCTTTACATGCGCTGTCGCACCATCTGCCAAGTCCGTTTTTAATGCACTTCCCAAAAAACAGATCTGTGCCAACCAGCTCAACTTCAAAAGCAATTTTAACACCGAGTTGGCAAGTGGTAAGCCTCATCTTTAGACATAGGTCGGCACACTCACTCATGAGTGCACTCATGTCGCCTCACTCACACTCACACTCACGTCTGTGAGTGCGAGTGTGAGTGAGTGGTCGTGATTGTGAGTGGACGTGAGTGTGAGTGCGAGTGAGTGGGTGTGAGTGAGGGGGGTCACTAGTGTGAGTGCGAGTGAGTGGATGTCAGCATGGGTGGCGATGAATGTGAGTGTGAGTGAGTGGATGTGAGTGTAAGTGGAGATGTGTGTGAGTGCGAGTGAGTGGATGTGAGCGTGAGTAGAGGTGAGTGGTGAGTGGATATGTTTGATGAGTAGATGTGAGTGGACATGAGTGGCAATGAGGGGTTGTGATTGGACATGAGTGGTTGTGTGTGGACGTGAATGGCAATGAGTGGTTGTGAGTGGAAATGAGTGGACATGAGTGGCAATGAGTGGTTGTGAGTAGACGTGAGTAGCAATGGGTGGTTGTGAGTGGAGGTGAGTGGCAATGAGTGGATGTGAGTGGTGGGTGGACGCGACAGCGAAGTCTGTCATGTATGTTTCGCGACGACGATACCCGCTTAGCTATTTTCATGTTGTTGACAGCTGAGGGAAGCAAATATTGATTACTGAGGGCGCTCGAGGCAGCATAAAACATCATGTGCTCATGTCTTTGGACAACCGAAGCAGAGGATTCCGCTGGCACAGGAACGGCAATATTTCGTTGCATTTGTAGTTGACCATTGGCACGGGCGCAGACCCTTCGCGGATGCAATGTGCCTCTACAAGTTTTGTGAGATCCTTTATCGAATTTCGCATTGCCAGTCCTGAAAATATAGGCAGGTGTATCTTGCCACGCTCCTCGCACGGCTCGACTTCATATACACAAGAGTTACGATGCTTACTGCTGAAACAACGACTGTCCGCTTCTTGGCAATGACTACCGTAAGATGGGATCTCGAGGGCTGCAGTGGACTCAGGTTTTTTTTTTTGTGTGCCCAAGTGTGTGCATTGCAGAGCTCTGCTCTGGCTGTAATTTGTTGATTGGGCCGGACCCACGCGAAAACCTGACCTACTTGGCGCCTAAGCTTTGTCACTGGGGGAGTGAAATCGAAAGAAGCTTGTGAAATGCGATTTTGTTTATTTTTCGTGTTTTCAGTGAAGTAAGGCGCGCGCTACAAAATGGCTCACAAGTTACCTGCATACGCATTCTTCCGCGAACAACGTTGAAGAATAATCAGGTGAAATGTAAGCGCCCCCTATCACCACGCGGATGTGCATGTGGTATCCGCACGCACTAGCCTCAAAAACATCGCGCTGGTTTGTAAAACCTCCTTCAGACAGGGATTATGTGCAATGCAGAAAACGTTCTGCGCTGCATACATGTCTACAGATCGGTCACACATAGTAGCTTAGGAGGTTTTGTAAATGGATTGCTAATGACAACTCCCCTTAGCATCGTTATTACGCGGGGAAATCCTCTACTTGCGGCTCATTCCAGCCATTTTCCTTTGCGTGAGGAAATCACTCGATCGTTTGAAAAACACGCTCCATTTTCGATGCCCGAAAAGTATTCATAGTTGCCATTTGACTCCAATGTGTTCAAGCAGAGTCACGGAACGTCATTGTCAAGCAAGACCAAATATTGGTAATTAGACACCATCCAATACTATTGCCAAGACAAATTCATTATTTTTACTTAGACACCGTTATAGGCGCGCGCACAAGGGAGGGAGGTGCCACCCCCCCCCCCCCCCCCCACTCCCCCTGAATCGTCTAAGCCCCCTAATCGCCAAGTCTGCCTCATACAATTACTTGTCGGACCTGTTTTGTCACAGGTTACAGTGCAGTGCTATGTCCAGTCAGGTTTTTTAGTGGCCGAAGACCCATGATGTTGCGTTCAAGAACTGTTTACTGTCCGGGTCATTTTGAGGCAAGCTTTTCAGGTTCTTTTTTGCTGTGACAGTGAAAAAAACAAATCTGTCACATATTTGCTGGGGTTTAGAGAGAATGGAAATTACTCTGGAAGCGGGATGTTACACTGATACTTCAGCGACGCAGTGGCATGCCTTCCTCTGCCGGTACTCACGTGGTGAACAAGGGAGCCGAAAGCCTCAGTGTGCTTGCGAACGTTTCAACAAGAGGGCTGTCTTAGTCAGGATGAAGACAAGACCTCTTGTGAAAACTCTGGCAAGCACCCTGAGCCTTTCCCCTCTCTTCGTTCACAGTTTGAGTTTGAAGGAACCAGCGGCTTATCTTCTCTATACTTTATATTCCTCTGCCGATGTTACAGATTAAAATAAAAACTACTGCTGAATAATCTCTTCTATATTTTGAAATTACATCGCATGGAAAAAATGTTTTATAACCATTCCTCACCTTTGCGCTCCGTTCTGGCCGTAAGGGCCTAGGAGAGAAGGTTGAGGGTGGGGTGGGGGCACTGCGCTGAAACATGGCTCATTTTCATGCAGAACCCTTCGAACGCCTATGGACACCGTTCAAAAACTTCTCTAAGGATCTTAGCTGACGCTGAACAGGCACTCATCGTCTCAGCAGCAAGCCCGGAAGCGCACGTGCGTACCATTCAGTGCATGGAATATGCGTCATCAGTGACCAGTTTCATCGAGCAGTGAAGACGTGAAAATTGGCCAAACAGCCCGACAAAGCCTGGGCCGCTCAGCACCCCATCTTTGCGACACAGGCTATGCTAGGGGAGCCATGAGGGCAGTCGGCTGCCGCACTCAATCTCTCAACCCCTCCGTTGTTAGCAAACAAGGAAAGAGTGAGTGAACGTGAATGAGAGTGAGCGGACATGAGTGTGAGTGGTTGTGAGTGTGAGTGAGTGGTTGGGAGTGCGAGTGGTCATGAGTGTGAGTGAGTGGTTGTGAGTGTGAGTGGTCATGAGTGCGGGTGTGAGTGAGTGGTTGTGAGTGTGAGTGGACATGAGTGCGAGTGTGAGTGAGTGGTTGGGAGTGTGAGTGGACATGAGTGCGAGTGTGAGTGAGTGGTTGTGACTGCGAGTAGTCATGAGTGTGAATGCGAGTGAGTGGTTGTGAGTGCGAGTGGTCATGAGTGGGAATGTGAGTGAGTGGTTGCGAGTGTGAGTGGACATGAGTGTGAATGTGAATGAGTGGATGTGAGTGCGAGTGGCCGAGTGTGAGTGTGATTGAGCCACGTCTATTGGTGCCGAGGTATGTCTTTAGATGCTGTTAGCAGAGAGCAATGTCTCGAAAACTGACAACTTGCTAAAGCCATGAACACAAGCGTTAAGACGGGCAAGCTCAACAGGCCTTGGTTATGCACCACTACAGCCATGCAACTGTGCTACATTACCTTGTCCAAATCCCTGCCGACACCTTTGCCAGTCTCATAGCAGACTCCCAAATTGTAGTACGCCCGGGCAGATCCAAGCATCTTAGCTCGCTTGAAACTTTCCAGTGCCTTCTTTTCATTAGTTGGCAGCAGCTCAGCACCCTTAATGTCCTCGAGGCAGGCAAAATATTCTCTCATCACATTAGCAAGCTGTTCACTTGCTTCAGCAGGCTGCAGAAGAAAGGACAAGTTAGATCGGCGAGTTTTCAATGAGAGGTCCTTGTTAATGAGCGAGACTCAAAACTGGTGGCACTGCCACTCACAGAAGATGGCTCAGGCGGTTCCTCCTCAACTGAATAGACACCATCTGCAGACAGTTCAGCAGGCTTTGACCAGGTCTGCTGTTCTCTTGGCAAGATCGACCTTGCTGAGGCAGGCAGTGGGGAGGTAACAACAAGACGAAAGACGAAGTTCCGTATGATGTGACACAGGCTCAAACACCGTTGCTTGTCTTCCAAGGTGCCGTCTATGCCGGCAATGGTGCGGCCAGCTTTGTCGCTGCCCCACAGGCATCGCCTGCTGTGCAGCTGCACGTTGAGGCCCACTGCAATGAGTGTCCCCTGTGGAACAGTGAAGGCCAGTGCAATAAATCAAAAACCATCGCAGAGATTTAGCAAATGTCATCACAGCACAGTATTTTGCATGATGTTGCAACAGTATACTGTAGCAATATGGTTCCAGCAGTGTTTCCTGAGAACACCGCTTGGGTGAAAATTATATTTTAGTCATCGAAGCAAACCGGATACTCTTGTTGTTTCTTGCGCATTTTATTCACACTGAAAGCAAGCACAATACCTGAAACACCACTACTGTACAGCACATACCATACGATCCAGAAAAGTTTATGCAATAAGGATTGCACGACAGAGCTTTATACAGGTATAAACATTATAATTAGGACCCTTTTTTTTCTTTTCTTTTTTTAATCTGGTGAAGAAAAAAAGGGAGGAGAAATCACACAATTTAGAAGTCAAATTTGGGCATAAATCAAGTTACTAAAAAAAAAATTGCCACTCAGTTTTCTTTTTTTTTTTCAGGCAGACAAAAAACTAAACGATGAGCATGCTGTTTATTACCTTCCCAGACCAACAAAGGTCTAGCTTAATAATAATTTTTGTATTTGCTCACATCTGCATGCACTACTATTCTGATATGCACCCACTCTTGCCATAAGGCACTAATGG
This sequence comes from Amblyomma mixtum, assembly GCF_055824585.1. NCBI lineage: Eukaryota > Metazoa > Arthropoda > Arachnida > Ixodida > Ixodidae > Amblyomma > Amblyomma mixtum. The sequence continues at coordinate 287,531,706 of NC_143012.1, read as the reverse complement.
TCAGTGCTCACACATGATGTCGGCAGAAACTTGAAAAAAAAAAAAAAAAATTCAACAGTGACACATTACATATCGGTTTCACTGACTCAATATTCCAGCGGTGAATGCTTAAATTGGTCAGTATGAATAAGCTTGTCTCACATGACAGTACGCGGAGTAAGGCAGTCCCTGCTTATGTTAAAAAAAAAAGGGAAAGAAAGCTACTGAAGGATTTGCACTCTGTATCAACTGATGTTTTTGTTCAAAGATTGTACTTGCAATGAACAGCCACAATATACCAGCTAGTGCAGGCAAACTGATCACAACTGCTGGATGCAGCAATGTTATGCTCCCGAGAAACAGGCACTTTTCAACAAATATAAGAGCTGACTTTCATTGAATATTGAAGCACAAGAAAAGTGTGGTGCTGTGACACAGCCTGATACAACTGTCACTTAGGAGCTGGGCAGCTCAACACCAGATGACAGCGTGTGCACGCCAGGATGCTTAGTTTAAAGCGGCACCACTGACACTTCATTACACATGAAAGAATCATGTAGTTAAAGGCTTTCTGATTTGAGTCAAAGGTTCTAGCACATGCTGATGTCTAGCAAGATTAGAACTGGTCGACACTGATCTGGTTTCAAAAGATTTTGGCAGTTATCACGTGTTGCGGAAATAAACACGCCCCGCAAAATGCTTCTTTCAGATAAACGGGCGCATTGTTCGAGCTCAAATTTAGCATAGAAATGGCATTTGGTCGGCAGAATTGTTTAATACCACGTTTGCTTGGGGTACTTACCTGATTAGAACAGAATAAGTCGGATATCCACATCGTCTCCGGCGACGACGAAGAAAATTAAGCTGCTCTGTCAGCTGTCGCACCGGTGGCGCCATCTCGTTTGTTGGTCATGAAGAATCAGCAAAGGAAGGAACCTAACCCCCCGAAACCCCTTCCTTTGCTGATTCTTCTCGACCAACAAACGAGATGGCACCACCGGTGCGAAAGCTGACAGAGCAGCTTAATTTCCGTCCTCATCGCCGCAGACGATGTGAATATCCGACTTATTCTGTTCTAATCAGGTAAGTACCCCAAGCAAACGTGGTATTAAACAATTCTGCCGACCAAATGCCATTTCTATGCGAAATTTGAGCTCGAACAATGAGCCCGTTTAGCTGAAAGAAGCATTTTACGGGGCGTGTTTATTTCTGCAACACGCGATATGTGTGCCACATAATTTGTGGTGGCCTGTGCTCTGCTCTGGTCAATGCTTAGTGGGTAAATGAGTCCAAGGGAAATGATAGCAGCTCTAAATACTGCTCCGGTGTCTAAATGCTGATTTACTAAACTACATCAAATATCACTAGCTTCAACTCCTACGGAGCAGGGTGTGATGGCTATCGACTGCAATGCTGCTTGGTTAAACGGGTGCTGAAATTTTTTGCGACCACAAAATAACATGTACAAAATATTTCACATAAACTCTCTTTTTATTTCGGTACACTGTCAACCCCAACCGGGGTTTTTACAGGGGGACGTAAAGCTCGTTTTAACTGTGAACTCAGTGTACTAGGGACCCAGGATTTGCAATAATCTTCTATTTGCCGGTTTTATCCGTGAATTTCACTGTCTGACCTCCAGAAAATAGACCGATACAGGGTAATTACCCCCCCCCCCCCCCCTTTTTTTTAGAAAAGAACTCTACTCAAAAGCACACATATCAGTAAGCAATAAAAGCGGCACTGCCGCAACAGGCTCAAGCCAAAAGTTTACCATCAGGGTAGAGAACTAGCAATGGATACTCACCACCCATCCGACAGTTTCCATGAAACTGCATGTTGGTCTGCTCGTATAGAATCGTCCATCGTCATGACAAGTTTCTCGTTCTCGTCTTTCGTACTGGCGCTGTCTATTTGCGCCGAGATTTGCAGCTGGGACAATGAACCTAAGACCAGAAAAAAAAAAATAACAAACGTCGGAGCTCCCGTCTCAAGCGCACACGTCCAAACGAACATATCTCGTAGTACATACCTCTGGGTGTCTTGTTTGTCAGGAGAATCTTCCGACTTTGGTTTGCACTGCTTACGCAGTCTCCATCGCGCAAAACCTAAAATTAGGGATGTGACAGTAAATAAAGCGCACTTTTGCTGGAATAACGGTGCTAATTAACTACGAGTCCCTCGTGCAACATGGGAACTCACCTCTGAAGTTTGAACGCCACATTCGGTGTCGTTAAGTCTGGACGCTAAATGCAAAAGTTTAAGTGCTTCGGTTAAGTTGAAAAATCAGATCCTAATCGGCTGTTCACAGCGACTACAGCAAAATCCGCGATAAGATCACAGCTGCTGAATGCAGTGCACCGCGCGCTGCCATATCACGCCATTATGCTCAGCTCACATCTACCCAGCATCTACCGTTGTTGTCGCCAGCGGCCGCCAGTTGGTTGATGGTCGCTGGCGGCCAGCTGGCAACATGCCACGGCATACATAAAGCATGCTTGCACAAATGGCGTAACCGTTTCTGTTTTTGCACGCCACTCAATCCTTATAAATTGTGAAGAGGGAACAAGTTCTTTGCGTGCAACTCTGCAGCGGGAAAGGCTGCGCGCTGCATGCAGACACGCACTACCGCACGCAGCCCACCGCAAGAGGCAGCACCTCTCTTTCGTGCCGCTTGGACGACTTGGAGCACGTCCGTGATTTGGAGCATTTGGAGCTTGAATGCGCACGTGGAGCTTTTAATTTCAAAGTCCATGTCTGGTATCCAGTCGTCAGCATACTACTGAGAAACTGGTTCTTTAAAACACCCGTTTTGATCTTACGAGTGGGTTATAAAAGAGTCTGCCACATCGGATACCTCGAGCAGACGACAAGCGGACGCGCCGTGCGAGCGCTCGTAGAGGGGCGGAAATTTCAAAGACCCCATAACAACTGTCCCACTTTGAGTCCCCATAACAATTGTGAAGGTCAGTCTCATCGCGATCAATAGACTCAATTTTTCAGTGGCTAGAGTCTGGTGGGCTTAATTTTATGGGTTTAATAGGAAATGAGATGGGATTCAATATTTTAACGAAATGCAATGCTGTATATTTATAATAATTAAATGGAAGAAATTCGCCCTGGGGTCTTGTCCGTAAAGCTCAGTATCTTAATCCCAGGTGAAAAATTGTTATTGGGAATCTACTGGTTCTGTTGGAACCAGCAGGAAATTTTACCTGTGGTTGTACAGGTTTCAGTAGGCCGGGTGCTTACTGGTTTTCTGCTGGTCGTACTGGTTACAGCACTGTCCTTACTGGTTTTCTGCTGGCCACAGCGTGCAACCTAACTGCTGGAAACTTTTTGAGCTTTTTTCTTGTAATAATTATATCCTTCAGCTAGAGAAACCTCTTTGACCGCGAGTGCTGAAAATGGAATAAATAGCTAGCACCAAAAATGTTGAACACCCATAATGGGGGGTATATTATACAACGTGCATTATAATGTGAATGCATGAGTTCTGCATGAAAGTTTGTATATTGTAACGCTTTGTTGCTCTATCGCTGCTTGAGTGGAGTTTGCAGCTGTGGGTGTGTTCCCACTATTGGTAGATCAGCTGCTAGTCCTGCAGGATGAATTTACCCTAGGGTGCAAGTGTTTTAGTGCGAAAACATATTTCTAGTCACATTCCCCGGGTTTCAGCGGTGTGTGTCTGCGTATGGGCGTGAAGCTCTGAATACAAGTGCAAATGGCTCACTGGGTCAGTGGGTACCTCAATAGCGCTATAGCTGCGAGTAGGGGCGGTGGCGTCCGCCTGCTAATTGAGGCAGTCATGCGCTTTTAACTCCTTTTCTCAAAACCAGCGCAAGTTTAGACTCTTGATTTCGAGGAAAGCAAAGGCGAATATATGTGTGGCTCCCTGGCTCAGTGGCGGTGGTGTCTACCAGCAAAAAACCGTACTTGCTTTTGTACAATAAGACCAGTTACTGCGGTTTAATAAAACATATAGGCACGACCATTTTTGACTGGATAAAGTTAGCACAGATAGGTAACATGTAGCTTATGTTGTAAATCAGATAGCGGTAACTTTATCGTTTATTGTTAACCCCGTGTACTGTGCGATGTCGGAAAGACCCCACGTGGTCGAGATTTCCGGAGCCTTTTATTACGGCGCCTCTCATAGCCTCAGTCACTTTGGGACGTTAAACCCCATAAACCAAACCTGTACAAGATATTTTACTGGAAAAAGAAACACTAAGTGCTGAGACTTGCACCTTGTGTGTTGCACACCTTGTGTGCGTAACACTTATAGTGTTTTTGATTTTTATTATATATAACATAATCGATCCATGCACATCAGACCGACATATGTGGCCTGTCGCGTTGCGTGCCATGTGTTGAAATCGGAGGAACGCTTTTCCAAGATGTTTATCGTTGGTCTTCTGATTGGAGCAGCTAGCACGCTTTCAGTTCAGTGCTCCTTTCGGGTATTAGCTGCCACAAATTAGCTAAAAACATCAATGATGCTCTCACACAATTTCCATTTTAGATGCATATAGTTCTGAGTTCATTCGTAACCTAAAGTTTTTCTTCAGGTAACATCTTTCGCGCAAGTGGCGTGCGCTTTCGGAAGCGTACGTTTGCTCGAGCAGACGACGCAAGTGAAACCAAAACAACTGAACAACAGGTCATACAAATTAACTAACAAATTAGCAGTTAAATGCACGTTTTTTATTGCCGGTGTGTTATTATAATAACAAATTGGCAACCAAGTTTCCCTGCGAGTCTTGATCACGTCTTGATGCTGTGCTGCCTCCTTGCGGCTACCACGTTTTTTTTTCCATGTTTTTTTCGCTTCATCCGCTGCACCCTCTCCCCTGTGCTCCTCTCTGTCGGCGCCAAACTTTTAATCATGGTCGGCGCTCCTTTGTCATTTAGTTTCATTGCCTGTTGACAGGGTAGTAACTGTGCCTTCACTGTTCACTTCTCTGAGCGATGGACACGTTGTTGAGCCGTACAAGTCAACGTGATGAACAGAAAAGCATGAGCTTTGCAGGTATAGTTGTTCGAGCAGTTACAGTCGCGTATTGTTTACCGTGTATGTAGTATGTACCTCATGGTTTCAGATTGCGACACGGAGCTGCATCTAGTCAACACATCCTACCTTAGTGGCTTGAGCCCACTAAATACCAGTGGCTCGGTCTCGCTCATCGAAAAAGTCAAGGAGAAGCTGAGGGAAAACACGCGAAAGTTGCTGTGCCTGCCTCTCACTCAGCAGCAAACAGAACCTGGCTCGCAGATCAACGATTCGTTTTTTGGTCTGCCAATAATCGTGCGTAGCTTGATCGAGCTGCACCACGGTATCACCGAGCTGTACGGTAAGCCGCGGGCCATTTTTTTTTACGTTTTATTTAGTTTGTACTGATTGCTACGGCAACAGTTTACGAACCTCAGAAAGAACAAAATGCGTTTTTTTTAAAGTGATGTTGCAGCCCACTTGATTGCAGCTCACATTATCTCAAATCCGAGTGGGCAAATTTCCCCAGACAGCATGCGCGTAGTTGGAGGCCACCCCATTAGCATAAGCGTGTTGACCCATCTACTTTGTTTTACTGCCCTGTTTTCAGTTTGCTTACCCTTAACCCCCCCCCCCCCCCCCCCGCACGCACGCACGCACGCACGCACGCACGCACGCACAAACAAACAAAACGATTTCCTCATTTAAAGTAATTTTAGAACTGTAGGATTCTGTGCTTTATTTGTTTTCAAACTGTTTGTTTCTCTAGCGCTTCTAATTAGTTCCATGTTTGTTATTCTCATATGGATAACTCGGAACAAAGTGGCACATACCCTTCGAAGGAGGCTCTCTAGCCAGTGGCATCCACTGGTCGTCTTTATGTTGTCTTGGTTGATGGTGTTAATCTGTGATTAATCCCACGGTTTCTGCCAGTCCTCTGCTGTCACCCAAGCAGGTGCTAGAGGATTAACCATGAGGTCATGACAATAGTTTAGTTTAGTTTAGTTTATGGGGTTTAACATCCCAAAGCGACTAAGGCTATGAGTAGGGCCCGGAAATTTAGGCACTAAAAAACCCCGCAATAGGCAGGCATCTAGGCTCTAAAAAATATTGAAATAGGCGCTGTGAAGCAAAAATAGGCGCTTTGAATAATACTCTTTATTCAAAAGTACAAGATTTGTAACTCAAGCATGGAGCATACGCAGTCCTCAACTGAAGCAATAAAGCACATTCTCAGGTTTTCCAACTTGACGCTCCTTCGGTTTTCGCTAAGCATCACATGAACTTAGTGTCGCGAACCTAAAACATGAGAGTTGACAGGTGATGTGGCCATATCGTCTCCACGTAGAAAGTCTCTGATTTGGGAAATTGTTTCTAGGCATCTATTTTTTTCTACTAATTGTTACATCTTTGTAGAAGCAGTAGCGCCCTTTCCTTCCAGTCCCCGAAGTGCTGCTCGTACTTCTGCCACAACCTTCAACGGTTCATCTATTCATCTTCAACGTTCAAGTTACAATTCGAGAAAACGTCCGGCGAGACTCGCGCCTTTTGTGCGTGCATTGGCGCGCGCCTTTCACCATACATAGACAGATGTCTCAAAATCGAAAAACGGCACCGAGGACCGAAGTACCGGATTTAGGCATTTATAGGCAAAAAGTGCGGTTAAATAGGTTGTATTTTCTAAAAAATGACAAAAATGCAGGCAAGGGCAAAAATCCCCCGTTTAGGCATTTACAGGCATGTTTAGGCAAATGCCTAAATATCCGGGCCCTAGCTATGAGAGACGCCGTAGTGGAGGGCTCCGGAAATTTCGACCACCTGGGGTTCTTTAACGTGCACTGACATCGCACAATACACGTTGATGCCTTCGGCTAGAGGGTCTCCTTTGAAGGGCATTTAATTGCTGCTTTGTTCTCTTTCTATACGTGCTGCTGCCCTTTAGGGATATTACAGGAGTGGGTGTGAACGGTATCAATTCTAACAACTAAGTGTATACCACAGTGTGAAATAATAGGAACAAAAATGAACAGTATAAGCAAAGATAATAAATGCAAGATGCAAAAAAATCTAACACTTTTCAGTAGTGGCTTAAAATAAATGTAGACAGAGTGCACGAGTAGAACTGGGTAAAGAATTCAGGTATTCTATTGTATATGGAAGGAAACAGTGTTTAAAAGTGTCATCATGGGTACGTTAAGGGGCGACATTCAGGTTATGGAGGCTTCTTGCTGTTTACCTGATTACAGTACAATGTGCGGATTCGCTTGGTGGCTCAGTGGCTTTAGTGTTTGGCTGATGAGCCCAAAATTGTGGGATAAAATCCTGCTGTAGGCAAAATGCAAGAACATGAAGATGTGTCTGCTGTGTGATGTCTGTGCAAGTTAAAGGGCCTGGATGGTTGCATTTAATTTGGAGCTCTCCACTTTATTTCTTTGCTAAACTGTTCAGCAGTTCTTTGCTTGAGTAGAGGAGCAGTCCTGTGTTGTTTGCCTCCATTCTGTATAGTGCGCAATATGCATGTGCAGCTGCAGTCAATGTACATTTTCAGGAAGCAGGATATTCAGAATTGTCCATACTTGAACCTTCTTGGCTAGTTTTTAAGTGGACAGGAAAAGGTAGCTGTTGTTTGTACAGGGTGGTCTACCCTTAGGGTTATCATGTGAGTGTGTGGCCGCATTGTCTGGAGCAGCAGTGTGTCCGTCGCAGGCACACATTGCAGTGAAGTTTGAGATGATGCGAAGCACCACTTCCAGGTCCATTTTGGCCTGTGCCTCTTTGCATTGGTGTGTGGCTGTGTTGAATGCACTGGCGCTTCGAAGAGTGCACACTCATGTCTCTCCGTAAGAGTGGAATGCCCTGTACAGGTGTCAGGTGCTTTGAGAGAAGTATCTAAAAAAAATGAGAAAAAGGCAACCTCTGTTTGTTCTAGATGCCATCTGTTATTTATGTGGTGCTTTATGACTGTACCTATCCTCATGCAATCTGGGGTTTATTACCTGTGAATGTCATGTTATGATTATGGCTCTGGTGGGATTGTAACATGTGGGTGGCTGTGGGTGCTTTATCGCCACTGAGTTCTCGTGGTGAAACAAACAAGGAAACACCGCAACTTGTCAGGAGAGTTTTATATGCATATTACTTGCCGGTCTTGTGTGATGTCCTGTAGGCAAGTTAAGCAGGTTTTAGATTAATTGAAAGAAAACTAAGAAATTACTATTTTATCACTTTGGTTTTGCTTTGTGATATTTACAGACTGGCAGAAAGAATGTCTGAGCCTGCCTGCCCTTACTCAAAGGAAGAACCTCATTTACTCTTTGCCCACAAGCGGAGGCAAGACTCTTGTCGCCGAAATCTTGGCATTTAAGGAGATTCTTTGCTGTCGCAAAAGTGTCCTCTTCATCCTTCCGTATGTGTCCATTGTTCAGGAGAAGGTACGTGCGTTCACCTTTGTGTTTTGATTACATTCTGCCTGCACAGCTAGTAATGTTGCGCTGATAAGAATTCTTGATCTTTATTAACTGAATAATTACGCTGCTGGAAATAGAAGTGACCTAGTCATATTGCCACGTATCATTGTAGCGTCCGTTCGTTCGCGCAAGGCCGCAGAAAAGGGGTGTTATCATTTTTGTTCCTGACGCGAGAAGCGACCGGACTAATCTCGATTGTTCACAGCCATGAACAGCTGCATCTACGTTTTTCCAGATTACTCTAGATGATCTCGACCTGTTATCTGGAAGTTTCCTTGCCGGCTTTAAATTGAACGATGCCGCGAGCAGCGGGTATTCGTAGTTCGACGATTGACAAGCACGCTTGTTGCTTACGCCGCCACCGAGTGATTCAGTTATTTTGCGGGCGCAAGTCAGCCCAAATAAAGAGCTTCGTTTGCAAGTCTTTCTGGTGTCTTCCTGACCGCTGGACTGCCGTCACTACAACGTGACATCTGGTGGAGGTGCTGGGTAGCCTTCCATGTACCGGATACCCCCAGCAAGTCGCGACGCCAGCCCTTCGAGTCATTCACCGGAGGACTTGACTCCAGTCTACCACGCAGCCTCTTGGAGCCTCCAGCCATGACTTACGCCGCAGCAGTGCGCCGTCCTGCACCTCAATGACGGCACCTAAGCCCCTATCGCCATTAGACAGCTGCGCTGGAGCGCCGCCCTCTCGCCCCAACTCGCCCGTCCTACGAGCGTCGCACACGGCCTAGGAAATGCGACGAGTGGAGAACACCCGACCAGCGCCGCCAACTATGCTTCCACTGCGGAGAAGCCGGTGACATTCTCCGGTACTGCCCATACAGGAGAATGGGCATCCGAGGATTTTCTTACGACGCCCCACGACCCCGACCTGGCCTGTGACCAGCCGCAATCGAAGAGTTCTTGCATCGGGAAGAATACTCATCGCCGAGCCGCCCATCTCGTTCTCCGTCGCCATCGTCACCGCGCTATGTATCTCCTAGCCGAGGCTACGCAGTGCGCGGACGCTCCCCCGGCCCCCGAAGGTTAAACTGAATAAAGCAGCCTCTGGAGGTGAAGTTGCTTCTGAGCGCAAGAACTAAGACCGTCCATCGACGAAAGCACAAGACTATGCCTCAACTACGACGACGACCCCTACGACGACGACACTTACGACGACGGCCCCTATGACGACGACCCCTATGACGACGACGACAACTACGACGCCGACGACAACTACGACGCCGACGACAACTACGACGACGACACAGCCAGACTTGAAGCTTTTACCGCTGCCCTTAAACCTTATTGCGAACGCTAAAGGACTCGAAGTTCGCATTCTCCGCGTTTATTTTCATTTTAAAGCATCGAGACGATGCTTCTTTGCGAGGGGGGTAATGCCACATATCATTGTAGCGTCCGTTCGTTCGCGCAAGGCCGCAGAAAAGGGGTGTTATCATTTTTGTTCCTGACGCGAGAAGCGACCGGACTAATCTCGATTGTTCACAGCCGTGAACAGCTGCATCTACGTTTTTCCAGATTACTCTAGATGATCTCGACCTGTTATCTGGAAGTTTCCTTGCCGGCTTTAAATTGAACGATGCCGCGAGCAGCGGGTATTCGTAGTTCGACGATTGACAAGCACGCTTGTTGCTTACGCCGCCACCGAGTGATTTAGTTATTTTGCGGGCGCAAGTCAGCCCAAATAAAGAGCTTCGTTTGCAAGTCTTTCTGGTGTCTTCCTGACCGCTGGACTGCCGTCACTACAACGTGACAATATTTGTTCTTAACAACTCTTATAAACTATATAGGGGTTGTGTGAATTGAAAAAAATAATTTTCTGTAATGATGCTGACCTTGCATGCTGTGAAAATGCATCACTGTATGTGCTGGGTAGCAAAGTGGCTTCCAAGAGAACCCACTTGCTGCACGTGGATTCCGACCATGATGAAGGTTCTGCTGCTGAGTTTTTTTTTGCTTTCTTTGGGCTGCCTGCCTCTTTCAAAATGAATGCAGCTTTTGATGATATGTGTTGTGAGTGTTTTTACCAGCAATCTCAGGACGCCATGCTATGCAAAGCATAGTGCCTGATGCCTGCCAGTGTGTTGCTGCTTTCCCATCCAACACAGGTGCGCTCCATGTCAAGCTTTGGAGTGGATCTGAACTTCTTGGTGGAAGAGTACGCAGGGAGCAGGGGTGCTCTGCCACCTCCGAAAAGACGGCAACGCTGTGCTGTCTACTTTGCCACCATTGAGAAAGCACACTTTTTGGTGGACTCGCTCATCGAACAGGGCAGGCTGGATGAGCTAGGCCTAGTTGTTGTTGATGAGGTGAGATGTGTTTATACTTACTGCAAGAATTCTCTAACACCTCAGGGTGTAAACACTTATTCACCAAAAAGTTGCCTAGAGAATGTGCAAACACTCTTTGGATCCATAATGATGGCCAAAGGCTAGTATTGGGCACAGTAACAACACGAAACTGTGGCATCTATGGCGTTGTTAAAAGGAATGCGCGAGAGCAGCAACTTCAAAATGAGTGAATATGTGCAAGGAATATTGTGTACTAGAGCTGATGCAGGAAGCAGTAAAATCATTAATATGTTTTACTAGATGTACTGGTGTCAAGGCAAGCTGCACCTGAATGTAGTAGCTTATGTTTTCATTGTAACACATGGTGTGAACAGAGAACAGAGGACTGTGGTGTGAACGGAGGACTTTTCATCCTTAATTCGGGAAGTTGGGGGAAAGCCTGAGGGAAAGTTGTTCCAAATGTTCTCCACCTGCACTTTTACGCCCACTTTGAAATAAAATGCAGAAGTGTGAAAATGTTTATGAACCAGTATTTGAGCTATCAAAGTTATTCTCAATCCTTTCTATGTAGTGTGATGGAGGTAAGTTGTTTCAAGACCCCCGACTTTATTTACCCACTCTGAAGGCCCCTAATTTTATGCGGCGGAAAATTTTAACTTCTGTGAATTGAGAACAAAAGAATCTTCCACGGAAAGCCTTTTGTGCAGCAGTGGCCACCGTTGCTGTGGCCACCGTTGTTGCTTCGGTTTTGTGCAGCATAGATCTGTCCTCATGTGCATTTTTTTTCCTCCTTCCCTGCTGCTTTTCTTTTCCAACGGTCCATGCCACTTTCCGTGTTTGTGGAGACTCTTTCTTGTCAGTGCGTGCCACATCCATTTGCCTCGATAATCCAAGGTAGTTGAGGAGTTGGCTTTTTCTCACAGCTCACAATCTTGGTCTGTGAGCTTGCTGTGTGCATCTCAAAGAACAGTGAAACTAAATTGATGCGATATTCGTCACTTGGGTCCAAATATAATGCGTGGTGCTTTCTGAAGCAGACGATTTGAGATAGAAATTCTCGTTATATTCGTCCAAATATGGTATTATTGCTTTCGACTGGTGCCACTATTGTGAGTCTTCCCATAGAGGCGTGTGAGCGCATTGCTGTGAGAGCCGCAACACTTGAGCAGATGGTGGAACAAGCATGTCAAGGCATCGGAAGAATTTTGTTTGTTACCAGGACATTCCTTTCAAGATAGTAGAGACAATTAAAATAACCAAATTACCATCATTTTATCATTCATACTAATGCCCACAAACTCAATATCGTGAAGAAAGAGAATGTGGCTGCTAACATACAATTCCGTAAAAATGCTGAAATCCGTGGATTTTTGCATAATCACGGGAAACTAGGGGTCTTGCTCATTATTCATCACAGCTTCTGTTCCTAGTTGCTCTGGTGCTGTGTACGTGCTTATTTCATTCGATTCCTGAGTTGCTTTCTTTTTATTTAATTTAGAGGTCTACACAGGCATTATTGCACGGGGAACAGAAAAAAGAATTATGTAAGAACATGTGAGCACTAATTTACAAAAAATTGTAGATTTAACACAAGAAGATGCAAGCAATAACCTAAGCAAAGGCAAAACACAATTGCATGAGTACTAATTTTCTATTTTTTCATTAAAGACCCTTTGGTTTGAGCTACAGTGTCTGAGGTGGGTCGTGGTTTCCTTTCTTTGCATGATTCCTCAATACATTTGTGCTTTTCTGTTTGTGCAGCTTCATATGCTGGGGGCTGGAAGCAGCAGAGGAGCCATACTTGAAAGCACACTGGTTAAAGTAAAATATGTCTCACGTAAGTGTCCATCTGAGTCAAGGTTGATGCACTCCTCTCTGGCTCCATTTCATTGGAGACCATTGGTTTCATGTGGAGCTGTTGCTCTCGACATTCAGCTAATAAGCGTACATGTAACTAAAACATGTACATATCTTTTGGTTTTGTAGCTGCTGTGGTATGCTTTGTGTTATGTATGATGTGCACTACCTCTGCACTTTCCCTTCCTGTATTAGGCTGCGTTTTGCTGTAAAAACCTATTTTACGCAAGCAAAATATTTCACGAATTCGGCAGAAGTCGCATTTCAAGTATATTTCGTGCACACTAAATTTTGCTGCGCAGACAGGGCAGACCCGTTATTTCTCTCTTCCTTTTGCAAGCTTTGTGACACTGCAAAGGAATTTATGTGGTTTATGCTACATAGTGTTCCACTCTCAAAGAACACTGCAGGCTCTGCAGTGCATAGCAAGAAAACACGCTGATTTTTCAGCACCAAGCCATAAGAATGGCAAAGAAAGCCATTCCTTGCCACTTGCCACTGCTAGTTCCAAAGAGGAAAAAAATTTGCTGATATCAGGTAAATTTGTTTGCCTAATTATAAACCAAAATGTTTTGTACGGCCAGTTTTTCGCAAGCTGCATACGATTAGTGAGGTCCTTGCAAAAATTAAGACATTTACAGTATGTTGCACAGGTTGCAGCTGCTGTCGTTATTTGCCGTTTGGAGTGTTTAGGGAGTGAGTTGTTCCATAAGCAGGAAAAAGAAATCGTCAGCCATCTTTTCTATGTTGATGTTAAAGTAGTTCGATGTGGGAATGGAAGGGTTCTCATTTTTGATAGTGGATGTACGTTACTTGTACGTCCATGAGTAAGTCGTAAGCTCTGTGTAAGACATTAATTACTGTAGTAACCTGCTTGGTTACATATAGCTATGACAGCCGAACATGTGAACACAGGGTACACATTTCAATGTGTTCATATATAGCAAATCACAACCAAGCTGCTTTACAGGCGACACCAAAATATTTTAGTGCTTTGTCTTTGGAACGTCGCATTGTGTCGAAAGCAGGGTGCTGCTTCTGGTTGGAGCATGACTGTGTTTTCAAATTCAAAGCAGAGCGAAGTGATTGAATAGTAAATTCTTCTTTGTTTTTTTTTTTTTTTGCTCTCAGCACACACACAGATTGTTGGCATGAGTGCTACAATTGGAAATATGGATGACCTCGCCACATTTCTTGGAGCTGAAGTTTTTGTTGGATCCTTTCGCCCTGTAAGTTTTGTTAAGTCATGGCTATGCGAGGCATATTAGCCTACAGGGAATGAAGAAGTTAAATGGGCTCTGTAATCTAGTATTGAAATGTAGATTTTGGTAACATTTTTGTGTACTTTGTACGAGTTATGATTTTATCACGTTTTCCAACATGTGCCGGTTTTGGTTTGGTTTTATTTTCTCTGTTGCTAAGTTGCTTTCTTTTTTTCAATTGTTCTCTTGCTCATGCAGGTCGAGCTGAAGGAATACATCAAAGTGGAGGATTACATCTTTGAGCAACAAGGAAAACACGAAGAGGAGCCGTTCCGGGTTGTCCGCAAGCTGCCAAAGGTGCTTTTTTATATGCGGCTTCTTTGCCAAATCTTCCCATTCTCAGGCTGGTGTTTTTCAGTTCTTTGGTCTGCAGTGCCAGTAACTTCAAAGAGTCATGCATGTATGGCTATGACAAATACTGGTTTAGCATATCACTAAAAATGACTCAGCAACACAAAAAAGTCCCACAGAACTTTTGCCAGTGTAAGATTCCAGCTGCATTTGTCCACTGTATCTGATAAACTCCATACATAACCAGAAGTTTTCCATATCAATCAGGACTTTTTTTCTTCCTCCTGGCTGCTTTATTACCATTCTGTCACTTCTTTTTCGACAGTGTGATGTGCAGCTCCTTTGCAGGTTTTCTTGCTGAGGGCCTCGGTTCTGGCAGCCTTGATGCCATAGGAAGCATAAGAGGGTTCTCACGCAGCTTCCACTGTCTCCGTTCGATGACGTTCTACGTCACACCTACGGTAACTCAGGACGTTCTACGTCCGCCGCTTATGAACGGGGGTGGCGCTGATGAACACTCTCAAGGTTAGGTTACTTGTAAACATAAATACCCCTGAAAGCAGAAGATATGACAGCCGTCGCCGTAGCTCAGAGGTAGAGCACCGGACGCGTAATTCGGAGGTCGTGGGTTCGGATCCCACCGGCGGCATGTGGTTGTTTTTTCTTCTGCTTTTCTAATCAATTAGCTTTAAGCGAAACATATTCAGTAATATTCTAAATTGGTCAACACCACAAAATAAATAAATAAATTAAAAATCCCCTGTGCCCCTTGGTTTCTGTGGCTGTTGGCTTCTATCGTAAAATGGTATGGTGTGTTGTGAAGCTCCTTTCACTAGTTGAGGGTTACTTAATTTGATTTCTTTCCTCACTTACCATTGCGGTGATGTTATTTTTTCACAACAGCGAGAACAGATGCAGGACCCCGAGCAGCTGTCCCTGCTGGTGGCAGAGACGGTCCCCAACCACTCGTGCCTTGTCTTTTGTCCTACGAAGCAGAACTGTGAAAGTGTGGCACTGCTTCTGGCCCGTTTCCTGCCACAGTGAGTGCTTCCCTTGAGCTGTGCTTAGCCATTTCATTGTATGCGTAAAATGATCAGAGTGGTTTGCCTGCTCGAGCAAAAGATGGGGAGTGTTCGTAGGACTGCTGCTGGCATACAGCGATGCTTTTTGCAGGTGTGGTAGAAAATGACTGGCTGTATGTATGCCACAGGTTTTGTGCTTGTTGTTAGGTGTATGGCAGTTGCGAGAGTGTCAGCAAAACCTATGCTTAGTTTGATTGCCTGCAGGAAGGACAGTTATGGGGCATGCTTTTGCAGTAGAGTTCATTAGGGCTGTGCACTTATGCGGTCTGTTGCATGTTTACGAACATGGAAAATGCTCATGGACAAAAAGGTTGTTTAGTTAAGTTAGGAAACAAATGTGAGTGAATGATATGAATCAAGAAGAAGGAGAGGGCACAGCCAGGGCATGTAATGCGCAGGCAAGATAACCGATGGTCTTTGCGGGTAACTGAGTGTATTTCAAGAGCAGGCAAGTGCAGCAGGGGGCGGCAGAAAGTCAAGTGGGCGGAGTGGCTAAGAAGTTTAAGGGGGCCAAGGAGGCTGCAGCTTGCAGTGGGAGACAGGGTTAATTGGAGCGATATTGGAGAGGCCTTAGTCCTTTTGTGGATGTAGTAAGACTCATGGTGGTGATGATGGTGGCAGGTCATTGCGGGAGCATCGGCGTGAGGAGAAAGCAAACCTGCTGGAGACGCTCAAAACTGAGGTGGGGCAAGTGTGCCGAATCCTTCGGCAGACGCTGCCCATGGGCGTGGCCTACCATCACAGTGGGCTGACTGTGGAGGAGCGCCGCATTGTGGAGGATGCATACGCTTCTGGGGTGCTCTGCTGCCTCACCTGCACTTCCACTCTGGCTGCTGGTGTCAACCTGCCTGCCAAAAGGTGCCTGCACCCTTTTTGTCATCCCTCTCATGAGTCATCATGTGTTAATTTAAACGACAAGAGTCAGTTTTGCATTGAGGCTGTGAAAGAAGTACGCGATTCGCTTCCTTTGTCATATGCCTACATTCAGGCTTGCACCGCCTAATGCAATGGGTGCATGACAGAAAGTGTTGTGCTTATTCATCATCGTCATCATCATTTATTTACCTTTAAGGGCCCCAGGGGGCATTACATAAGATGGGGGGGGGGGGGGGGGGCAAACAGTAATCAAGTCACAAAGAACAAAGTTGGAACATAAACTTAGACACATGTAGATACAGCTGTGAACACTTCAAAAGAAAAACAAGCGAGTAAGTAGGTAAACACAAGAAAAAGAAAGAAAAAAAGAAAAGAAAAAGAAAAAGGGCCTTCAACAGGAATCGTTTGGGGAATGAATCAATTAACATCTGTTTAAATTTTAGGGAATTAACTTCATTCACAACACTGTCTGGAAGGACATTCCACTCGGCTATGGCAGCTGGCAAGAACGAGGAATTGAACGCATTGGTTGAACCATGAATGCGTTGAATACTACGGCGACTAAACAACCTTGTTGACACATTTAAAAAAAAAAATGCAGGGAAAAAGATTTGTCGTCTGTACTCAAATGTCACATTTTAAAAACCACATTTAAAAAAAAATGTGGCTCAGAAATGAAGTAGTAACTCATAGTCCTTAGTGAGGTACTGAGTCTGTGATGAAGTACTTCTGAGAAATTAATTTCGAATCCTTCACTGTGGCATAGCTCGCTGTTTGCGATGTTGCTTTAGTACGTAAAAAACCCGTCACTCGATAAATATCTTCACTGCTGATGACGCCTGTTCCAGGGTCATCCTCAAGGCACCGTATACTGGCACAGAGTTTCTGACCCGTAGCGTTTATCAGCAAATGGCAGGCCGTGCTGGACGGGCAGGCATTGATTCATCTGGAGAGAGCATCCTCGTAGTGCCCAGCGCAGACAAGGAGAAGGTTGGCAGTCATTTCCATTTGAATTCAGCATGCCTTTGATGTTGGTGGCTGCACAGCTCTCCAATTTTTGTGTAACTTCATGTCGTTGTCAACCAGATGGTCGTCCAGCATTCCATGAAAGAGTGCAGTGTCAAAACATTCACATCAACAGAAGAGCTGAGCACTCTGAGCGCATTCTCATAATCTTGTCTATTCTACCTTTGCAGTTCATGATGGGATGCTGAACGACCATCTGATCAGCTCTGACATGATATGACTAAAAAGTTGTAGAGTTGCACTTTCACATTTTGTTGGCCCTCGGTCGAGGCCACAGCTGGCAGTCACATCGGGGGCCAAGTGCTGTTGGGGCAGTTTGTGACTGATTCATGCTCCTCGTCACTTCACCAATTGTGACAGCTCAGCATATGATAGCGACCAGTCACTCGCTCTTCCAGTGCTTCAGGAGCTGTTAGTATTAGTCTCATGATCTGCTGGCATCAGCTACGGCTTCCACTTCTGTGCCAACAGACTGCGAGAGTGTTGAGTGCTGGGTACAGTCTGTCCTCTCTCTTGTTTTGTCAGGTGCGCAAGCTGCTTGAAGCTCCAGTTGACAGCTGCTACTCGAACCTTCTTCAGGAGGAACAGAAGGCCCTGAAAATGCTGCTGCTGAGCTTGATAGGGCTGCAGGTAAGCTTGCCAGGGCACTGCTTACGCTTCATGGGCAAATGCAGAGCATGCGATTTGGTGAAGGAAAAGCTCTGATATGCCGAGCCCTTTTTGGATATAGTTCATTTCATTTGTGGTCACATAGTCTGGTTTAAGTGTGTCTAAAAAAGAAATAGTTAGATGTCTATTTAAAGTGTGTGCATTACAGTGCTGACACCTCTTTATATCATGACTGGTTTACGTTTGCTGGTGACTAGTGTAATACTTGACAGTATGCTGACCGACAACTTTAATACTAGCTTTTCAGTTATTGTGTTTGAAATTGACCTTGCATTCATGCAGTGTTTGATGTAAATGCCTTTGTGCCATATTTATTGATTTTATCTTGACCTAACTGCAGAACCACGTCAAATTTAATTAAACTAAAAGGAGGTGATGTTAGTATGGCTGACTGCACTAATGTTCAGTGATCATGATGCCAGCCAAAGAAGTTAAACGAGCGGGCACATCTAGGGTGGTTTTCATTGTGAGCTTGCAGAAGCTCCTAGTTGTTTCCACTCACATGTGCACGAGCATTCCTGTGAAATTGGATGTTTTGCACCAACTGAGGAGCTCAAAGAGGTGCCAGGCCAACAGGCTATGCAACAAACTTGAGCTGGACGTGACATGTAGGACATGCACCTGGTGATCAATAGAGCACTGTGGGTGAGCACCATGGAAAGGGGTGACAGAAGACAGCAGAGAATCGAGTGGGATAATGAAATTAGGAAATTGGCTGTTTCTATGGTGAAGGCAGTTTGAGATACTGGGCAGGCTTTTAGTGTTCTATGAACCTAGCTGAATGGATGATGGTGGTATGGTTCGCCTGTGATGTCTGCGTTTCACTGTCTCACGTCCATGAACGAACGTGTCTACATGACAAAGCCTGTGCCACTCACTGTATTCATTCATTTGTCAAATCACCTCTGCACTAACTCCCTCAAGCTTGTGGGTGAAATGTGAAAACATAACATTTAGTACCTGTCATTAACTTGTGTGCTTTATCGAAATTAAAGTGACCCACTTCATTGCAGTGTTTCTAATCAGCCAGGTGCTACTTAGAGACCTGGAACCTCGTGTGGCTGTTTTCCCCTGGTTTGTAGGTGTCCAAGACTGAAGACTCTCTGGCCACTGTGATGGGTTCAACGCTTCTAGCTCTGCAGCAGCGGAAGGAAGGAAAGGATCCACTGCAGACCTTGCACCTGGCACTTGATGAGCTGCGCTCTGCAGGCCTTGTCTTGAACCATGACGGAGAGTTGTGCACCAGCCCACTTGGGCGTGCCGCATTCAAAGGTTTGAGCTGTCTTTATAAATGCGATGGTGTTAAGGGCCCTGTGTCATAGAAAAGCTGGTGCCATCGGTGTTGTTGGCCATTTGGGAAAAAAATCTGTGAAAAATCCTCAGAGTGGCAGGTTGGCCACCTAGGTCATGCGACCTTGTCACGTCATCGCAACCTGCTCACCGGATCAGTGGTGCATCGCTTAACCGCTGCACCATTGCGCCAGGAGTGGTGTGAGGATTCCCGTGTATCTGGGATTGTAAAGTAGAAAATGACCAATTCTGCATACATGGGCATTAACCCATAAACATTATTGCATCATACCTTTAAGGCGGAGCTTATGCGTCCTCTCCAATTTTTCTTGGATACCTCAGGATTTATTTCGGGAGGCCATATAGAGGGGCAGAAACGCTGCGTGCAGGCTTAGGTGCTAAGGCTCTAAAAATCTCAGTGCTTGGTAGTAAATTTAAGGCAACTTCTGTGCATATTGGTAGCATCTTGCATGAATCCTTACAAAAGATGAGCCTTCTGTAAGATGATGCACTTCTATGAACAGGGTAGAGGCCTTAAACTTGCCCTTTCACTCTTCACCAACCCTAATTTGCATTTTTGTCTACTGCTGTGCAAATTAGCTGTGATGGTAATCCATCTGCATTGTAGTAACAGATGCAATGAGTTTTTTTAACTGAGCTGAATTAATTCTCAACTTCAGTTCTAAAAATTGTTTACTATTGTTCCTTGCAGCTAGGTCAATGCCAAGTGTTACCCTGCTTTCCTCGGCATTATTTGGGAAACAGCAGGCAGTGCCTTTCACCCACAGTTGCAATCATGGGTGCTGTTCATGCCAGTAGCTTCTGAATAAAATGTGAATAATGTACGAATAGAGACAAGGTGCACATGCAGAATTTGAGGAAAATGTGCTCAAGTATCAGTCATGTAACTATACAGTCACACAACTACGTAGTGACAAGACTGATTAATCGTGATTGCATCAGTTTGTTTGAGTTGAAGTGCAATCATGTCTTGCTTTTTTTGTGCTTTTTAAGTTGATCTGGCCTGTTTCTCGACCTAACAGCATAATTTTTTTCCACCAGTGTACCAGTTGCAGGTCACCTCTTGTGGTACCGTCTCTTGGTACACATAGTCTCTGCACTGTTCCACATATCATGAATAATTTTCTACGGCAGAAAATTTTAAATTCTAAGAATGGAGAACAAAGAATCTGCTATATTCTGCGGGGCACCTTCCGAGCATGTGCAACCTTCCATGCAGATGTGGCCACTATGCCGTTGCTTCTTGCCTCACTGCTTCATGTTCCGTGCTGCACAGTTCTATGCTTGTTCGCATCCTTTTTTCCTTCCCTCTTCCTTATGATTCTTTCTCTTCCTACGCTTCCTCAACAGCCTTCTCTGCCCTCTCTCCATGTTTGTACCAACTATTCTTCGGCTCAATGGCCAAGGTCATCAAGAAGTCGACTTTTCCTCACATCTCACAGGCCGGGTGGGTGAGCTTGCTGTGGGTATATCAAATGACAGTGAAAAAAAAAATAAAAAAATTGTAGTTTGGTTTCAAATATAACACGATCTGCTTTCTGAAGCAGACTGCTCAAGGAGAAAACTTGCGTTATATTTGTGCGGATCAGTAACATTGCTTTGAACGGGCGCCAGTATCGTGAGACTCGTCTCATAGAAGCATGTGAGTGCGTTGCTGCGGGAGCCGCAGCACTTCACATGCCAGCTTGCTTAACTGGATGGGAGGGGGGGGGGGGGGACAAGTGTGTCAAGGCATAAGCGAAACTTCATTTGTTACCAGATTTTATATTTCAAGAGAATGCAGATGATTAAATTAGTCATATTCTCATAAATCTATCATTCCTGCTGGTGTGCACTAACACATCATCAAAAAAAGACGAGAATGTAGCGGCTTACACACAGTTGTGTGAAAAATGATAAAAATATGGGGGCCTTAATCATGAACATCCACTTAGTTGCCCATATTTCAATCCTGGTTCAGTAACTTGGCAGCTTTAGGGTGTTAACACGTGCTCCCATCACCCTTGCACAGGCTTTGTGATCCCAGTGATAACTGGTTTAAGGGTGTTAACTTGTGGTATGCACCACCCTTACACAGGCTTTGTGGCCCCATCGATAGCTGGTGTGCTGCGGCAGGAGCTGTGGGAAGCCCTGGCTTCCCTGTCCCTGCGCTGTCACCTGCACCTGCTGTACCTGGTCACACCCCGCCAGCTGCCCAGTGCCAGACTGGATCCTCCGACCTACTATCGACTGGTGAGCAGTGGACATCCCCCCAGAGGGAAGTTTGAGGGGGTGAATTTGGGAGTAGTTGATGGTCAGACGGAGTGACGAGCTTGAGAAATTTGCTGGAAAAATGTGGCCATAGCTGGTGCAAAACTAGAAGAAGAAAAGGAGATTGTTGGGAGAAGCCTTTGTTTTGAAGTGGACTCAGTTCCGCTGTGCCGAAAGTGAATTCTAATTGTGGCTCATTGCTTTCTAAGTTTACATTTGGTCAAGAAAGCGGAAGCAGTGAGAACTCCTGGCGATTCTACCAGAGTTCCTAACGGTGGGAGCACACCAGCCGCGCAGGAGTTTCCGTCAAAAGATAAACATGCCGTGATGTTATTGGTGCGCAGCATTTTGGCGTGCTGCATAGGTCTGTGCTGCAGATGGTGACACTGATGGCGCGAAACTGAGGAATGTATTAAGGAAACCTAACGTTTTAAAAAAAGTATATTTATCAACAACAAAAGCGGAAATGGGTTCTTTATGCGAGTGGGTTCATCAGGCGAGTAAATGCGGTATGTAATCTTTATGAACTGGTCTAAATCAGCATTACAATTTCTGGCATATTGCATTCTTCGCTCAGCTCTTCACACTCAGGACATGATTTGTGCATTTTTGCCATGTTAGCTGTCCTCTTGAACCAATGCGCAATATTTTTGTATTTTTGTATCTTCTAGCTTCAGCAAGGCGCTGCTCAGCTGTATTTGTTTTGCTTTTATGCTGCTTTAAGCAGCCATTATTATTTGCATTTTTTGTAGTACCACCGTATATACTCGTGTAAGCGCCGCACTTTTTTTCCGCGGTTCTCACGGGGTGCGGCTCTTACATGGAACCGGCGTTTTTCTGCTAAAAATTTCTGCTACAGCGCAGCCCCTATTACGCGTCCATTTTTTATGCAGCGATACCCATTTTTATGACGAATTAGCGCAGGCACAACGTATCCTTCGAATACACAATGCATTAAAAGTGTGTATTGTGCCCGCGCGATCCACGCGATTACCACCCCCAGTAAGACAGGTTGCCAGCGGTTGCTTGATCGCTGTATTACTTTACTGGCGCGTCTCTCATAGCCTGAGTCGCTTTGGGACGTTAAACCCCAATAAACCAAACCAATTACTTTACTGGCAAATATCACGTGATCCTAAGTTAAGATCCACCTAAGGTGCGGCGCTTGTGATGGCTTGGAGCGGCACGTCACTGCCCAAAAACGTGCCACTCGCGTTTTCTTGCACGGTGAGGCACACCCAACACGCCCGCACCCCATCCTGGCTTTTGCACAGCATAACGTTTTGTCAATCCTTCCTGCTGCGAACGCCGAGCGAGCTAGCGTCGATGAAGGACCGCGTGTACGGGGTTCCGAGCCGAGCACGGCGCGCGGGACGACGTGTTCGTGGTCGTAGCGATTTTTACGCGGCCAAAATTATGCGTGCATGAAACAGTTTTTGGCTCACTTTTTTTTCTTCGAATTGCCGGCGGCCAAGTTGGGGGTGCGGCCCTTACACGAGTATATACGGTATCTATCTCCATGACTGAATACTTCTTATAGACCTGTGCAAGCAACCGCTTACTCCATCAACGACAATCGGTCATCCATCACTCATTTACAGCAGCTGCCTGCCTAAATGTTGTATCTGTGACATCAGTGGCCAGCCATTTTTTTAGTCTGAGGCAAAAGAAAGGTTTTTCTCAATTGTTGCTGTCGTGTTTCCTTGCCCATGAGAGGTTTGTCAATTAAAAGGGATGAGAAGAAAGCAAGCTGAACCTGTTGTGAAGCGACATTGCGAAAATTGGTGAAAAAAGTTTCACAGGTCCGGTTTTGATGTCTGCTTTAAGTGAGCGTTGTCATTTTTCCAGCATCGAACTTCCACTTCTTGCTTAATGTGGCCCTTCATTTTTTGCAGTACACGGACTTGAAACAGGAGGAGCTTCAAGTGGCTGAACTGATTGGGGTTTCAGAGGCCCTTGTCACCAGGTTGGCTAGTGGCCGCATGCTCAAGGTGCGAAACGAAAGTGGAAATGTCACTGCACTTTTCTGCATATTGTCATGTTTCATTTCCACTATTGATACCACTTGTGCAATTTAAACGTGACAGTCTACTTTACTGAATGCAGTATATGTTTCCAACTGGAATTCTCTTGCAAAGGCCATTTTCCAGTCCACTAGTATTGATCATGTCCTTGAACAGCATTTTTTTTCTGACTGACTCAAAGTTTTCTTGTTGTTTTACTTGTGACCTCGTAAACTGCCTTTTCTTGTTTTGCGTGTTTTATATTGCCCCTCCTGCATGGGCCAAAAATTTTGGTCTGGAGTATTTTGAAATAAATAAAACGCTTTGCACGTGGAGTGTGCAGGTGTACTAAGCACATTGTATGCTGCATTTAATGTGAAAATTTTTCTGCATCGGTTTGCAGCATTTTCTACCAATTCATGACACAGGGATAGCACATATGGTTTATTTTTCTCAATGCCAATTTCGCTCTGTTAGCTCCCTTATGCACATTGTATGACAGTGATAAACTGCTGATATCTGCACCAGGTAAAAAACTCCCCATCTAGAGGCCTAGTGTCACCATCTGCAGAGTGAGAAGCAGAATGCGATCCACGTGTTACAAGGTGTCATTCTTTGATCTGCAGTCGAACCCACGTATATTGAACTCGAAGGGTATCATGATATCTTTCAATATACTGATAATTTTATATGTAAAAAATTTCTGTATATTAGCTTATTTATAACTTACAGGCAAAAATTCATTGCACCAACGCTAATGACGCACTTCTTTCACTGACTTGCCGCCTGCCACTGTTTGGCGCAGTGGACGGTGCTCTGTAACTATGGACTGCCTATCATTAGGTGCCTAATCCTGTTACTAGTACTCTATAAATATAATAACCACTCGTTATAATAAGGTACCAGTTGTTTCCGCAACGTCTTTGGCAGCAAAAGTGGGTGAAGCACGCCTAGCGAGGGCCGCCGCTAGGCTTTAGCAATGGTGGCTTCATGGAATGACAGCAATGTGGCTCTGAAATTGAGTACTAGAGACTGAAGACCACCCTCAAGCTCATCATCATGATGAAGATCACATCGTCATGCTTTTTCAAAGTACAAGTGCTGCTATCAAGTGTCCAAGGTCTCCCAGCTGACTTATCTTTGTGCGCAAAAAATGATTGAAAGTGCCATTAAGAGGAGCGCCACAAGCTCGCCATTCAATATATTGGAACGGCCAGTGAAGTCGCAGTTCGGTATATTGATTGACTTTCCCATACTTTTGAAACAGCTTTAGACGTGATAAAACAAAGGTATTTGCTGAAGTGCTCTTCATGATAGAAATTGGTGTGGGTCTTTTGCCTTTCCCTTTGAAGCAGCGACAAGCTTCGATAGCTTGATTCTTTGCCTTCTTGACTCGGAGTTCCTTGAGCAACCTCAGAGTATGTTCACTCTCTTGTTTCGGATGCCCCTCATAGAGGTTGTTACGTTTTATGACGGCCCTCGTCTCGCTCATATCCATTGCCTTGCTGAGTACTACAGATGCAGCCATATATGAAAACCTCTTTGCTGCCGGGTGAACGACTTCTGTCTCTCAGCAGGCAGGTGAGCAACAGTTGCTGCAGCACTTCTACAAGACGATGCAGCTGAACGACCTGTGGCAGCAGAAGAGCGTCTGGGAGGTGGCTGCCAAGTACAAGGAGCACAGAGGGCAGGTGCAGACACTGCTGTCATCGGCGGCCACTTTTGCATCAGCATTGACCCATTTCTGTAAGGTATGGCTGACACAGTTTTTTCACTCAAGCATAAATGGGGAAAAAAAGAAAATAAAAAAAGAGATGGTTTGTTGCCACTGTTTGTAGAGGGCAGGTCGTGGTCATGCGCCAGTGTTGCAAATGTGGCGTTAAGCTTTATGGTGACACTTTGGCATTAGCACCACTATTTCTTCCAAGCTGCATTGTAAAAGTGGCAACAGTGATGAAGTTTTGTTTGATACTGACAGAATACTTTACAGAGAGCTGATTACTTGAAAATTCAGAAAGCTCGTAGTTGAAGTGTGGGCAGTGTACAGCAGTGGCACTTTATTTCATTATGACAGGTTGTCTGGTAACTTGCTGTGGTTGACATTTTTTAAAAAAGAATTTTGCCTCAGTGCATGCTTTCACAGCTGTGTTTTGCAGTGCTGACTGTTAGTACTTTTTTCAGGGACACACAGCTTTACGTGGTAGAAGCCGTATGTTAGCTAGGAGCAGCACCATAGATTCAAAGACGTGAAAGCAGCATATTGGAGTACTGGGCATGTACAGGCGCGGCCATAAGTAAACGGAGCACGCTAGTGCGTTCGAAGTGCAATCACGCTTTCTCCACTGGTAATGAAGAAGCGTTGTTTGTCCACAAGGAAGCCCACCAACCTCCGCTACCAGCACACGCGCACCACTGCTGAAAATTTCAATTAGGTGACGCGTGAAAAATATTCGAAGACAGTGGCGTGCTCCGTTTACTTTTGTCCGCGCCTGTACTATATGTAATCACAGTCACTGCAGGACAGCAAGAGGGGTGGGAACAGTGACAAACATAATGCTCAAGGCCATGCGTATCCTAGGCAAGGTATTTGAGCTCTCAGGCTGGCTGAACTGCCATCTGTGTAATGACCACTAAGAAACAAGGGATGATGAAGTATCATGCAGTACGGCGAGCACAGTGTCGGTTTTCCACACTCAGATACTGTACCACTCAGAGCTACTTGTCCCTTTGCTGCTGGCTCTGCTGCTGCGCCTACTTCATTCCTAGCATTTTTCCGATGGCAGTTATGATGATGTCATCAGCAGAAATGCTGGCTGCTATTGGCATGTCCGGCAACAAAGCAACCATGAAACTAGCAATCTGCTGCTTTCCTCTCCTGTTCGAATTGGTCTAGAATGGAGTAGAGCTCATTCCACGCAAAAACTACTCAGCGACATTTGCATGTGGAACCTGGAATTGTCCCTGACCCCCTTTAATCTTCTGCACACACATCTGCTTGCTCCTGCTCATTTCCGTGTTATTTTCTGCAGAGTGCACAACTGTTCTCTGAACTTTCTATAGTCTTTGCTGTGCACATTGTCCTCGGTTCAGTTTGCTGTCATCGTGTACACAACTTCATCTTACTTGACTTAAGTCAAGGGGGCATGGCATGGCATGCCCTCCATTGGTTGTTTAGCCTGAAGCAATTTAACTATAGTTTGTGTGCTGCTTGGCACTATACAGCTGAGATGGGCCTGAGATATGCGAGGCTCTTTTTCTTTCCACTGCATTCTGCGGGAAGGGGGGGGGGGGGGGGGGGGGGGCGAAGCAGTCCACAAGAAAAATGCCTATAGCACAAGAAGGTAGCACAATACAGTGCTGCCCGTATGCAAATAGTGCTGTTCACGTCATGGGAGTCCAGATATTTTTCAGATGTGCCAGTTTTGCTACGGTTTGTTATTAAGAGAAGGACTTCATATAAACCAGGGACACATAGCTGGAGCTGTAGTAAATGTTCTCAAGTAGAATGCACAACGGATTTTCACACAGGCAACCTGCTGTCACGTGCCATAGTTGCATCAGATTTCAGGGTCTTGCACATGCTTCAACAGCTGAGATGGGAGGTACAAATTATTTCACCACAAAAATGCAACAAAGTATGAACACCTTTCTGACAAGCAGGTCTTGGAGTTTTCTTTGTTTTCTCAATAAAAGGGGAATTTTTATCCAAGAGCCTATCTTTCTAGTGCTCCCTCTGCAAGCCTTTGCTACCCTCCAGAGGTGGCATGCCACTCTGTTTTTTAGGGCATCCCGTAAACTGCAGCTGTGCTTTTCCTTTTACCTCAGGAGCTACCCGAGCTGTGGGCCTACAGGGTGCTGCTGCCAGAGTTCACAGAGCGCCTCTCAAACTGTGTCACAATGGAACTCATGCCACTCATGGAGTTGCCAAGTGTTAGGAAGGTAGGTGCGCACGTTTTTCAGTTGGTGAAGTGCACTCAACTGATTCGCATAAAGTCAGCCCATGTGTGTGGCTACTGCTGCCTTTTTCACTCTGGAAATAAGCCGTTCGTGTCGAGCCACTGCACGCATTTTCTAAGTTATCAAGGAGTTTGCCCTGTTCCTGGCATTCGTTTCCGCTCACAATAAGCAGGACTGTTGTCATATGCCTCCAGGGTACCAGGAGCACCACTAGAGCTTCACAACATGGACTGCCTACAACTTGTGGAATGTGCATGGAGGCTTGCAAGCTTCTGATATACATAGCCACACTGGCTAATGTGGTCATTAGATTGTCATTAGATCCTGGTGATGTCAGGAAGACTCCCACCCTCCGCCATGGCAGATAGTAATTTAGTGTTGTGCCTAAAACTTTATGGTGCCAAGAAACTACAGAAAGCAAGGACGGATCTGAATTTTTTGTACTGACTCAGTGTTATTTACATGCGTATGCATTGCAGTTCCTTGACAGCACAAGATCATGAGTCATTACATTTTTTTTTTTTTCAATATAGCATAGTTCGCTACCAACACAGCCATTTGTGCCCCTCCTCTTTCAGGGTCGTGCCAGGCAGCTTCACAAGGCAGGGTTTCGCTCGATAATGGATGTAGCCTGTGCCGATGCAAATGTGCTGGTTGAGAAAGTGGGGCCCATCTCACGAAGGCAAGCCCGCCAAATCATTGCTGCAGCCAAGGTATGAATATTCAGTATCTCTCTTGCATGCGGCACTGCTACCATGTAGTACAACGTATTTCCCCATGTAATGAACCCACCCCCCACTTTTGTTGCAGAGAATGTTTAGTCCGTATCTTTTCAAAGCTTTTTGTCTGTTCCTCAAATTTGTGTCACCCGCAGCACGAACCTTTGCTGCGCATGGATAACATCACGGCACATTTATTTTGTGACTTGAGCTCCTGCGTGTTCAGCGGACTCGACAGGAGCGCGGCTGCACCAGTGTATGCTTAGAAAGCTGATGGGCGTTCAAGAGGAGCGTAGCACTGTAAACCAGAACGCTACAAAACGTCCTCTACACTATGCCCCCAAGTGATTTGGTGAGCTTGAGGTCAGGAACGAAAATGCGAACAGAAATGCAGGTATGCGTAAAAAACGCATGCCTGATCTTCAGCACGTTCGCTGTGACTGGCTGGCACCAACTGTCATAAAATAGCTGAAATGTATTGCGATATAACAAAAATCTTTCAAAGCAAACTACGCTAAACTCCGGCGGCACGAACACAGCCGACTGCATGCTTTTGTGGATGGAAGGGTGGGCGTACCGCTGTACGAAATAAAATTGACTCAAAAAGACTCAAAAAATTTTTTCCCCACGTAATGACCCCCCCCAAATGAATGCAAACTTTTCTGGAAAAAAGTGGGTACACTACATGAGTAAATCCTTGACCAGCAAGCTCGTTTTTTTTAAAGTTGAGAATGGTTATGTTGTTAGCCAGTTCATGATCAGATCTAAAAAAAACTGCTTTGGTGTGACAACACAAGAGAGGGCAGTAAAGTACATGAAGGTGTTCTACCCTATGTACTTTACTGATGCAGCAACCCAAGATCTTAGTTCAAACACATTCAGATGTTCTTGAATTCTTGCAAAAATCGTTGCATCAGTGAAAGAACTGAGGTGTAATCTAACATTATTAACAGACTGAAAACAAAGACTCCGGTAGATGTAGCCATCGATCACCTGTGCTGGCTTTCTTAGAAGACCTATGAGCGATATTGTTCAGTCATAATTATGTACTTCATTCTAGTCTTTTATTCAGTGTGATGACCTTTTGTTTCAGTAAGCATAGCTTTCACTGCTGTATCTCAACTGATACGAGGCACCATTCCCCTTACAGCTGCTGCTGCTGAAGAAAGCAGAGGATCTCCAGGAGGAGGCAGAACAAGTCCTTCAAGGAATGGTGTGACGGAAACAGTAAGTACAACTAAAGCAACCTTTATTAAACAGTAATAATAACTTAAGTGTCAAAGCCACGTACACACACACACTCTTCCTTGCCCACCCACCCACCATTCATACACACACACACTGATGATGCAGTAACTTTGCAGCCCCCCTTTACGCTCAAAGCAGTCCGGTTGGAGAGCGCAGCTGCTACGGAAGCATTTTGCATCATTCCTGCCGCAGGGGGCGAGATGCAAAGTACAAAATGTCTCTCTCTCTCTATGGGACAGTGAGAAGCCCCCACGTCACTCCTTTCTGGGCCTCCGCCGCCGTGGAGATCGCTTGGCGTCCCCAGCTCCATCCTCATCCTGCAAACACCAAGGGCCTTCTCTCAAGAAAGGGGCAACCCTGCTGCTGCTACTCAAAAGAGTTCAAGTGTGAACGAACAAAGTGGCCAAGCTCTACAGGCAGTCAGTAGGAACAGTTTTTAATGCCCACAAAAACTGTTTTCAGGCAGTGTCAATCTCAGGGGTTTTTGTGAGCAGCTCACACATTACTTGTCAGTGCCAGAAAAAAGTGCTTCAAACTGTACCTTGCCACTGCCAGCATGGAGTGGCAACTTTACTTAGTGACAATGTTGCTTCCAAAGTAAGTTGCAACCCACATGCACTGTGAAAAGCCTCAAAGTGGAGGAACAGTGTCTTCACGGTCACAATCTTGTATATACAGAAAAAGCTTACTGTTGCATTTGTTACTTAAGCACTTCCAGCTGAGGCAATTGACAGGGCTGTTGCATCTTTAAAGTCAATAAAGTTAGTTATTGTTCCATGCAAGAGCGTTTCTCTGAGCAACTTTTGCAAATGCCTACAAAGCAGAGTCCACATGTACACCATACATGCAACCGGTTACCGAATTTGCAAGACAAACCAAACTGTTTGGGAAAAGGCTTCACTGACATTCCAGATGTTGAGATTTTGGTAATTACACAATGTCATCCTAAAAGCGTTTGCAGGCATGATCGCATTTTATCCTTATTGACGACGTGATCAGTTTGGCAAAGTGCACTGCAAGAAAATCAACTTAACAACAGCAAAAGCCTCGCATTGTATTTCCCTCATGTAACACAAAAAGCATTGAGATACCTTTTGCTATGTACAAAACGGCATACTGGAGCCACTGTAGCAGTTGACTTTTGACCTAACCAACTGAACACATGCAAATTAATACGAATTATTGGATGTGTTTGGAATTCACAGTGAATTTAAGCCTTAGCTTTAAATTCTTTCTTACAGTGGCCTGTGCCGGCACTACAAAGTAAGCACTATGAAAAGAGTCACCTGTCTAAAGCCTGGTCAGCTTGGTCTACTTACGCTTGCAACATGCCTGATTCAAATATTACTCTAGCACCGCCACCACCTTGAGCAGACAATTTGTGTTGCCATGTTTGGTACGACTAGTCATGCTTGTAATCCACCCGTCAGTGGTTTACTAAATTAAAAAAAAAAATCAGTTCATATTTCAAACCAACAAGCTATTTTCCTCAGCAGAAAATGCTGGCAGGTAGTGTGTGGGGTTTAATGGGACACCAAGTCTTGGTAGATTGGGAGCTGAGCGTCCCAAAATTCCAAAAGTCATTTTTATCAAGAACAGGGACTATTTTAAATAGGTCAGAAAACTGCATAAAAGTGAGAGGCTATAGTGATGCTCCTCGAGAATTCCAGTCACTGCGCCTGGCCACATGAACTCTCTGCCAGTCACAATTAGCTCATTGCTTCCACGTACTAAAAGCATTTCATGGAGGATGGGAAAGCAGCGCGGTGAGTGATGAGAGAATGCAAAGCATTGGTTGCCACAGCTGGCTGCCTACCAGTCAGCAAATCACATGGAAGGAAGCAAGGAGGTGCCACACACCCCACCATCTCCGCTGCCTTCCTCATTGGAAGTGCTGCTGGCAGTGGCCTCCTTGTCACCAGCTGCCGCAGCATCTGCACCTTTGGCCACTTCTTCCTCCTCCTCCTCTTCTTCTTCCTCCTCAATGGGCGCTGCCACGGGCTCTTCCTCAGGCGGAGCAGGCTCGGCACTCTCCTCAGCCACGGGGGCATCGTCGCTCTTCTTGTGCTGAGCAGCGGCCGCTGCCAGTTTCTTGTCCTACAGGATGGCCACGAGCACACAAGCGGTTGGCACACGCTTACTCCAAGCACCGGTTATCACAAATAAGGCAGTGAAAGCATTCTAAATTTAGCTTCTGCTCCAAACTTAAACCTAAGTCATGCCCTTGTCTCTCCTGGCCCTGAATAAGATTCCAAGACATCAAGTACCGTAGTTACTCGTATAATAGGCGCACCCCCAGTTTGGTCGCGGAAAAAATTTATTTCGTGCATAATAGACGCACCCCGAACTCGGCAATGTGATCAGTACTATATTTACATGATTGCAAGCCGACGCCCTCCCGCTTCCCCCATTTCGAGTGAAAAAAAAAAAAAAAAAAACGCTCACATTCCGCAACCCAAGCTTATTTCAACAGTTTTTGATGAACTCACTACTAGTCCTCCCTAGTGTTGCTGCCGTCGCAGCTGCAGCGGACCCACAGCACGTACGACGACATCACGTGAAACAGCCGCGCATGCCGAATTCCGCACAGTTCTCAAGAATGCTCACTTTGCACGTCTATTTTGAAAGCTTTGTCTCCAGGTGGAAACCTTCCTGACTTCGGCCCACGAAAACCTCGGCACTTGGAGCCACATACAAAAATTTAAGCACACTGCAGTCGCAACTACCGCACTTGGCCACGTCGAATTTCCTGCCCGCTGCACGCTTGCTGCGTTTAACAGCAAACTCCCAGCCGTGTCGCTATTAAGGTGCTTGCCCATTGTGCGAAAATTGCAATGCTCGGTGGCTGCACACGAAAGCCACAACTACAGTGAACTAAGCTAACACGTTACCACAACTCCCGTTCACCTGTTCGTGTGCCTTTGACACCAGAAAAAGCTGGAGCTGGTGATACTGATGCAGATATGGACAATGGGAGCTCGGGGCGGATCAAAAAGTTTACGATGATGATGGCCCATGAGCCTCTGGCGCCATCCGCGGGCGACGCCTGGAAGCTCCTGTGCACACGTGTGTGGCCTCTGCGATTAAGGGCTGTTACTCGCAGCCGGAGCCGATCGCAGAGGCCATGATGCATGCATTTCGAAGGCTATTATCGCGTGGGTCGTGGAAAGTTTGGATGCGGCCCTTACACTGTTTTTTTTTTTCTAATTCCTTTGGGAAAACACGGTGCGGCCCTTTACACGAGTGCGGTTATATAATATGTTCAGTTTTAAAGCGCGAGAGTGCGAGTCAAAAAATTTTCTGAAAGTTTACCCCGCGTAATAAGCGCACCCCGAACTTTGAGCGTCTTATGCGAGTAAATACGGTAAACACTTAACTGTAAACCCCCCATTAAATGTCTTAAACTGACCGCATAGTGGAAGAAAGCAAGTACGTTACCTTTCTTGTACTCTACATTTACATTAATACGTATTTCACATTTTTCATAATTTCAATACTGAAGAATAAATTGGTTGGCAAAGGCCTCAAAAGGTATTAATGCCTCCAAGGTTATATCTGCATTATGACGAAATGTAACCAACTTCTTACTTCTCTCACTATCCCTCAACACTCTGATGCTAACTTTTGTCACCAGTTGCTACAAAGGCCAATGGGCCCATTCCTACACCAAAATGCTTGGCTGCAACAACTTCTAGAGTCTGTCTCCCGCACTCAGAGAAACAAACGAGCAGTACAGTTCGATGCATGCACATGCAAGCGGTTCTGCAGCAGCAGCAAGAGGAAAGTGTTCCTCCAGTCTGTGCTCCTTGACCACAAGCTCACCTGAGAGCCGGAGCAACAGAAGGTGACGATGAGCACTAGAGGCAGTCCCAGGGCTATAACGTAGACAGCCCACAGCCACGGGTACTTGTTGGTGTACTTCACCAGGCGCATGAACATGCCGTCCTACAAGAAGCAAAAGCAGCAAAGCTTCCCCTAAGCACAGGCTGGCCACTACAGCAAAGCAAGTGTCCGCCGCCTTGGGCAGAGGTCTCTGAAGCTGTTTCACTATGTGCTGCGGCAAATGCAGAATCCACCAATGTTATTGGACTTAATACAGTCACAATCATGGCACATGCATTGCTTCAGGTCAAGTTATTCATCGCGTACTCTGCGTTTTTTTGAACCATAAAGCAGTATCAACACTGAAGTGCATTAAGATGCAGTTACACAGTTACAGCTAGTGTTACATGTTGAAAAGCTTTATGGCTCATGGGGGGTTTAACGTCCCAAAGCGACTAGGGCTATGAGGGTCACCGTAGTGAAGGGCTCTGGAAATTTCGACCACCTGGAATTGTTTAACGTGCCCAGACATCGTACAGTGCACGGGCCTCTAGCACTTCGCCTACATCGAAATTCGACTGCCGCGGCCAGGATTGAACCCACGTCTTCCGGGTCAGCAGCCGAGTGCCATAACCACTTAGCCACCGTGGCGGCACATGTTGAAAAGCGTAACGAGTCGCGTCGGAATTTAAGGTCAGGCTTTCATTCTTAAAGTGGTGCACTCTGTAGTGACTCAGCTTGACTGATGCAAACTGGCTCATATTTAGCTAAAACCACCTTTTCGCATCCATGCAAAAACATAGTTATATTTGTATGATTACGAGGTTAATGTTCCAGGTTTTCTGTAGTTATTCCCAGAACTTTTAGTCCAACATAAAAATTACATAGCCCATGTGCCATTTATACCTAGACTACAACACATGCTGCTATGGTGGGCTCTGTTGTGCACCTAACACTACAATGGTGTTCCTGCATTTTTGCCTAGGTCAAAATGCATAGTGGAGGGCACCGCTACAAGCCATGAGTGTATACCCCATTTCATGGCTTGGCTGCTCCACAAGGGACAAACTACTAGTACACCATGTGAAAGATGCCTAGTGTGCACTGATGCTCATCAGCTGGTGCAATGTGCAACAGCCATTTTCCTTTTCTGCAAGCAGCAGAAATGCAGCCTTTTGGATGGGCTACCTCTTGCAGCATGCCCCAGATGTACCACGCGTAAAGTCCCACAGGCAGGCCAATGTAGGTCAGGTACAAAAGCCAGCCAATGCGCTGGTACAGGGAGCCACGCCTTGCTGACTGTAAAGAACACACTCAACCACACAGAACTGACAAAACCAATGCTGTTGAATAAAAATGACTCGAGCAAAGTTGTACCAATTACCAAACACATTAACGCGACTGCACTTCGTGGCATACTTGTAACACACTTGGAGTCTTCAGAATCGCACACAACAAAGCCTTAATTGCTCAATCCTTCTGCCAGTCTAAGCAATGCTAAAAGTTGCCACAATCAGCATGTGTCAGTGAAGAGCTAAACAGCTGAAAAACTCGAAAGAAGCAAAAAGAACATAAATGCATCGTAACATGAGCTGCCACACGGAAAACTGCACAGCTACTCCTCAGCAAGGAGTTCTTACTTGCTGGCCAGATGATAAAACAGTTTCAGTAGTTTGCATAACCATCAAACTGCATGCTGTGCAAATATAATGCTATGGTTTGTCCAGGTTCTCCCTGCCGGATAAACCATGCATCAGTGCGCTCACTCACTCTGCACAGGGACCAAATCTACGAAATTTTTCCACACAGCACCAGACAGTGCGCATGAATACTTGATTCTGATCCCATATTTCCGGGCGAACATGCAATTATCACAAAGTCCCATCTGCTACCCCCTCTTCCCAACGATATGGTGTGCCAACTGAGGTACTTTTTTTTAGCTACTCCTTTGCTGCACTTCTGCAGGCAACATTAATGTGATGCCATTATACACGCAAAGTTTTCAATAACCCGACTATAGCGCAAGGACGTCCACTCAGTTGACGACAGCGCCAACAATGAATGATGAGACGTACCGTCTCGCTGTCTCCCACTTCCTTCTTCAGAAGCCAGGTGTCGGCTGCCCACTGGTCAGCCACCACAGGGTCATCGGTGATGATTATGTTGTCGAAAAGGATTCCATCAGACATTGACCACAGCTCGAGGCCTACAGCTCCCTGGAAAAAAAGAATGCGCTTAATGCAGCTGACATATCTGCAACAGTACTCGCATTTATTACAAACATTTCAGATTTCCATCCTTTAAAAAAAAGACGACCAGACTTGAAGGCACAGTGGAGTAGTTGTTAGACAAAGCACTTAAGTAAGCTGCAAAAAGTACTTAAAGTACGGCACAACACTGATGTGCTCTGTCCTTTCGCTTGGGAATTGTATCCAGTTGTCCAGGAGGCCCTTCGCAGTGGAAGAAAGAGCTCACAAGTAAAGCCTACCAAAGCTGTTGCACTCAATACTATTACACCCTGGCCACATATGGTACGGCGCGAATGTGATCTTGCTCAAGCTATGCTCAACACCTTTGAGGGCCCAACAACTGCGGCAATAATCCCACAGACTTAGCACACACAGCACTTTAACCTCCCATCTGAGTGGCAAATTATAAATACTAATAGAGTAGAACTCCACTGCTACTTTTTTCAAGGGACCGCAAAAAGAAAACACACCAGCCTGGAAACTTTGGTAGCTGGGAAGCGTGCACGAAACAAACGTATATCACTGTGTGCCCCCCCTTTTTTTTTTTTTCTAGTAAGGGCAGCACACCTCTCTGAAGCCTGAAAGGCTTTGTTGTGACTCTTGCTATTGTATGCACACACAGAACGTCCTAAATAGCCTGCAGTGGCTCTAAGTCTGCCTCAGCAGCTGCTAATCGAAGGGAGGCAGCCACCTTAACCCTACGCAATCTCATCTGTTGGAACCTAGAAATTTCATTTTTAAGCTAGTGCACTAAATATAGGCTGTCAAAATGTCAGCATAGCATGTGAGAACGCTGCCACAGTTGCAACATAACAGCAGAATCTGCATTGGACGAGTTTCAATGGGAGCTTGGATGGGACAGGCTCACGAAAACATAGCACTCGGGGACATAATAGAGGGCTTCTACAGTACAAGTAGTCATGACTAACCTTTGATCTACAAAACATAACGCTTGTACAAAGCGCTGCCTGGAAATACTCGATTTTTTTAAGAAGTACTGAGCCTTTCTGTCATTTATATTGGCATCATACGGCCACTCACAGATATTATCAAAACATCTATGCACTAACATGCACAATGTGGTTGCTGAGGATTTGCTAGTGTCTTAATGCAGTGGAGCTGTTATCAGAGTTCAGCAAATGTGAATGTGAAGCAGTTACGCGTCACCAATACCTGCCTCAGCACCACACACGGCAAACCCCCCC
Source organism: Amblyomma mixtum (assembly GCF_055824585.1). Lineage (NCBI taxonomy): Eukaryota > Metazoa > Arthropoda > Arachnida > Ixodida > Ixodidae > Amblyomma > Amblyomma mixtum. Next base: position 287,495,143 of record NC_143012.1, on the reverse strand, counting down.
CAACTTGGAGCTCACTGATTTACTTTCCTAATTAGAGAGCATCTCCTTGCGGCAAGTACTGCCAATGTGCTTTCAAACATAATGCAGATACCACGCAAGGACAACCCGCGCCATGAATCTACACTGCTTAGGTACAAAGTAGCCCATCGTGAAACTGAACGGCGGACTCACAATTGCAGTCATCCGGAAGGGGTTCAAGTCCTCAAAGAAGTTGGGGTTCGGGATCTTTCGTGGCTTCCACTTGCCCTTGTAGTTAGGGTTGTCAATCAGCGGTGCCCTCCACTTGCCCTTGTAGCGTGGGTTGTCAATCATGGGTGGCTTCCATTCTCCACAACCAACGGCATCGCACTTGGGGTTGTTCACCAAGGGCGGCTCCCAGTCACCATCCATGTCGTCATCCCAATCCTAAGGCAAGGGAGCACATGTCAGTCGCAGTGACAGGCACATGTTTACAGATAACAGGGGGGGGGGGGGCATTGGAGAACTAACCCAACAATCTAACCATGTGGCCTGAAACAAAGGTGCACTAGAGCATGCCCAGGATGCAGAGAGTCTATTCCAAGCTGTACGCTATAGTTGCATGCTCCGCGTATTACTACGTATTACTCTGCAGATGGCAGAGTGGCAAGCTGCCACGTGACTGGCTGAAAGGCACACCTTGCATTGTTTTTTTTTAACTGCACGCAGAGAATTGTAGCAGTCAACCTCAAGCAACGCGCAGAGTAATACACGGAGTGGTCTTCGAAAATGCGTGGTTTGTTCGCAAACCGAACAACACTCTGAACAAAACACAATAGCATCTCACAGATCATATGAAAAAGAAGTACAGATCCATGGATACAATGGGATTGCAAAACTGGGGAGTGGGGCAGACACGGGACCTTCAAGAAAGCGAAGTGATCAGTGACGCACCACAAGGAAAAAAGCAAAGCACGTGCTTCCGCCGAAGCAGGCGCGGGGTGAATCACTCTTTGGCAGCAGTGTCACGAAAACATATTCCTCGGGTATTTTTATTTCTGTGGGCTTAATCTGCGGCTACGTTGTCTGTGACTGCAACTATTCATTCATGGAAACCCAAACAATAAAATAAAAATGAGAACGAAGTTTTCCAGAATGCTCTTTATTGCACCGTTAAGTCTATCTTATGCTCAGCAGTTTTATGCTATCTGTCAAGCTATGATGGAAGCCTGTTGCATGCAATAGAAGATGGTTACTGCCAGCGGCTATTTGTGTGGATTCAATATGAAAGCACCATAGACATCTAATTTTAGTTGTATGTTTTCTTTCATATGATGCATTAGACATTAGAATACATGGTTCACATGGTATTTGCCTATGACCACCAAATAATTTATAAGTGAATGTCGCCTTAGTGTTGTCTTAGTTTCATCAACCCAACAATGACTGCGATATGTTGGGAGTGGTCACATCACACGACACACAATAAAAACTGCAATATAAATGCTGATACATAGCTTAAATTTACTACAATGCTTAGGCCCGCCTGCTTCAAGAGCTGCAATGACAAACAATGATGTCCGCCCTCACCTTTGGCCGCTCAGCTGTTGCATCTGGCACCAGCTTGGGCTCGTCATCAAGCCAGCCAACAGGCTTCTTGGCATCCGGGTCTGGAATCTGTCGCGGAGCATCTTCATCCCAGTCTTCTGGCTTCACGGCATTTGGGTCAGGCACTTTCTCCCTTTCATCCCAGTCCTCGGGGCGCTTGTCGTCTGGGTCCTCAACTTCCTTCGGAGGGTTCACAGGAGGCTCGAAGTCTTCCAGAAGGCTGCCCTTGGCCTCACTTCGCTGGTCCACAAGAATCTCGAACCGGTTGTCTGGCGTCAGCACTGCATCACCAAGAGCAGTGCATTCCAAACGAGACCGTCAAACAAATGCAAAACAAAGCCTAGACAACAAACCGTATTAAAAAACAACCACTGCACAACTGTGCCAGGAGTGGCATGAGGACTCCCAGGGATCTGTCAATGTAAAGTAGAGAACAACAAATTCTGCATATCAGGGCACTAACCCATTAAAGCTATCTTGCCATACCCTTAATGCGGAGCTTAAGTGTCCCCTCCAATTTTTTTTTCTTCCGCTGTCATTAACTCGAGCTCAACAGCTGTGTTAGCAAAGGCGTCATGAGGGTTAAGCTGCATCAGCCTACTGTGTTCATTAAAAATTTTCACGTCTCCTAGTTTGCCACAAACAGATTTCACTGGACGAGTTTCTATCAGTACACTAAAATGAATGCTACATGCTCTTTATTGAAATAAGGAATGCGGTTATGCTACTATAGACTGTAGCTCCCTAAATCACACAATGGACAAATAAAACTTTAAATTAGAAATGGGGGCCACCACTTCGAGATCAGAGGCCCTGACTGCTGCATAACAGCAGCATCATGAATGACGAAGCATTTAACCACTAGACGCAAACAAGGCTCTCGTCAACATGTAACTAAACATGCATGTGATGTTGAATGTGATGCTGCCTAATAAGAAAGGTAACAAAAAAACTGCTGTTACACTTGCCTAATGTGAAAAGATGGGGCTTCTTGTCCTTGAATACCTCATCGAACTTCGATAAGCTTGTAGATTTCTTCCAGTGCTTCTCTTCGTAGCTTCCATTGCGGGGATTACGATGGCGGAAGATAAAATGCAGCTGCAAATAAGACAGCCGCATTTTAAAAATTCAGTCGATGCTGCAGTCTTAGAGTTGAATAGGGCAGAAGCTTGATAAGCATTGTCTCAAAAACTAACCTTGTGGTCTGATCCACATTTGTCTGGCCCAAACATGATTGTGTATGGCGATTTATCGTGAAACTGCTTCAGATCTTTGTTCTCATCCAAATCAGACAGAAGCTTCAAGTAGGCTCCTCCACAGTCCTGACCCTCCTGGAACTGCACTTCATACCTGTAATAAAGCACTGCTCATTTACTAATGTGCCACCACAGCAGTGTAAGCAAGATCAGCTTGCCCAGACAAACTTCTGTCGCTATCGAGCAGTTCAACCTCTCACTAGCTGCACTATCACGGACACAATCCAACAACCATGTACATAAAGATCAGGGGAGCACCATTAAGATAACAGATGGCCCCAATAGAGGGGCTTCATGCTGAAATTATTCTAAGTACAGTGTGCTTTATAAGGGTTACTCACTGAAGGACAAAAGGCTTGTGATCAAATGTAAAAGGCTTGCTCAACTTTGCGGCAATGGCATGGTGATGGGCTTTCGACTGCAAAAAGATGGAGACAGGATGGCTTTAAAAAACTGCATCACTAATTGCAACAAACAAGTTCAGAATCAAAATGCAGCCTTCTGGCTGATTTCTTGCAAGTTTAACACCTCAAGCATGAGCTTGAGGTGTTAAACTTACACACCAACCAGCACAAAGTGCTTACCTTGAGAACAAGGCCCAAGTCACCCCTGAGGTGATTTTTAGAAGCAGCTTCTACTTCCCATTTGCCTGAAATTGTTTGAAGTCATCAAAAAGTTATACCGTTGTCAGTGCTTGTCAGTCACTTCAGTGAAACTACATTCAGCTGAGAGATATGCTATAAGGTTGCTCCAGTAAAACGTCAAACTTCTGCATCCTTTAACATGACACCACAAACAGTTTAAACCGAGAAACAAATCTGCGTCCAATCACCATCCATCTTTGAGCCAAGCATCTGCAGTAAACACATTATTACTGCCTCAAGAAGGGGGAAAATTTCCACGAACCATTGTATTTTGCTACACTTTCTTCCGCTCCATCCTTTTTTGCTTCAGAAAGGACCCATCTGAAACAAGAAAATAAAGTTGCTTGAATGTAATGCAGTGATTGACCTGCTACGAGCACCGTGAGTCCATCAAGAATGCATGGCGATTCATTTCTTTAATTACACCAAGTGTTTCAAGAATCAGCCGTTGAGAGCATTTCTATGTCCATGTAACAGTATGCAACAAACACATGGCCACCGCAGGGAATGCATTCGTAGTGGGCCAGTGCGGCATCCAATATCATGATGCCCGAAGTGCAGTATTGTGCTTCTATATTTCCAGTACGTACAATGAACTGACGAAATGTAACAAAACAACACGAAGCACTGGTCCAGGTGAAAGTGCTCGTCAAAATAGCAACCAGCATACAAATCTGAAGCTCAAAAGAAACCCGTTTGTGATCAACAGCAACAACCAAGAAACGAACATCTCTATGGGTAACAAAGACCAAAGTATTTCACTCACCGCTCTTTAAATGCGTCGATGTCATCGAAGTGCTCTGCTATGTGAGAAAATCCTACAGGTTTTGGAATGTTGTAGACAACGGCTTGAGATGTCTCGGGCTTGGGCTCGGGCTATATAAACGAAGAAACATCGGGGAAAAAAAACAAAAAACTTTCGTTCTATCTGGCCGCACAAACGAGATTAGTCGCCGGCAAGTAGTAGTCAGAATAGATCGCTGAAAAAAAGAAAAGCGGCAACGCCTACCTTTTTCTCCTCTGGAACGCCAAGCGATCCAGGGAGGGCAAGGACCAGCAAGAGTGCACAGCTGAAATACATCACCTGAAAAATAAAAAGCGCGCTTGCGGTGATCCAAAGGTGAACGGAAGAACGAAAGTCAATTAGACTCGACGACATGAAGTGGAACGACCGAATGCCTCATTAACGTGCCCGTTTAGAATGCACCTAGACGTTCGAAAATGCATGGCCTCAGCTGTGAATGGACCAAGTGGAGGATAGAACAACCGCACAGAGACCCAAGCGACCGAATACAGGTCCGGTGCCGATTAATTACATCCACTTACGGGCAATCGATTGCAACGGAACACGCGTTGTGAAGCGGCGGTGATCGCAGCAAAGTGACGCGACCTCCCGACGGGAAATGTCTGCTGGGGCATGACGCGGATGGTCGCTAGGGCTGGTCGCTGACCGACCGGGTTCAGCGAAGGCATCCGCCGTGGTCTTCTTACCTGTGTCCCGCGCGTGCACCTCATCCCAGGCAAATGCATCTCAAACTCGCATCGCCGGTACGACCACGCCGATTCCAGAGTGTTCCCTGTTTCGTGGAGAGATCCTATTGGGTGCGGGCTGAATACGAAACGACGATGCGTCGAGTTGAGGGAAACAACGTATTCCTCGCAGCTGCGTACCTCTGAGATAGGGGGCAGCACAATCCGCACTGTGATTTCGGTTTCTTCATTCACTCGTCGAAGGATGCTCGCTTTTGCGGTTGCTCGCGTTTAAATAAAACGCTACATTTCTCTCTCTTTGCAGTCCTTTTGTCTTTCCAACTAACAGCAACTTCACTTACTTTTTTTTTTTTTTACAGTCTCTAATCCACGCTCTACAGCCAAACGCCTCTTGTATTCGTTTGTAAAAATTAGGTTTTCTCTGATGTCGGTAAGAAGAAAAGTTTTGCCCGTTGAAGAAACAGAACAGAAGACATGTTTCCGTTGAAATTGGATTGTTTGAGACTTAGTAAATGTAATCGCGGTCACATCGATAATTTGAGCATTATGGCGGCAGATTTAAAGTCCAAAAAGAACTATATAGTCGTCACTGTAACGAATAAAATGTTTTAAAATCGCCACTGTCTGAAAAGTGCGCACGAAGCTCAACCCGTGGTCACAGAAGAAGTTTGTTTTGGGAATCCGGCACAAAGGGAAAATAAAGCTGTTGTCTTCCGTGAATATCACGTACGTATATTCTATAAGCCAAATTGTCATCTGACGTCCTGTATACAGACCAACAAGGTTCTCTGAGACCAAGCTTTAGGGTCCTGAGGATATATTTAGCTGAACTACGGAACCAGGTTACAACTCGTTGAGAATCAGTACAGGACAATTTTAGCAGATGTCGACGCAATGTCTCCAAAAGTGCGCGCGATGGATGCTGTGACGACATAGTTTTGTTGCCTGGGTATACTTGTAGCAGAGCGTTCAATACAGAGCGATAATTATGCTGACGTGACTGCTAACGCTTAATTTACTCCTTGGCTTCAGCTCGTGAAACCATATGGGAGCTGGTGTCCGTAAGCCTTTATAGAATATGACTGCTGGTTCTCGGGAGTGTTGAGTGTTCTTATATACCTTCGTAGCCTTGGCTTGTACGTGGTCCTAACATCTGCATCCCTATGGAAGTGAAGGAGCTCTTCAGAATACTGCGGTTGCTGACACCAAATGCGCATCAGAGTGACCCCAAAGCAAAACTGGTCATTTTGGGGAGCAACGTTTAATAAACCCCTCCGTGACCTACTCGGGCGGCCGCCCGGGCTGTAGTGATCGGGTATCTTAGCGTATACCTGGGACTATTGGCTGACCAGAGAGGAACCGACGGCCACCTGCCGCCACGTGTTAGCCCGGTGAGGGCCAAGTGACGCTCCTCGTGTCACTGACTACGCCGGCGTCCTCAGTGGTAGCAAAGTAGAGCTGGGTTTAATTTAGCGTATAGTCGACAAGGACAAACAATAGCCCAATGTCCTCCGGGTTTAGTGCACGCAGATGATGTGGTACTTTTTGCAGATAGCCAAAGCGAGCTACAACTCCTCTCGGATATCCGTGGAAAGGAAGCACCAAACATTGGATTCGAATTGAGTGTTAAAAAAACAAAAAAAACAGGCGTTATGGTATTTAACGATAGCGGTACTGGAACAGTATCGATACAGGAGCGTGAAATACTGCGCTTAGAGAAGCACAAATATCTTGGAGTGTGGATTGATCAAGAAAGAGAATATTTAAGAACCCATGAAGAACATCTCAAGGCGAAATGAAAAAGGAACGTGGCCATGAAGCATGGAGCACCACGGGGATACAATAGATATGAAGTAATACGAGGACCGTGGAAAGGTGTAATGGTCCCGCGACTGACTTCTGCGTACGCTGTACTGCGCTTAAAATAATATGTGGTACAAAGACTAGAGATTAACCAAAGAACGGTGGGCAGATTATAGCTTTAGGAGCCCATGGAAAGACAACAAGCGAAGCTTTACAGGGATATATGGGTTGGTCGTCCTTTTAGGCGAGGGAAGCAGTAAACGCGGACACGCGATGGAGGAAAATGACTAGAAAGCTTACGAAAGGCAACAACAGGGCAATAATGAACGTCGAAACGGAGGTCCGCGAAACCGAGACTGCTAAGCATAAAGGAAAAAAATGGGAACAAAATAATCATTGCATGAATACAGAGCTGCGGAAGAAAACGCTGTATGATAATTCAAGAGGCAATACCATCCTATTTGAGGCTAGATCAGGTTGACTTAAGCATGCAATATATAGAAGCAAGTATGAACAGAGAGGTGATATTTGTGTAGCATGCGGAAGCAATGTAGAAAACATTAAACATGTTCTGGTAGACTGTAAAGCTATACAACCAGATGTCGGAAAGGACATATTCAGCCTTCCAGTATGTGTTTTAGGGATAGTGAAAGCAAAATTAACACATCAGCACTGTTTTTTCACTGTGCTGCTGCCATGCAATGGTCTCTTTGCATGGCAGCTTTTCTGTTTCCTAAGATGCCATTCTGTTCTTTCATGGACAATAAAAATGTATTGTATTGTAATCATGTCCCAACAGAGGTCGTTGGCTTTTTAAGCGAGGCTTGTTTGCACTCCTTTTTATAACTTCCTTTCCCTTTTTCATTATGCCTAATGGCAAACAGCTCGAATGAAAAAAAAAAAGGTCGTTGGCTGCCCGTCCCCTGTTCATGAGCAAGGTCGATAAATTTGAAATAGTGTTTCAATTGAAGCAGACCTTTTAAAGCAGTCGATCATCCTCGTGTGTACATCTTTATAAAGCTGCCCATTTCAGTTTAAGTTTTATATGCATTACAAATAAATTCATGATTAGTTAAATATAAAAATATAAACGAAAAGTAGGTAAATTCAATAGCATCTAACTATGAAAATGTGAAATAATTAAACAGATAAGTAAACGAACTCGAAGTCCTGCCTTTCCCACTCCCCCCAATCAGTGGTAGGGTTATAACCTAGTTAAACCGAGTAGACATGCGAAAGCGTGTTCAGCCTGGTTGGCTGATGGTTTTGCTTTTCTGGGTCGTTGGCACGTCTGGCGACGATGTTATACTCAGGTTAAGTTCTTATCGAGATTAAGCTGATCTGATCTGTTCATGCCGCAGATGGAAGTTGATGCAGACGATGATGTGCAATGCACTGCGCGAGAGTGTATTGCAGTTTAACACGAGGCGTGGTCGGCTGCGGTGATAAGTGCCCTCGTGCAGTGGCCAGCGAAGCTGATCTGTTCGGGCCGCCGCGGGTTCGAAACCCAGTCGCGACAATATTTATTTTACTTCTGCATGGGCTGTTGCTAGGTTTTGCCAATGTCACCTTCAAGGTCAATCTTTACACAGCGCTGGTGTTTGTTCTTCTCTTGTCTCGTCTTCCGTTGCGCTGTTTTATCCAATTCTTCAAACATGCACCAACCAGCCCGTATTTGGCCTCTTCTGGACTTCACACAAACTTGGTAGGCCAGTTAGACCTCGTGAATTAAGTAGCGCTTTCGCACTGAAAGTTTCCGAGTCTTTGCCAGTGAGCTATACAAAAGGCTAACGAACGCTCATGCCGCGTACATGTTCTCAAGGAGCGAGCCTATAATTTACAAATAATTATTGAAAATTCCCACTCCAGCGTCTCGCGGCGACGCCCGGTGCCGGCCTCTCACGCGGTTTCTCTGTTTTAAATTCATAAGTAACACGTGACGTCAGCAGTGAGGGGCTCTAGTTGGCTTGCCAAAAACCACAACGATGTTTATAGACGAAGCAGGCGAATGAAGCGGCGTGCACGGACAGCTGGAGTTTTTGCTCATTTGCTTCCTTCCCCTCTCCCCCTGTTGTCTTACCGTGGTGAGAAGCGTGTGGAAAAAGTTAAACAGCCTAGCCGGATTGGTCATGACGCCTTCGTGGACGGAGCGGGGTCCCAGCTTGTAATGTGTACCTTTTTTCTGACTCGCTCCGAGGAACGAGTTGAGAGAGAAAATTTGGTAGGCCGGCTTTAATCGTCAACATCTCTGGTGCTATACGTATAAGCTATATTGAATTTTTTTTTGGTGGGAGGATGATGGCTGATTCAATACCTGTCAGTCTCTTGGCTTTTGTTACCCTCAGTGAAAACCGTTGCACGGACCCTTTAAGGGTATCTAGGAGGCTATGACCTTAGCGAACATTCCTTCAACCATCCCGGTTTTTGCTCGAAAAGACGTATGGCCCGTTCAAAAAGTCAGCGAGTAGACTCCCATCTGAAATCATTTTTCTCGTAAATGGCGTCCTCGAGTGGCGGCCATTTTCGGTCCAACATGGAACGTCCATCAGATGCTGCCGAAAGGGGTCACACGAGCACATCATTGTCTTTATTTATCACGTTGTGTGCGACGGACGCATGGACAGGAAACGACACACTGTCTCTTGACTGCTTCCGGCAATCGCGGCTCGCTGCAACCTCCGGTGGTGGCTTCAGCCACGCCACGGGTGCTGCTGTGGTCATCGGCCGTCCAGTGACTGCCGGCAGCACCATGCAGCGGGATCACTCGGGGGCACATGGGGAAGAGCCCTGCGCAATGAAATTGTGGTAAAAAATGACAAGCACGTGTTCGACCACCCTTATACACCTGAGAGCGTGTAACTATGAATCATGCTTTTTAAAGGAAGGCGAAACTCTGCCGCCGAGATCCGGCGAGAATGGGCGACCACCAGGCGTACGCGTGGAAAGAGCAGGCGGCCCTGCTCATACTGTGCATGCGCATTTACCATCCATTCTCGCCGGCTGTCAGCGGAAGTGCTTAGCGAAGCGTGGTGGCCTCACGTTGCCGTGTTCCCTCTAAGTATGATGCATACTGTACAAATGAGCACAGTATATAAGAAGGACTGCGCATCACAGGTCGACAAGAGGTCGCGAGTCCTATCCCATCGCTGCTTCTTCACTTGCGGCACGCAGCGTGCACAGGAAATTGTGGAAACCGCCTTTTTGCTGCGACTGTTATAAGAAAGCAAAGATGACGGCTCCCAGCAATGCTTGTCGTGTATTATGGGCGCGCAGGCACTGAGGTTCAGTCATCAGGTATGGCAGATTCCACATTTCTGGCGTGCTTAACTCGTTCGCTCTAAACAACTGACCACAGTGTTAGCCTGGCGGCCAAACTGAAACGTCAGACACCTGGGGCGAACAAGCTGCCTCAATGAGCGTTGCTCACTTTCGTCCCTTATTCCACCCCATAAGAGAAAAACTGTCCCGCTTCCTCCAATTCTCAGCAATAATTGCAAGCACACAATTACTTCGCTTAACCGCGACATGAGCAACAGCGTTTATTAACTGGTCTTGCAAACATCGCGAACGTGGCGACGGCGAGTGACGGGACGACTGCAAACACGGTACTCACACAGGCGATGGAGCGCATCACGTGACGAAAACGTCAAGTCTGCGCGACACCTCTCAAGAGGAGCTACCAACTCGCCCAACAGGAAATTTTAATGAATCAAGAGGAGCTACCAACTCGCCCAACAGGAAATTTTAATGAAGCCTGCACGAGACGGCGCGGTGACGTAGGCTTCGGCAGAGAAGAGGAAACCGTTTGCTCACGCGTTGGTTTGCTCGGCCGGTACAAATGATCCCCTCTGCCCACGCTCCTGGTGCAGAGATGAGTGGCAACCCTTTCGGCTACTCCTGGCTGATTGTTTGAATGTTTCGCTGGAGATGTAAAGTCGGATAGAACTCAAGAACAAAGCGGCCAGATACCCTTCAAAAGGGGGCCCTCCAGACAATGGCGCCGACCGATTTTCATGGCGCCGCATTTAATCCGATCAAGCCCCATTCACCTGTCACCCCCTGCGATTTCTCGCTATAGCAGGTCCAAGTGGATTGGTGCAGGGAGAGAATCGGTGCAATAAATTTTGGTTAAATCACGCAAAATACATGCGCTTTCTTTTTCTTTAAATTAATTTTTTTCAATGAGAAACTTAACGCAACAAAAAATGCAAAAGACATCCGTGCGCTGTGCGATGTCAGCGTGCGTTAAAGACACTAGGCATTCGATAGCTTGGGGCTATCCTAAAAAAATGTAAAACAAAGAGCATCAACCTGTACCGCTCAAAGCACAACAGGCAAGTCGAAATTAATTCTGAGCTCGCCACGACACACACACTGATGACGCAAGACTATAAACCCTACATTCGTCGTCTACCCGGAAATCCAGCGTGCACATATTGCTATGCACAAGTACATCTTTTGGAAGTGTCCGCACATCCAAGCCACCAAACAGAACACCCTAAAATCAATACAAAGGCACGCACGCCCCAAGGACTGGGAAAGCTGACTAGCTCTACCTCAGGGGACCGCATCAAGGTTACTGCCACTCCGGACTGAGTTCGTCCGCGACGTGCTGGGCGAGGAGTGGTAATTCCCTCTCCCCTGGGAGGTCGGATTTGACCTTGAAAAAAAAAAAAGTTCTCTTTGTCTCTCCACGACGCCGTCTTTTCTTCCTCACTTCTTCCACTTTCTCCTTCACCTCTTTTCTCGCAGCACATTTGAAGTGTCCACGAGATTGAGACAGTTACTGCGCCTTGAGTAAAGCTGAGGTTCGCGCGCCTTGCCTTTTCTCACAATCAATTTTCAACGCAAATTTACCTCGCTGCGTGCCGCTTGAGTAAAAATGGGTGTCTTTACGGCCGCCAAATGCCAGACAGTTCTGTGGCTTTGGTATACTATAAGTTAGCGCTTCGCGGTCCACGCGCCAATCGCGCACGGCGTCTATAACAGGACGTACTTGGTACGGGGCGTCGCATCCGGGGCTCAGTGGACGAAGTTTTCGCTGAGCAGCACCTGCTGCAGGCGGCTCCTCCGCTGCTGCACGGCCGCCGCTCGCTGGGCCTCCTCGTCCTCGCTCTCTTCGTATTCCTGCGCCCAAAAACGGCATGGGGGGATGGGTGCTCACGTGCACAACTTCCTTCCACAGTTTCCCGTTTATGTTGGCATAACTCACCATGTGCAACGCGCCACTCTGATTGGTCATAATGGAGTGACATCACGCATGTTGTCGTTCTAACAACGTGCCCGCTGGTTGGCCAAGGTGTCAGTCACTGATTGGTTCGAACACAATGATGCAACTCATGACGTCACGAGGCACGCGAAATCAACGCCACGCTGCGGCGGCACCGCGAACTAGAAGGATCAGCGCGCGCGGAACAGTGTCGTATGCTCCGTTGCCTATAGGTGGCATACAGACGTCAGATATTTGTTTGCTGTATAATGTATATCTTAAGAGCGCTGTTACATTGTTGCGGGCTAACGAAATAGGTGAGCAGCTAAGCGTCACTGCGTGAGTTCTCTGATTTCATGAATAGAGAGAGAACATGGGAACAGTATATGTTTCCACGGTTTAGCGGAACGGTTGCAGGACCACGGCCGCGCAGTTCTTATCAGGCGTCCAGCCTATGGTATCTAAAAAGGTGATCTGTCTAGACTAGAATCATAATAATTGAAACTGTAACCATGCAGCATACAGCGTGAATTTTGTAACCTTTGAAGATTTTAATTAAAATAACCGTTACATATTAGCGCGGTGTGTGCATGTGGATTGTATACAGCAAGGCGGAGTATTACATATGTGATAAAGCTGAACTAAAATATGACTAATTAACTAAAATTAACTAGTCAACTTTCCAGGTCTTGGTTTTAGGGTGCACAATTTTATTGCAAGATTGAGAGCCTTAAAAATCGAAGGGGAGCAGTTTACAAATTTTCTGAATCGACCTTGTGCTTCGAAATATCGAGTGTTTAAAATACTCTTATCAAACTCCCCTGAGTTAGCTTTTTCGCGTTGCACTTAACAAAACTGAGTTTCTACGCGTGATACGGTCACCGAAATCAAGTTAACTTCTACATCATAAAATGCACAGACTGTGTCTCGTCATTTATTTACCTTCTCTATTTTATGAACGTGCAACGCGGGAAAGCCAACCTATTGAGCTTTCAAAGCGCATTTTTCACCTTCGATATTCCGAACCACAATGCCGATTCAGAAAATTTAGAAACTGGACTCGCTTTCGATGTTGACGACCTTCAATTTCTCAATATATTATGCACTAAAGCCAAAAATTTAGAAAGTTGATTAATTATTTTTTAATTAATCGCCATTTAGTTGCGCTCTATCAGTGTCCGCCTTGCTGTACAATCCACATGCACAGGCCACACTGATGTATCTTTCACTATTCTTAAAATAAAAATCTGCAAAGTTTAAAAATGATCACCCGGTAAATTTCAGACAGTCATGCTCCATTGAAGCTCTTTCACATAACAGTGGAGCACCAAATAAGAAATTCGGGATTTTTCACGGCAAATCTTCAAGAATCAGCCTCTGTGACGAATGCCGCAAGAAAAGTGTAAGTGGCAACTCACAGGAACAGCGTCGATGACCACTTGTGCCAGCTCCTCATCATCGTAGCGCCGACGTCCATTTCTCACCGCCTGGTAGGCGGGCTGCTCTCGCGTCCCGCTCAGTGTCATGGAGACCGCGTTCAGTCTACCCACGTTGTCCTGGCCGAACTGCACCAAGGCGTAGAGGCGCACTCAGCGTACAAGCCGATGACACGGTCCACAAGGGTTAAGCTTTTCGCTGTACGTCGTAATACGAGACGAGTGCACGGGTGACGACGTCGCAGCGGCGGCAGCGCGCTCACCTTGTCCCGGATCACCAGCGTCCAGAGACCCCTCGGGTTTTCGCCCCACAGGTGGACCGTGAGGAAGGTCCAGTTGCGGAAGCCCTGTCCCGCGGTGTCCTTGGCGCGGCGGTAGAGTAGCACGCTCTCGGTGCCTGCGGGAAGCGCCGCCGCGCAATTAACGATCTCCTCCGACTGCCGCCCCGGCACTTCGAGCGCTAATGAAACTGATTGACCGATGCTTCAGAGCGGCACGGCAAACTCCGGTATGACGACCGTCGGATGCCACCTCTACAAAGAGCGAAGAGCAAAGGCAGAGGTGACTGGGGGGGGGGGGGGGGCACACCTGATCTAAAATATAAAACGGGAGTGTTGGGCGGTGCCTTAAAGGACACGCAGTGCGGGAGCATCGGGTGATCTGCTTGCGACCCTGACATATGTTCCGGCGGTGCGGTGGAATTGAGTGTGTGGCTATCGAAATCATCGTTGCTATGTGCACAAACTAAAAAAAGTCAGGAATAAACAATAAATTAGTGCCCAAACTCTGTTTTCTCGAATTGCTCACGACTGTCCATCAGAAAACACGTTTAGGTCACTAAATGAATGGATCGGATCACTAGGGCCCGTACTTTCGGTAAGTTCAGACCGCAAGCTCAGAGGAGGAATACATATCTTCAAAAAGCAAGCTTCCAGTGACTATGAGCAGAGCCGTATAGAAGCGCGACATGCGCACGCAGTATATATAGGGCGAGGCATACCGGCCGGCGAGCGCAGGTACGCGTCCAGGGCTCCCCTCTGCGAGTACTGCAGGTCCAGGTGCACCTGGACGTGTTCCAGGGCCTCCAGGGGGCAGTCCTGGGCGTCGAACGCCAGCTGCAGCTCCCTCTGCGCCGAGACCATGGGCCGCGGCAGCGCCCACGGGGCCTCGGGAAACAGCCGGCACTGCTCCGAGGGGCCCACGTTGCTCCAGTTGAGGGCCGCCTGGGAAAGCACAAGCGTGCACGTCACTCCGTGCGGTTTCTGCGTGTGGATCCTCCTAAGGGCATGTGGACCTTGACACTACCGCTGGGGCGGGTCATTTTTTGGACTCTGGGCATGCCGGCTGGGTCCAGTTTTATGAGCTGGGGATGGCAGCTAGATACATCCCCTTCGATCTCTATATAAAAGGACTAATACACATGCTCCCACACCGAACCGACACGTGTAAAACGCTTGCACTCGCCTAGACTGCCCAACCTCCATCCCATACGGCTGATGCTTCGCGACAGCAAGAGCCGCGTCATTTTGCCACCGTCTATAATGGTGCTCTCCGCTTATATCCGCAGTGCTGCCATGTTTAGTTTTACTTTAACTATAAAACCTACTTCTTGTTTTCAGATCTCAACTAGAGCCGCTCTAGTTATCTCTGAGAGCCCAGTAAACGAAATAATAATAAAAAAAGAAACATCGAGGCCAACTTCAAATGGGACGTATCATACTTTTCTAAAAAAATGTTATAAAATATTCCTGTTATATTTCAACTTTAGAACTGCATAAAAAATTAAGCACAGCCCAGAAAATTCCCCGGCAATGGGACGCATATTCTTGACGATCGTGCATCTCCAGCAGTGTGACGGAGATAATCCGTACTTGTTGAGTCTGGGACAGGAATATGCGCTTACTACGTTTCTTTCAAATGAGGGAGAGGGTGGTATACGGTACAACACCCTGTCGTCGTCCTTATATATTACTTTATTCAGTCGCATAATTAAGCGGCAGATATCTGTGATAGATTGTAATATAAAGGCACCAAAAACCTCACACACATAGAGAAGACAAGAGAACGGGACAGAGCGCCACGGAGACGACACACAAATAGAAGGGCCTATGTAGCTTAAGAGAACTTCTTGCTGGGCTTGTTGGTAATTGGTTGTAATATAAAGGCGCGAAAAACTACACACAAAACAAGAGAACGGGACAGAGTGCTCTGTCCCGTTCTCTTGTGTGTGTGTGTGCGTGCGTGCATGCGCGCGCGCGCGCGCGCGCGTGTGTGTGTGTGTGTGTGTGTGTGTGTGTGTGTGTGTGTGTGTGTGTGTGTGTGTGTGTGTGTGTGTGTGTGTGTGTGTGTGTGTGTGTGGTTTTTGGGGCCTTTATATTACAATGAATTACCCAGCAAGAAGTTCTCTGTGATAAAGGAACCATGGCGCCGCTTCATCCAATATTTTTTTCAGTGCAATTAATTTACTTTACATTCTTACATATCATAATGATCTCTAAGTCAGGGTGCGGTCTAATGTTAAAAATTTATGCGAGGGTTTTAATCTCTTTTCAATTCCGTCGCTCCACGTGTGACGTCACTACCCTTTTTTACCAATGCGCGGCGCCGGCGGTTTCTCCGCTGAAGGGAAGCGTTACGCGTTATTAGAACAGGTGCATAGTTTCAGTGCAATACTCACCTGCACCATGGCCTGTGCGTCCAGCAGGCCGAATCCGAAGCGGCTGTTGTAGAGCAGGCCGGCCCCGTTGCGCTTCCAGCCGCGGTTGGAGCTGAGCGGGGCGAAGTCCGACGTCCACGCCACCAGGTGCTGCACGTCGCGCCAGCCGAGGCTCGGGCTGCGCGGAAGACGCCATTTAGGACGTCCGATCCTTTCCGGACAGTGAGCTTACTATACATGCACAAAGAGTGGCAATGCGATTTTGCCGTGCTCATAAACACCTCGCAGGAACTTGAACTGATACTTGCCGCCCTTTCGAGCTCACCGGTTCCCACTTTCTGGAAAATGTAACAGTTCACGCAGTTCAAGTCTTCACTTCGTCCGTGCACTATATCGTCAACACATAACACTGCAAATGAGTGTAACTGCCTCTGTGAGAAACTGCAGCTACGTTTTTGGAGACGTGGAGAAAGGCTAGAGCCCTCTAAACACAACGGAATAAGAAGGGAGTAATACCCCTGCTACACGGGCGTTTCGAATGCCTTCCAACCGAATGTCATTCGACTCGACTGCCGAACTAACGCTGCTACACGAAGTTCTTCAACGGCATTAGGTTCAGATGACATTCGAGTCGACAGAGCTCCGCGGAGACATTCCAGATTTTGGAATGCCTTCGAAACGCGAACACAGCCCGAACCGACCAATAGCCGTCGCCGCCGCCGGCGCTTCGCCCCGCCCGCAGTCGCGCGACTGCTTTCGGCTCTGTGGCTGTTCATTTCGATACCCGCTACTCGCTTTTTTCTGCTGTTTCTTTAGCAAATAGCTCGTGTTCTGTCTTAGTGAGTGCTTGCAGATAATAGTACACCAATGAACAGTTACCGCGTGTGCATGAAATTTCCCCAGGAGTGCGCCGATGAGGACGACTGCACTCATACTGCTGTTTACATCGCTGCGTATTTCATTTCATTTCATTTCATTTATTTCATCCTTAAAGGCCCAAGGGCATTACATAAGGAGGGGGCTACAATTCATATAGAAGAAGCATAAAAAACACACGCACAATGAACACACACAACAAATTTCAAAAGCTAAAGAGAAAAAAAAAATAAAGAAAAAAGATAAAGGGTTTACAAGTGCAGTGAAAGCATACAAAGAAAAAAAATTCGCTAGCGGCAGCGAGCACAGATGAAAGTCAATGATCAACACGTGGTAAAAAATGACAAGGAATTCACTTATTCTGAAGATGACGGGCCAGTTCTGTACGAAAAGATTTTGGATCGTTGCATAAAACTATGTCGTTAGGTAGGGCATTCCAGAGTGTTATTGCATTGGGGAAAAATGAACTATTCATTGCTAATGTGCGGGTCTTGATACCGGCTATGGGGTGGCTATGGCTGAGGCGACTTGAAGTTCTTATCGGGGATTTTAGAAGTGGGTGTCTTGAAGCTGGATGATGGAAGAAGTTATGAAGCAGGCAAAGACGTGAAATTATGCTTCGTGATTCAAGTGATGGGAGGGAAAGAGAGCGCAAGAGAAACAGCTTGTGCTCGTTTGCAAGACATAAAACGAAATATGCGCTTTAGTTCTATTAAATAATCGTTTCTCTTCTGTACCGGTTGTACCCGTGCTTGTTTACGCAGTGCCACAATCTGTGGGAAGCGCCGACGCGATCGCTCGCCTGAGAAACACTTGACAGCCGGGTTGTTGACATCGCGTAGGACCGGCGCTTATCGCTAATTTTCCCGGCTTCCTCCGACATGCCCAGTACTTTATTTTGAACTACTCTATCCAGAAGTATGTTTGGTGACCGTTCGCGTTAACTGAAATGGCCTAACTTGTTATCCACAAGCTAGCGACGGCGACGACTGCTGCTGGCCGTAAAGCACTGCTCGGCAGCCCGAGTCACACCGCCGCTTCCCGTTCATTGTATGCGCGTCCTGCGATGTACACAATTGTTGATTTCATGTCATTGTTGTCAAAACTACACTCGTTGACCATTTGCATTCGCTAAAACTTGTGAATTCGTTCTTCACAACCACCGCAATCACCGATCCAACCCTGCGGACTCGCTAGGCCTAGTCGTCGCTGAAGGGAACGGAGTCGTCGTCGACTGAAATTAATTTGCCAAGTGGTTATCGCTAATGAGTGTCCAAGTGTGCACATGTGAAATATAGCCGTTTGTTTCGCTTATTTCCAATACGGATAATGTATAAGCGCGCATGTATTCGCACCGTCACCTCATCAGCGTGTTTTCGCTCAGCCGCCGAATTCCTGAGGGCATGAAAGCTGACCGTTCGTCGGTGTCGTTTACCAAAAAACTTGTCCTACTACAATAATATTAAAGTGAATTAGATAGTTCACTATAATCACATGCTGCTGTTCACCGTGATAGTGCCGTTGTCGGACTAGTGTGACCGTCGTCGTCGTTGTACACTGAAAACGAGCTGAGAATTTCGAATGCGTTTGGAAAGTGCCGTGTGTAGCACCGCGGGAGTCCGTTGAGTTCGAATGCCATTCCAAGTCTCAACTGCCATTCGACTCAGATGTCATTCGAAAGTACCCGTGTAGCACACTGCACTAGAGAACAGCTTACTACTTTTTTACCCCCATACAGGCGTATTTGTGTTTAGAGTGATGGACTACTCACAGCACAGCTTTTCCACCTGTAAATGAGATAGACGTACGTCATAGTTATGTGTGTTGCATAATATGACGAAGACGTGGTGGATGCCTGCGTACTGTACACCCGGACAACGAGCAAACAATGCTTGGGAGACGCACTTTGCCTGCAGGACTAGCGCCACGATCCCCGCGGCCAGGGGCGCCGACGCCGAGGTGCCTGTGTGTTGGGTCGTGCAGCTGTTGTGCAGGTCCGAGGTGGCCTGCGAGAGAGAGAGAGGTGCCACGCTGTGCTCAGTCCACCTTCGCCGCACTTCGGCCCGCTTAAATGTCACGTGGTGGTGTACACAGATTTTCTAGTGCTGCAGAAAGGCATTCTTACAGGCCATGTTCGCGCAGGCCTACTTTTGCGTCCGTACTTCGATGGCAGACCAAATCGAAACTTTCACCTACAGAAGAAATCAGATCCAAGCTTGCCTAGACGATAGCAGAGAGCATGCACGTCTTTGTAGCCGGGAACCGCAGCCGTGGCCACGTAAAACAAACAGGGCGGCGTAGAGGCAGATAGGTTATCCACGTTATCCACGTTATTTATGGGATCTGGGAAGAGATAAGATGGCACCGGTATAATACACGGGCTTTTAAGGGAGCTTAAGTGAGAAGAGAAGAGGATTACCGGGGCTGTCGTTCGTCGCAGTTCGAAAGCGCATTCGGTGGGGCGGCATTTCTGCAAATTTGCCCCCCTGGAGTTTTGCGGATGCATCTTTCACATTTTTTCTCTCTGTCTCGTCCAAGTGCGAAACCGGTATAGATGGATATTGCGCACCCCCTGCTGACGTTCATTATGCATTTTGAGCGAGACACTATGCCTCCCGCCGGAGACGCGCTTGCACGCCTCAAGAGCGAGACTTCATTAGTGACAGAAGAGGATAAACAAATGCAGTATACGTGGAAATGGTACTAACCGTTCGTCATATGATAACGCTTGAATTGCAAGCAGCGTTTGTCAACTGCATTGGTACCATTCCAAATTGTCCACTCAAATGCTCATCCATTATCGAAACAAATGACCGCAGCGATACGGAACCACGTAAAATTCTAAAAAAAAAATAGTTTTTTTTTTAGGTAAAGATATGGCTTTTCCAGCAAGTATTGCCAATGTTGGTGGACACCAGAAAACCAGCGAGTCGTTAACTAAGCATGCTTAACTAATTTTTAATAATTAACTTTTTAGCTGCTAGAGTTAGGCGCTTGTTTGCAAACAGAGGTTTGTAGGCAGTCGCTAGAAATAGCCTTATCAGTTTTTAGGATTTAGAAAACGCGAATGACCTTGGCGCCGTGCTTCGACAAAACTTGGCTTTTTTGACTATAGTCACGTGCACTGAGAAGGCTGCTTTGCCTGCATGCTTTTCGAAAGCACTTCGGCAAAGTGTAGTCAAGTGTGAAACGACGCCTGCAGAGAGCCCTTCATTTGCACACTGCGAAGCAGTCTTCCCGGCGGCGTATATATAGATAGATACCACTTTCTGGTCGGTGTAGGCGCCGGACGAGTAGGCGGCCGCCATGGTGGAGGCGCACTTCTCGCCGTAGTAGGGGAAGCGTCCGCGCTGGCTGGCGCTGGACACGGACAGCGTGTAGGGCGAGCCCGCGTAGCCGTCGCAGTTGCAGTTGTCTCCCTTGGCGCCGCCGTTGCCCGAGGCCCACACGTAGACGGAGCCGCGGCCGCCGCGCCCCCTGGTCACGCCACGGTGCAGCGCCTCGCTGGCCAGCCGCTTGGGACCGTCCACGGTGCGGCCGTCGTCCGAGGGACCCCACGAGGCGCTGAACACGTCGATGGCTGCAGCGAATCAATCAATCAATCAATCAATCAATCAATCAATCAATCAATCAATCAATCAATCAATCAATCAATCAATCAATCAATCAATCAATCAATCAATCAATCAATCAATCCTTAGAAAACATAGCTACACCAGCGAACATTTGTGCAATTTTCGTGTGCACAAGAGCACGATCTTCACGGGCTTACTTTGGTCATGATCATCAGCGGCAGTCCAGTAACGTCCACGGCAGGACAAAGACATCTCCATTGGATTTTTAAATAACTCTGTCCTGCACCAACGTAGTCCCCGGAAGCACAGGCAATCGGCCCAACATTGGAAATGGAGGTTTCACACTGGTCCTTTGCAGGACTGGCATTTGGCAATACGTTTTCCAACATTGAGCCTGCTAGCTGTGCTGCTTGGGGTGTGGCTACCACCCCAAGGGGGTACCCTTATCGTCCTAATCTCATTTGCTCACCTACCAACCCTTGCTGCGTTCACTGTTTCGTAAATTATACTAATTTACGTTTACCTATATAGTTTCCGCATTATATACCGTGGTCATGCTCATTTCTTCATCTTGATTTTAGGGTTAGTGTTAACCCGCATTTGATCCATGACAAACTCTATTTTCTTCCATCTCTTAACCCCACCCCTATTATTTTCCTTGGTTCGGAATTTCGAGAAAGCGATTACCCGTCGGCGCTGTAGCTAAACAAATTTCCGTTATATCGTGCGCCATTTAAAAACCCAACCTATGGAGAACAACCGCCGCAGTGGCTCAGTGGTTATGGCGTTCGGCTGCTGACCCGAAAGACGCGGGTTCAGTCCTGGCCGCGGCGGTCGAATTTCGAGAAGCGAAATTCTAGAGGCCCGTTTTCCGGAGACCTCCACTACGCCGTCTCTCAGAGCCTGGGTCGCTTTCGGACGTTAAACCCCAATAAAGCAAACCGAACCTGTAGAGAACACACAGCGACGCTCATAAGTAGCCGTCACTCAGTGACGCGCATGCCACGTGACCTTTTTTCTATCCCTCCCATGGTCCATTCCATGCTGCAGTTCGCTGCTTTAGCCCAGGTGGGACAGAGGAGGCCACACGTGGCATGTGCGCCGCGGTGTGACGTGTGATAATAGGCGTGACAACGAAAAAAATGGTTTCAGCTACAGCGCCAACCGTAATCTTGGTCTCGAAATTCTGAAAACTGATATGGCTATTATTAAGGGCCAGCTACAAATCTCCAATTGCAACCAGGTGCTTAACTGTAAGGTAGACATTGAGATTAGAATTCGGTTGAAGGAGCATAAACACCAGATTTCGGTTGCATGTTTTCCTCTTCGTAAAGATGCGTAAGCCATTAGTATATATAGATAACCACATGGTATTCGCTTACGACCGCTAAATAATTTATAATCAAATTTCTTCACATATCTATTCCAGTTTCGGTTTCAACAGCCGAGCAACGGCTATGACGTCAAAGGTCAGTACAGTTCACGTGAGCCATGAAAAAACTGCGATATAATCGTTGTTTCGTTGTTTTAATTCACCTTTACGCTAAAGCCAGCCTGCTTGAAAAGCCAAAATCATAACGAATGCAGAAGCATATATATCCATATAAAGAAGTATATATGCATATATCCGAATGTCTCACTCATCATTACAATGAAGAAAACACGCAACCAAAAATTTGATGCATATACTCCTTTATACAGCTTACTAGTTAACACTTCACCTACTGTTTTCTGAAGTCCACCAACACTGGTGTAAACTAAAGGCCTGTAGTGGCGGGCTTTGCTTAACCCCCCGGTATATAGGAGCAAGTTATATTCTGTGCTTTGCTCTAAAACGTGACTGACAGTGTGAATGTGATTTGTTGTCGAGTACTCGTTAGGAAAACCAACCCACTCCCTTCGTTCCTTCTTGATGCGGTTCTGCGAATTCTGGGATTGGTTCTTGTCATACAGAATGGTGGTTACCTTCAACGTTGAAAGCCAGCGACGTGGACTCCACAGCGTCCACCACGTCACCGTCCAGCATGCGGATGCCTGGAAGAAGCACATGTTTTACGTCATGATACTCACAGCGACAGCGAGAAAGGAAAGCCATCAAGGACTGGTTTGCCCACTCCAGCCACTATGGCTTAAAGTCCCACTTGTATTTCAGGAAGCGGTTATTGCCAGTCACCAACAGCCTAAACATGCTACGTGTATCGCCCATGCAAATGCTGGAGGAAGCCACTCGCGTTGTGAAGAAAAACAGCAGCGCTAGCTATCAGTTTTCTTACTTTTCCGAGACATCGTATTCAAGTGCAAAACACGTTCACTTAGCTGTTTCTTAAAATCTCGGGTGACGCTTACTTCAGCGTCTCCGCGGACGTTTCCGCCTAGAAAGTATGTGAAATGAAGGAGCCCACTGCGCAACCAATCTTCCGTAGAAATGGCAGCTGCAGAAATGACGTTTACGAGGCCTATCCCGCAATGGCCAACCCACACTTACTTCCTTTCAAGGCATTTCTGCCTAATTGGTCGGTTGGTAACAACTTCATTTATAGTCCAGCAGAGCTTTTGCCGACGGGGCCTTAGGTCTCCCACATGGGGACGTCGAGGCGTTGCCTCGCCGTCGCTTCGCGGGCCTGCCGGACGGCGCGGAGTTGGTCGCCGAGGCTGGGGCTGCGCAGGGATGTCTGCCAAATGATTTCATGCAGAAGGGTTGAAATGCGGGCCAGTTGGTACATTGTAAACTGAGAAAAAACCAGTCACACAAGACGACGGACAAGAAGAGAGAACACACCACAACGACTGGACTGGACTGAAGGCAGTGGCTGAATCGCTGCTTCAGAACCTCAAGAAAGGACGCACGAAGAGGACTGACGTTGGGCCAACTGAACGAAAGAAGTTCGAGGTCATGCCGTACGTGCATAAAGTGAGCCACAACATGAAAAAAGTGGCGGCCAAGCAGGGAGTGAGCATGGTGTTCTCTGCTCCTTGCAAGCTGTCGGGACTGTGTTCGCGCATTTCTCGAGGCAGGGAAAGAAACCACGTTTGCACAACGCAGCATGAGAATCGCTTCACGACATGTGTCGCACAGGTGGTGTACAAGTTCCCCCTCACATGCGAGAGAGTTTACATCGGCCAAACTGGCCGGTGTATTAATGACCGGCTTCGTGAGCATTACTCCTCCCTGGGGTCCGGTGGCGGTGCAAACTTGCCTCGCCATTGCAATGAATGTGGCTGTTATCCTTTGTTTAGCAATGCCACCATTCTTGGTAGAGGCAAAGGAAAACAGGAGCGGGAAATACTGGAGGCATATCATATCGGTTTGTTAGGCTCTGATTGTATAAGCACAACTTCGGTGCGCCTACTTGAAAAAGAATTTGCTTTTTTAGATCGTCCACGATAGTTTAGATTTCTTGTCTTTGTCTCTTTTGCGCAGTGATTAGTGATGATGCTGTTGCGCATGCTCTGCTGGCCTTGCTCGGACCATGTATTTTCCAATAAACTTCAGTTGTTAGTCCAGTCGTTGTGGTGTGTTCTCTCTTCTTGTCCGTCGTCTTGTGTGACTGGTTTTTTCTCAGTTTAAAATGATTTCATCTTTTTTTAACATGTCCAAGCTCGCGTATATTGATGCAACACAAGACTGTCTACGGTCTTCCCTGTCAGCCGGGACCCCGCATGCATTGATGGCGGGCGCAGCGATAGCAGCAGAGCCAGGAAGCGTCGTCGTAAGCGGACACCCTCACCTCCGATGCGTGCCTCGTAGGCCACTCCGACTCCGCAGTTGCGGTTGTTGGCCGTCATGGCCACCTCCCCGGCGCAGCGGGTCCCGTGGCTGCGAGGGACAGAAACCGCCTGATTGACTACACTCTGAACACGAATACGCGCCTATGTGGGAGTAAATAGGGAGTAAGCCGTCCTCTAGCGAACTCCCTTTTAGAGGCAGGCTGTGCTGCCCAAGTCCCGGAGAAGATTTGAATCATGAAATATACGAAATGCTTACTCTTCTCAACGGAGGCATGTTCGCATTGCAAAAGCACAGTAACCTGATGCCCTTCCCTTTAAAAGGGAGTGCGCTAGAGGACAGCTTTGTTCCCTTTTACTCCTATATAGTCTAATTTGTCCTTAGAGTGCAGACAATGCGTGAAAAATGTCACTGTGATTTTTAGCAAGTCATTAACAGCATGCGGATTCGAACCTTCCAGTTGCGAACTAGATTCCCACATCGCGCGGTGCTTCCTCTTTCCAGAGCCGTTGTTTGTTGTGTTACGCCGGACGGCAACCAGTGCCGTAAATCTATACGCGAAGCGCCCCTCACTGTGCTATCGCCGCAAAGCGAGCGCCAAAGGGAGAGGGCAAGCGCTTGCTGCATGTGTCTCCCACTCGTGCTATGAATTACCACCAAAGGATGCACATCAAGCACACAAATATCCTCAATAAAGGTGCATTGCCCGAGTTTAAGTAAACCAATTGAATTCAGTTGAACGTTTAGTCAATTGCACAAACGTATAAAGGTGCCTTGCCTTAGTGAACCGTTGGCACGCAATGGATGTACCGGGTGTTTTTTTAGTCTATAAAGATTTTTCTTTTAAAAGCCTTGAAAAATACGCTACTGAGGCCTGTGCAGGTGGAATATGCGGTAAGGTGGACACTACGTCCGTAATAAAGTTTTGTTAAAATATAACTAACTAACTAGTCAACTTTTAAATATTTTGCTTCAGGGCACAGTGTTATATTGCGGTGAACTTCGAACGCACGAACCTAATATTTAAAGCTGTTAAATCAACACTGTGGTTCGATCTATCGAACGTGGAATTATGCGCGAAACACGAGTCGTTGCTGAAACCTACGCGCGACGTGCGCCGGAAGTAATAAAAACACCAGAATAACATAAAACCGAGTGGACTACCGTTGTATACCGGTATATACGTGGCTTACCACGAGAAATACGCAAAAGGCATAAATTCTTCGAAACCTTGACCGAGGAAAGCATTATTAAAAGGATTCTACCGTGAGACGTATATCGCACAAGAAAGAAGACACAATACAAGCTACTGACAACCAACCAGCCCAGCAGCTAACTCTTTCAGAGGAAAGTAATGCCTCAGAAATCGTCCATTCCACAGCGCCGTTTGGTCGGAGCAAAATGACAGAAGTTAGGCAGGGAAGCGAGAGGCATACATCTCTAGAATAGAGGCGTGGCGCTCACTTGTTCAGGTCCTGCGGATCGTAGCGCGGGAACGGGTCTCCGTCGTCGTCGTTGAAGTCGTAGCTGGCCTCGGGCGCCTGCGCGACGGTCGCACCCACGTCTCGCCCTCACGTCACCGACTCGCAGCGGTAAGGAGATGCGTCCACTTACGTAGTTTTGCACCAGATCCGTGTGGTTCCACTCGAGACCTGCGGATGCGGAAACGACACCGGTGAGCTGCGGGGCACTCACTCGGATCGTTTGTGCCTCGTAGGGCGATCAGTTGTGCCCATTGGTCGAGCATGCTTGTTCGTGGCGCCTCCTGCTTTTACAGCGAAAACTGTTATATACGGAGTCCTTCCCCGAGGATTCAGAACGTAGACCGTCAACGTGCGGTCACGTGTCATCACGTGACCAGCGCCGCCCACGTGACCAGAGCCAGGCAAGTTGCCACAAAGTCTGTAAGTCTGAGACTTTACTGTGGGTCTCAGCAATTAGCGAGACACAGTCAGAAACACGGCGACAGCTTTTGCTGAGTTTAGCACGTTACCCAGTAGAGCATAACCACTTGGACACTTTTTGTTTTGTCTTTTGAGCATCCATTTTGCTGTATAGTTTAGTTAATTGACAGGAATAACGTAAGTAGAGGTTGTTGCCTGAGGTTGTTGCCTCCTACCGGTTGAATCTTACGACAGATGAGGACAAGAGCACGCAGCGGTGACACGATTAGAAACTATAAGGTGCTGACAGGACGTTATAACGCATGAAACAATGCTTTGCAAACATAACATGACAGTGAATTGCTTTAGAGTTGAGTGATGAGCCTGAGACACCGGCGTCAAAACTCTGTCGCGACGGCCGCGTTTCGACGGACGTCTGCTGCATGCTGTTCGTGCTCGTTAAAGAAATTCATGTGGTCGAAATTCATCCACAGCCTTCCACTTAAGCGTTATTCACAGCAGTGCAGAATCAGGCTGTGAAACCCCGCATGCCATACCAATATCTGTAAGGAACTGTACGGGAGTAACATAACAAAAGCTAGCAGGGAAAAAAGATAATAAAAATTAGAATGGTATGTTGTATCTCTATCATCAGATATCTGACACTAAGAATAATAAGACAGCCACATATGCAATGAGATTTTCAACAATAAGTACATTATTATTATTACGATTATTATCATTAACCGTCAAAACATGAGGATCCACGTAAGGAAGAAAAGGAAGAAAACTGAAAAGGAAAGGAACACTGTGACACACAACGAGGATGGTGGTGGTGGAAAACATTTATTTACAGATAAACTTCGGGAGGTGAGGTATGAGCTGACCCAGAGGGGGCCAGCCCTCACAAGTACAAGGTGGAGGTCCCTAGTTCGGGACCCCAGTGGCGTCGGCCGCTGCCCGGGCTCGCGCGACCAGGACCCGTTGGGCCTGCAGGTCAGAGCAGCCGAGCAGGGTCGCCTCCCAGTCCTCCCGGGTTGGGTTGGGGTGAGGGGGGATAGCAGGGTTGGAGGGGCAGGCCCACACCATGTGGTAGATGTCCGAAGACTTCTCCGCACAGTGCGGACAGCTGCCAGAGAAAGAAGGGTCAAAGTGTTTGAGAGCTGCCGGGCACAGCAAAGTATTTGTATATAGGCGAAGCAGAAGCCGCTCCTCCGCCTTTGAGAGACCTTTACATGGGCGGGGATAAAGACTATGGCCAGATTGATAAAGTAAAGAAATGTCTTTAAACGAGTAAGCTGGAGTGAATTCGAGTTCCTGATCGTCGGGGTCGGAGGGGAATGTCCGGTGAGAGAGCGCGCGGGCGGCGCCGTCAGCTGCCTCATTTCCCTCAAGGCCCATGTGAGCAGGAGCCCAAACGATACGCCGGTGAGCGGGGTCCCTGGTATAGACGCTGTTTTGGAGAATGCGGTAGGCTAGATACGGTACCCAGCCCTGCTCGACGTTCCGACATGCCCCTCGCGAGTCGGAAATAATTGTTTTTGAATTGGAATGAGATGCAGCCAACGCAATGGCGACCTCCTCCGCGTGTGTTATGTCACGGGCTCGAAAGTAAGGCCGTTCACTGTTTTGGATTCGTGGACGACTGCGGCCGTGAACCATCCCCCATGGTGGGGGCCGGAGGCATCCACGTAGAATACGCCGGGTTTCGAAGCCCATGTGCTCGCGATAGGCTTACTGACATCGAGAAACGTTGAAAGAGCAACTAATGTTCTTAAGAAAAAGGCAAATTCCGAAGCTTGCTCCAAGCTACTGAAATGATACCGCACAGACTTCCTGTTTCGACCGGGGAAATTTGCGACTGTGCTGTGCCTAGAGATGCAAAATTTCAGAAAATTTTGAATGCATGAAAAAAAAACCTTTTTTTTTCAGGTTTTTTTTTTTCATGAAATATTGGAAATTTTGCAAAACGCGACAAAAACAAATTTATTTGCAACAGCACAACGATCAATAATAATGTTCCGAAGTTCAGTCGAATATGCAGTTATAGATGCCATATTGTGAAACGAACTTCTTGTTCTATTGCATCGAGAAGATAATGATTTGTACTTCAGGCGAATATGGAGATATAAATATCATATTTGTGGAACGAACTTCTTGTTCTATTGCACCGGGAAAGGGAACATGAAAGCTGATCTATAAATCACTCCATATCGGACTCAGAGTCACTGTCGCTGGATGCGGCACTACGCGCAGCAGCATGAATTGAATATGTGCCCACAGCTAGGTTCGACTGCACATACACAAGCTTTCGAACCCGTTCCCCTGAAAGCCTGTTGCGAATCCTTGTATGGACGTTTCCGAAACGGGACCAGTTTCGTTCGCAGCTGGCGGATGATGCTGGTATCTGCAGCAGTCGGCAAGCCAGACGAGTTAGCGGCTGGTTGGTGCAAAGGCCTCGCCACCAGGTAGATGGGGCCACGTGATTCGCTGAAGACCCCTGTCCTGCACCAAATTCCTGCGGATGTCCTGTACTCTGCTACGTTGGAAATCAAGAAGCTGGGCTTGTATTTGGCTAAAACCACTTACGTGCACAGCAGCCTATGTTATTTATGCCGTGCGTGTAGTGCTGTAAAATTTGCAGCCATTTTGTTCTACTGCAGCCGCAAGTTCAAGTATTAGTGTGTTTTTAAGTCAAACCTGGATCTTATATGTGACCTGGCCTTCAACCCGAGTACTCGCAGCACGAACGTTTTGGTTTGGTTTGGTTTATGGGGTTTAACGTCCCAAAGCGACTAAGGCTATGAGAGACGCCGTAGTGGAGGGCTCCGGAAATTTCGACCACCTGGGGTTCTTTAACGTGCACTGACATCGCACAATACACGGGCCTCTAGAATTTCTCCTCCAAAGAAATTCTAGCCGCCGCGGCCGGGATCGAACCCGTGTCTTTTGGGTCAGCAGCCGAGCACCATAGCCGCTGAGCCACCGCGGCGGCGCACGAACGTTTTAAAAGCACTACCTGGCACCGGCGATGACGACAGCTGCTCTCCAATCGTTCAACGATGCACGCTGTAATGGTTTTCAAAGCAAAAACAAAAACCTAAACAAAAGCAAGCAGTATCATAAAACCTTGAAATTGCATTGTGAAATTTTCGATGTTTCTTTCCATTTTTTCTCGTCTGAAAAAAATGAAAAAAAAAACTTTTTTCCAAAATTTCAGTTTTTTTTCAGGCTTTCACATTTCTAGAGCCTGTGCCCCTCCCCCCCACCCACCAGCGTGGTTCAGCAACGCGCCATAACTGCCCCTTGTGTGCCCCAGTCGGATATTTTTACGGCGCGAGCACTCTAATCAGAGAGTGCGCTGCGCAGTCGCCAGCCAATGCTTCAGTGATGAGAGCTCGCTAAGAAGATTGAAAATGAATGGGAAAGGGTAGACTCATCATCTGCTGGCTTCGAACCACATATTAATCTGGGAGCGTGCTGAGTCGAATTTGCTTTTTTTTTTGTTTTGCGTGTAATGAACTCATCGCCTTCCGTGTTTGCCATTTTCTGCAAGTTATGCTCATTGTCTGGTATGAGACTTACTGCCTAAGGTCTGTGTCCCTGCGTATGAGTTTGTCAGCGGCGAACTGAGCGGCACACTGCGTTGATTCTGGGTTCGACGGAAAGAGAGTTGCAAAGAGTGGACGGAAAATAGATGGAAAGCGGTTTACGGCAGAAGGGTAATCTAATCCAGGATTAGTTTGATATTTATGGATTCCGCTGCTCGGGTAATTTGGCTGGGCCGGCCAGGACCGCTGCGTCTTGTCGCTCATATTGGAAAGCTTCCTTTTTTTACGAGACAAATAACTAGCCGATGAGGGTGAGAACCAGTCTTTGTCTCACACAACTTGAGCGCCAGATTTATAAAAATGTCGCTGTAGGGAGTCATCATATAAATAGGTCCTTCGAGAATTATAAATCAAATATTTAATCTTAAAGTAATTTGCGATGTCGCTAAAGTGGCACACCGTATTGAACAGTATCATTAATTAGGTTTTCGAAAAGTCGGTGCAATTTCCGCTTGCAAACGACAGTCGCATACTGTAAACTTGTACACCGTTTGTCCTCAGTTAGGCAAATGAACCACTGTTCTATCGGATTTATCTTGGCATGTGTTCTTGCCGCATTGTGAAATTTCCTTGTGTTGTGTGATGTAGCTCTTGCCTCAGTGTAAATGTTGTGTATGCTAGGGCCCTGTAAAGGGGCCTGCAGTACTGAAAATAAATAAAAAAAAATAAAAAAAGCATCTTGCGATTCCCATCGCCTAATTCTGCATTGTCGCACCTTGCGTGAGACGTGTGAACCACGGCTTGCATTTATATTTCTTCCGTCAGCACTGCGTAGAAAACGAATGCCGGCGAAGAGGGCAGAGTTGGAGGAGAACGCCTCGGTATTTCCGTCTGCACGTCTTTCGCCCTCTGGTTGTAGGGAGCGGCGCGCCGTTCGGAAACTTGGGGCGCGGGAAAGGCAAGAGCGGCGGCAATTACTCGGGCTGCCGACGAAGGCGCCGGAGCGAGGGTGGCTGGCCGCGACAGCTCCGCGGGGTGGAGCCATTACGAAACACACGCCGCTGTCCAGTCGGCAATGTAAACAACTCCGCCGCTGCCACGCGTGCAGTGGCTGTAGCTCCGCGTACGCACAAAGCGCAGCCTCACGCGGATTCGTCCGGCGCGGCCACAAAAGGCCGTAGCGTGCGGTGAACGCGACGATGAAGCCATGCCGCTGGTTGGGATGTGTCCTTTCAGTCGGACCTTCGCTGCCGTAACGTGCGGAAGGGGCTGACAGCTGCGACGGGACCGCTTGACAAGACTCTGACCACTTGCTCAGTAAGGCCGCATTCGAGCTCCCCGTTGGCGCGTGCTAAAGATAGCTAGGTTACGAGCTCTCAGGTTGCGAAAACCCGGAATTGCGACGAGTACGAAAACCTCGGGGGTCTGCCAGAAAATATTGCAAATAACATGTCCATGCCAGCGCCACCGCCCCAAAGACAGCTGAACCAGGCCAGTTTGGTGCATGAAGAGAGAGCGCCTATGGGCCCCACGTCGACCGGCAAAACGGCTACTGCTTGTGCTTGATTGCCGCCGGTCCGCCTCCGCCGAACTGCTCTTCCTTTATTAAAATCCCCATGACGAGTTTCTCGTTGCATAATACGATTGTATAGCTCGTTTAGTCTTTGTATTAGAGTATATAGTACAGGGGTCGTAAGTTCTGGCTTAAGGCAGAAAACATCAGTAGCCTTAACAGGCGCACCACAGCTTGCTGTCTGTTAGTACCCCTTACACTCAGCCAAAACAGAAAATTTACAAAGTACGGAAGCCAGGTATGCGATGAGGCGATGTTATCGGTGGAATAAAAAACGCAGTTGTGCGTCATTAGGTACTGAATGACTACCTTACACGTCTCTGGAGACACGGAGGCTGCACCCCTCCGTCAGACGTCTTCTGCTAGCGATATATGCCGTTCACCACAGGGCCGTTCCTTTGTTAAGTTTCTGCACTGCGTGCAAAAGCGTTATGCATAAACGGTACGAACAAGTGTCATGCTCTGTCTTCGTCAACGGGAGAGCTACAGTTTTATCGCTGCAGTTTGCGCACACACTCCAAAATGGCCAGCCCTCTCGCTAAACCCAGCACAATAACCAAACGACAACATGAGAATCCGGTGTTTAGAAATTAGCTTCAATTCGCGATTTTGTCTGCCGGTTCCATCATTTAACTGCCGCTTCTTTTTTAACGGCGACATCATTTGCTTATCCTAAAAGCATAGCTATATGCACAACATTTTGTGCGCGGTAAATCAACTGCTCGTGCTGACACCCGCCATACTGCAGTGATTAGGGTGGAGATCTATATATTTAGGCTTCATGTTACTGCCTGCTCGTGCTGACAAAATGATCAAAATATACTCTAAGTGATTTCTTACCGCACACGAATACCCCGTTATGTGTGACCGAAAAAAAAAAACAAATAGCTAGCTCCTTTGTAGAAAATATTCGCCGAAAAAAAGAACAACCGAAAACTTTGTTCTGAATAGAAACCAGAAAGTCCGACCCGTAAATATAGCTGTTTCAGTCAATTCGGCTCCAGCCGCCAACCTGCCCGCACATCGCCTCGTTCCCTATTTCGTTCTCTGGAAATGTAGCTCTAATACAGCGCTGTCTGGCAGCTACGATTTCTGCCGACAAAACACTAAGAGATTACGGGAAGCGCGCGTGATCTTGTCCTCTTCCCGGAACTGTGCTGGCAATACGGCAGACCGATATTAGCTTTGCATCATCGCCTAGTTTGGAGCACTCTCTGGGCTTGACTTGGTTTCGTGCTGCGTTCTAAACGGTGCGTATCAAGTAGCCAATTCGTTGATCAAGGCATCACTGAACCAGATCGACAATCTCGCTACGGATCCATGAGTACAGGGCGACAGGCAGATACAAATCAAATATCAAATTAAATCTTCGTTCCAACGTCAGGGATGCTCAGGGCGTTATACAAAGAGCCCCAGGATTATTTTGACTGCATTATGCTACGACCCCTTCTTACATGGTAGCATGCGATTAAGAAAGTAATAATTTTTTGTTACGATACAGGTACATGAATGTGGAATAAAAATATAAATACGGATACTGCTCAGAGAAATCAATTAACACATCTAGGTTCAGTGGAAGCATGAAGTACTGCATAGCCCTTATGCTTGTTAGATTATAATCTGAGTGGAAAATTGTCGTGTCCGGTCGCTGTGTTGAATGCAGCGAAAGACGCACACGGTACTTTAAGACTTCGTTTATTTAAAGCCGATGAGGGTGCGACCAGCGTCGACCGAGGCAGGAGCCGAACTGGCCGCCCGAAGAAAGGAGGGAGCGGAGAAGCGTCCACGGGAGGGAGTGGCTTCCCAAAACAGGAGGAGGATGCGGGGGCGCACCATGGGGGGGCATCTGGCGACAGCGTGCGACGAGGGGCAAGTGGTCGTTAGGAGGAGGATGCGAGTGGTCGTTAGGAGGAGGATGCGGGGGCGCACACACACAAAAGCAATAAGGGGACACAACACTTCCTTCCCCCTTAGAAAGTTGCCTGGTATCGTGCAGGGGGTCGGCGCTCACGCGTGGAGGCGCGCTGGCTTTGTGCGCTCGGGGGAGAAACACTTGTAGGCTGGCTGTTGTTCGCTGTGTCTCCTAGGTCTGTCCTGGGCGAAGTCTCTTCTTCCGGGAAGAGGTGCCAGGCTATGTGGGAACATGGTGCACGTGTTCTCTCCGCTGGCGGACAGCTCTCAGACGGCGTCGTAAATCTACGCAGCTGGTTGAGATGTCGGCGTGCTACTGTGCCATGTATGTTGACGAGCCAAGAGCGCAGGCCTATGCGTCTGACAATTGTAGCTTCCTCCCAGCGTGGCTTTTTCAGAAACTGTCGGGCGAGGACGCGCTGCCCCTCATTAAGCGTGCCGCAGCGCGGAATTGCTTTTTCTTCCCGGAACGTCTCTGCCTTTGGCTCGGGGAGGATGGCTGTGAGCTGGGTTCGCATTTCACGCTCGAACATCATTTTCGAGGGGGTCTCGCCTGTTGTGCTCGGAACCGTCGTGTGCTGCTTGAAGAGAAAGCGCGCAAGGCGGCGCTGCAGCGAGCCTGTCTGATCTCTTTCAAGGGCGCGTTTTAGCTCGGCTACGTAGCGCTCGGCTTGTCCGTTTGTCGCTGGGTGGTAGGGGGCCGATGTAACTGATGAGATCCCGTTGTCGCGATAAAACTTGAGGATCTCCGCAGACACAAACGGTGTTCCGTTGTCCGACACTACCTTGCGCGGCAGGCCGAACGTTGCAAATAGTGATCGGAGGTTGTCAATGACTGCTGCCGAAGTCGTCTGTCCCATTTGCCTTATCTCAAGCCACTTTCTGTAGGCATCTACGACCACAAGGAAAGTGCAGCCCTCAATTGGTCCTGCAAAATCAATGTGCAATGTGTGCCATGGTGTGTCTGGCTTTTCCCATTCTGGGACAGGAGCTTTCGGCGGGGCGCTCCGGCTGCTCTGGCAAGGCTTGCATTCTCGCACCACTGTTTCGATGTCGTTGTCAATGCCAGGCCACCACATGTAGCTTCTGGCACACTTTTTCATTGCAACGATGCCCCGATGTCCGGCGTGGATGAGAGACATAGCTTGTGCGCGTAGTTCTCTCGGCATCACAACTCGGGACCCAAATATGATGCAGCCGCGATGGGTGCTCAACTCTGTAGCTCGCCTGCGGTAAGCGTCGAAGTTGTCCCCTTTGAGTTTATGCACGTTGCCTTGTTGAACAGCTGTGTAAACTAGCCGGAGAGCTGCGCACTTCTGCGTAGATGCTGCAACTGTGCCTGCTGTAAGCGGAGGTTCTGGCAGTGCTTCGAACATCAGAACGTCTCCTGGTGGAAATGGTTCGTCAACAGTTGCGTCTAGTGGCAGACGGCTTAGCGCATCGGCGTTTTGATGTTTACTCCCATTGCGGTAGACCAGAGCGTAGTCGTACGCTGAGAGTTTGATGCACCAACGTGTCATTCGCGGAGACAAAGTTGGTGGCATAGGCCTTTGTGGTCCCAGAATGCCCAATAGCGGTCGGTGATCGGTTATAAAGGTCACCTTCCGGCCGGCAATGTACTGGTGAAAATGTGTCGCCGCGTAGACGATGGCTAGCCCTTCTTTGTCAAGTTGCGCGTAGTTGCGTTCTGCTTGCGACAACGTACGTGAGGCGAAGGCGATGGGAGCTTCCCTTCCTTGCTCGTCAGTTTGCGATAGAACCGCGCCGACTCCGTTCGGTGATGCGTCGCAAGCCAAAAGCAGAGGCTTCCTTTCGTCGTAGTGGCGGAGGACTGTACATCTTCGAATCAGGTCTTTCAGGGCATCGAATGACTGCTGATGGCGTGGCGACCATGTCCATGTCACATCTTTCCGAAGGAGTTGGTATAAGTCGTTGGCCACGGTAGCTCTTTGTTCCAAGAACCGGTCGTAGAACGTCAAGAGTCCGAGAAAAGCCTGTAGCTCCTGCTTGTTTGTTGGAGCTCGTGCTTCTGTGATCGCTCGCACTTTGTCCTCGGTAGGGTGAATGCCTTCCGCATCAATTCGGTGTCCCAGAAATTGCACCTCTGGCACCGCAAAACAGCACTTCGATTTGCTTATGCACAAATTAGCGTTTGCTAGCCTTTCGAGAACGAGCTCTAGGCGCACTGCATGCTCTTCAGTGGAAGTGCCACTGATGATGACATCGTCAAGGTAGACACAAACTCCTGGGATGCCCTGAAGCACTGTCTCCATGAATTTTTGAAATATGGCCGGGGCTGCAGCTACGCCAAAAGGCAGTCGCTTGACTTTGTACAAGCCCTTCAGTGTGTTAATTGCCAATAATTCAGCAGTTGACTCGCTCACCTTCAGCTGCTGATACGCCTGGGTGAGGTCCAATGTGCTGAAGACTCTTGCGCCACGCAGTACACTGAATACTTCTTCAGGTGTCGGTAGCGGGTAAGAGGACGCTTTAGTCGCAAGATTGACGGTGCTCCGGTAGTCTCCGCAGAGGCGTATGGTTCCGTTCTTCTTGCGAACTACGACAAGTGGTGTGGCCCATTCTGAATGCTGCGTCGGCTCGATGACACCTTGCTGCTCCAGTTTGTCCAACTCTTTTTCAACTGAATCTCGGAGAGCAAACGGCACCGGCCTGGCCTTCAGAAATTTGGGTTGCGCGTTGTCCAACAACTCCAGTGTGACCGGGGGCCCTTCGTTTCCTGGAATCTCTTCCGAGAATACTCTTTCGTATTTCTCTTGCAGTTGCTCAACCATGTTCTGGCTCGGCGTCTGGTGTATGCCGCATATCATCACGCCTAGTGGAGAAAACCAGTTTCTCCCTAGAAGGCTTGATCCTGTGCCCTTCACAACAAGCAGAGGTAGCGTATGGGTCTGGCCGTTGTAGTTAACCTGCACGTTGGCAGAGCCCAATAGTGGCAGATTCTGTCCTGACCACGTTCGCAGGTGCGTGTCGTCTTGTTGCAGGGCGGGTGCGTTAGATGGCCATGAAGTTCGGAACGTGTCCTCACTGATCAGAGTACAGGCTGCGCCGGAGTCCACCTCGAACTTAATCAGCTGGTGATGTACGCTTACTTCTGTAAAAATCTTCGGTCGCGTGCCGAGATTCATGGTGTTCAGGTCGTACAACACAGATGGTGTTGCTGATGTTGTTCCATGGAGATCAGATAGCGGCGTATTCTCTGAGGCGTTGACGCTGTGATTAGGCTGGGAAGGTGACTTTATCTTGGCAAGTCTCCGTTTCGTAATGCATGCTCTTTCGATATGCCCTCGCTTGTGGCAAAAATTACACGTGGCTGACTGGAATCGACATCCCTGGGGGTTGTGTTGGTCGTCACACCGCCAGCAGCGTTGTGCCTTTTTGACCGATTTTACAACAACAGAAGGCTTGCGCACCTGGTTGCTTGTCTGGTGTACCGGCTCGGTGTTCCGGCGAATCCCTCTCTGCTGGTGACCGGCGCTCTCCGCTCGAACGGCGATGTCGTAAGCTTTGCTGAATGTGAGGTCCTTCTCAGCGAACAGGCGCTGCTGCAGTGACTCGTCACTCAGTCCGCACACAAATCTGTCGCGTAACATCACGTCCAAGGGAAGCATGGTGGTGTTAGCAGAAGAAGCTGCGTCTCCCTCCTGCCCGGTAGCTGTTGTCGACAGCGTTCCAAAATTGCAGTCGGCACCGAGCTTCTTGAGCGCGGCTACGTAGGCGCTCACAGTTTCTCCTTCCAGTTGATCTCGTCGTTGGAAGCGAGCCCGGCTGTAGACCTCGGATGGCCTTGGGTCGTAGTGCTTTTGCAGCGCTTTTACGATGTCGTCGTAAGACACTGCCGCTGGTGTGCTTGGCTGAATAAGGGCGCAGACAGTATCGTAGGTCTGCTCCCCGCACAGCGTCAGCAGGTTGGCCCTCTTCAAGGCTGGGTCTGTGATGTTGTTAGCTTCAAAGTAGAACTGAAGGCGTCCAACCCACGATGACCACGATGAGCCGTTGAACTCTGGTATCTGATTGGGAAACCCTCGCGTAGCCATGGCTTGTCAATAGCGTTGCGTAGCGCGGGTCGAATCCCATCCTCGTCGCCACTGTCGTGTCCGGTCGCTGTGTTGAATGCAGCGAAAGACGCACACGGTACTTTAAGACTTCGTTTATTTAAAGCCGATGAGGGTGCGACCAGCGTCGACCGAGGCAGGAGCCGAACTGGCCGCCCGAAGAAAGGAGGGAGCGGAGAAGCGTCCACGGGAGGGAGTGGCTTCCCAAAACAGGAGGAGGATGCGGGGGCGCACCATGGGGGGGCATCTGGCGACAGCGTGCGACGAGGGGCAAGTGGTCGTTAGGAGGAGGATGCGAGTGGTCGTTAGGAGGAGGATGCGGGGGCGCACACACACAAAAGCAATAAGGGGACACAACAAAAATATATAAACTGTAAACAACTATGCTGGTTAATTGAATTACATGCTGCAAAAATACAAAACAGTCACATCAAAAGAAAAAAAACTGGAAAAGGAATATAGATATTAAATCTTTTCTTCTTTATTTCTTATTATTTCTCTGTCTTCCTTCCTTTCTTTCTTTATTTGGATAGTACGAATACGTCTTTCGAGCTTTAAATTGGCAGCGTATTCCTAACAATTAGCTGTACTTGTATAAAGCTATGAATCAATCATTATTATTATTACACAGAAACCTCGTAATAATAGAACAGTTTATAATTAAATAATGAATATAACGAAGGAATAGACATTCCACTTGGTAACTCCCATTGAAGCCACGTGTTTATATCTCGTTTTTACGACGCAAAATTTTCCTACAACAGTATACAACGAACCTCCAATGAACCCTACTGGCCGTTTCGCGCTGAGCAGGTCGATGCGCAACACTTACGCACCGATTAGATGTGGCAATCACTGCGCATAACCACCTCCGTCGGGCACCGGACAAGACACGCGGGAAGCTTACCCCGCATCAAGCTGGTCCTGCACGGAGCGTTTGTCTGGACAAATCGTTAGCTTCAATGCGCTGTTTGGCGCTAACACTCCCTTCTTTGTCGAAAATTGAGTGAGCGTACCGCTGGACGTCGTCACGGTGCGCTGTGCGCACTGTCCATTGCTCCATGCTGAGCCTCCATAGAATTACCAGCGTCTTTGGAGTTCCCCCGTTTTCCAGCCTCCTCGTTGCGCACGGCCAAGTACGAGCGTGCTCTAGTCTCTGGTTTCATGCACAGTTTTGTTTGTTTTCGCAGCGAGGTTGCGTCGCTAAAACTGTTTGGCAGTGCGATTGCTGTGCTTAACGGCGTTGACGTCCCGCCGTTTTCGTAGGGCCAAGCTGCGGGAAAAAAACGCGCAAAGCAATTTCCGTCGACCAGAAGGCGGTCATCATCAAAGCCTTCGGCCTGGCGTACGCATTCTTCACAAGACATTCCTGTCATGCGGTGAAGTGTTGTCACCTGCGTGCTTGTTAGCTGTGTGGTGAAACCAACCAAAATGGGTATCGGCTTCAGCATCTAGAAAAGGGACCTTCGTATTCTGAATACTATGACGTCATTCCGCCAAGACCAGTTTTATAGGCGCTGAAGCCACTACGGGGCGTGGACGAAAAGGGCGCGCGTTGGCGAGGCTGGCATGTTAGGGCTAAGGTACAGCCCTAACATGCCAGAGAGAGACATTGGAGAGACCCTGCAGTGGGTGTGCAGGGTCCGCGCTATGCGTGTGTGTGTGTCCTCTTCACTGTTTCCTCGTTTCTTTGGCGCAGTTTTGAAGATGAGCGATTGGCACCAACTAGCCCGCCGGAAAACACTTCTTTAAACGACCCATGTACCGCTACTTTATTGATTCTTATATATATCAATGACTTACCCGATTATCTGTCATCCTCAAAATGTATTTTATATGCAGACGATACTACTACATTTAGCTCCAATAACTATATCTCTCGTCTCATTTATAAACTAAACATTGACCTACAAAATATCGTTCGGTGGTGTAACGATAATATGCTTCCTATTAACACCTCTAAAACAAAATTTATGGTATTCAGCTCCCATCAAAGAAAGTTAGCCTCTATTCCGTCTATTAATATCGCTAACCAAACTATATTTCCCTCTAACAGTGCTACATTTCTTGGCGTACACCTCGACAACCATCTGAAGTATCATGACCATATTACTTACGTTAATAAAAAATTGGGCACTTGGGATACGAATTCTTATCAAAGCACGATCCTACTTTATCTTTAACACATTGATCGCATTATATCACTCATTTATACATAGTCACATCACTTATGGTTTAACATGTTGGCGAAATACAGCTCTCACCTTGCATCAACTCAGGTAATCCAGAACAAAGCTAGAAGAATTATTACATCCAGCCCGTGTATTACTAATGCCAGATCTTTACTCCATATGAACAATATCCTAACTGTTTCAGAGCTAATAAAATTTCATTTAGGTATATTGTTCTTCAGAATCATCAACAACCAATTACCAACAGTTGAGCTTTTATCTTCTACACTCACCAATTCCAACACTACTCAGTTTGCTTCTAACAACAATTTCCTCTACCAAAAGTTCGTACTAACTATGGCAGACTGTTCAGTATTCATCGATTTCATTATGGAACACCTTACCTCTGAATATTAAAAACTCGCGTTCAGTATTTAATTTTAAACAGACCTTAAAACAATTCCTGATAGCAGACAGTTGACCATTAGTTTCTCTTTGTTTCTTTCTTTTTCTTTTCTTCTTTTTTTTTCGGAGCTTGTGTTCTTTGCCTACAAATGTATGTATTGTGTCTTAATGCGGTATCATCTTCCATTCTTAAAATGTTGCGCATTGTTTACTTAACCCAGTGTTATTATGAACAGGAGGTCCCTTTTCAGTCATCGACTATGGGACCTCCTTCTGCATATCAATGTATATTGATCATATGATTGACTAATAAAAAATTCTGTTCCGATTCTGATATTAGTGCCATTTACTACGCCCATAACCCTGTCCATTCTCCCTATAAAATAAATAAATTGGTAAATTAGTTTTTGAGGAAAGGATATAAGCGCAGTATTTGTCTCACATATACCGGCGGACACCTGAACCGCGCCGTAAGGGAAGGGAGGAAGGTAGGAATGAAAGAAGAAAGAGAGAAAGGGGTGCCGTAGTGGAGGTCTCCGGAATAATTTCGACCACCTGGGGATCTTTAACGTGCACTGACATCGCACAGCACACGGGCGCCTCTTGCGTCCATCGGAACGCGGCCGCCGCGGTCGGGTTCGAAACCTGCTCGGTAGACGAGCGCCTTCTCCCTATCGCTCCTCTTTTTAATTTCACGGCTCTGTCTACACGCTGTCCGGTTATTTCCGCTGGCTGCAGCTAGGTGCTTCAGTATCCGATAGCAGACGCCGTGGCCGGCAAAAATCTTTTCCTTCCTTATTGTTCTGTTTAATAAATAACCACATACTACGACTACTACTAATTAAAGCGGATAGTTCGTCAAATTAAAGTTTTTAAGGTCTACAGAAGACGGCTTTGATATTGCTCATATTTTTCAGTGAATTCACGAAACTACAAAATGATAATATTTTGAGTGTATGGTTAACATTTCTAACTACGTCAGCTGGATTTGATCCGGTAAGAAGCCTAGTGGTATCATCGGGATGGATGACAAACTTCACTTCGTTGATAAAGTTAACGAGGTTACTAACACAAAGACAAAATAGCAAAGGTCCCAATATACCCCGTTTTGGTAACCCGCGCCAATTACCGGTAACATTATCAGCGCGAGAGCCGTCTTTGAGCAAATAGGTTGCTTGTATGGCATGACAACCGGTGCAACGAACGCCGCCTTTTTCGCATGACCGCAGTGTCGCGTGGAAAATGGGTGCGGCAGACGGAAGGCTACTCTCAGCCAAACACGCACTTGCGCCACGCTGTTTTACAGCCGCTGCTTAAGGCCGCGAAGCCTACCCGGCTCCACGTGTGAAAAGTGATCGCAGGAGAGCAAGTGAAAAGCCTTTCGATGTATCGAAGTACCCGCTGAACAGGAGTTCGATAAACGCGAACAGTAGTGCTATACATTTGAATGTAGTTATAAAGGGGATTTTTTGACTGTTCAGAATAAATAATAATTCCTTGTATCCGGGTTTAATTTATCTGGGATCGACTACATTCGAAGGCGGCGGGGGCGAAAGGGGGGTGGGGTGCGGTGGACACGTACCCTTTAGAATACAACTGAAATAACTAACAAAGCGTACAAAATATGGGATACAAGAGGGCAGATAAAGCACACAACGACGGAGAAAGTATAACACGCAAGAACTAGAACAAAGGAAAACGCATACTGTCTAAGCAGAGGATACATGACGCACAAAAGATTCTGAGCGTCGTCCTAGGCACTTAAGAGCCCGTGAAATTTTGTTAGACGGCGCTGACTGGAGGTGGGTGACGGAAAATGATTCCATTCAGTGTTGCGGTGTGGTAAAGTGCGCATAAAGTGACGAGGGAGACTGACCGTCGTCCATGATGGTGACCACGACGCCCCTTCCGGTGAATCCCATGTCCCACACCTTGGTCACCCGGTGGTCCAGCTCGGGCAGGTCCGGCGACGAGCGCGTGTCGTGCTGCGAGAGAGAAAGGAGAAGAGGAGGAGAGTGTGCCCCCCGCGCGCGAAAGAGGAGAGCGCCCACTCACGATGTACCACTGGCGGTTCCAGAGCGGGTCGTTGAAGCGCAGCGCCTCCCAGTCCTCCTCCTCCTCCTCCAGAGCCCGCTTTTCACGCGGCCGCACCAGCTGCTGCTCGGCCCACAGCACCTGCGCATGCGCACACTCCCTGACGCTGAAGCCGACGGCGTGAGCCTACCACTTTTACAGCGAAAGCCGTGACTGGTCGTTCGATCCGCGATCACGTGACCAGTTATCGAAGTATTATTAATTCGATAGCACTAAAAGGCACATTGGGAAAAGAAATTTGTCGTCGCTCATAAAATTTGTCCATTGGCTGCGAGTGACGCCATCAGACCCGATAATTCCCAGGGGCTGGACGTCACCAGAGCGGAAGTGACGTCACATTCGGTAAAGGCCGCCAGCAGTTTCTAATGCTATCTCATTGCCAATACACAAGGTAATTAGGTGTTTCTTTGAATGTTCTGAATGAAATTGCTGCGCAGATAATGCATTGCCCC
The DNA here is from genome assembly GCF_055824585.1 of Amblyomma mixtum. Taxonomy (NCBI): domain Eukaryota; kingdom Metazoa; phylum Arthropoda; class Arachnida; order Ixodida; family Ixodidae; genus Amblyomma; species Amblyomma mixtum. The sequence continues at coordinate 287,452,791 of NC_143012.1, read as the reverse complement.
AAGTTCAAGCAGTGTCCGCCGCAGTGGCTATGGCGCTCTGCTGTTGAACCCAATCGTGGGATAACATGGAACTCACGGCGGCTGCATTTAGGTGCAGGCGGAACAAAAAACAAAAGAACCCAAAGCAGCCGAGGTCAGTTCGGACATTTCATCAACGGCGTCCCTCACAGTCCGCGTGCAGCTTCGGGACGTAAGCCCCCCATATAGCACCATTTTCCAAAAGTGTGAATAACAGAGAGATGTCCACGAACCCTCGAGTCCTGCGTCAGCTGTCGCGTGAAGGTCCGCGCCGATCGCCTGGAGCGCTCCGGTTGGTCCGCCTTGCGCAGCAGGTACGTGTCTTCCAGGCCCCGTAGCTGCACGCGCCCAGAGAGAGAGAAAGTATGGTGCGTGACTGCCAACCGAAAGCACTTCAAACATAACATTTACAAAAATTCTCATCGATCTTGAGCTTCGTAACTTTATCCCTCGATGGAGTCGCCAGGGGCTTGCCTATTCTGAAACTTTATAACTGGTTTTAATGCTTATATTTGTTACCTAATCTGGGTACTCTTTACTTAGTGCTCAGATTTAGTAGTCTTTTTTGCAACTTTGTAAAAAAAAAAGCTTCGGAAACGCTCATTTCATTCTTGCAAAGCCACAGTGAAGTACGCTGAGAGACGACGCGCAGAAAGAGGGCCGAGTGACGTCGCCGGCGAACCGTATAGAGAAGCGAACCGGTTCCAAAGCACACCGTCTCGTGGATATTATACCCACTGGGCTACAACAACGATCAAAACGGGCGCATGGTCCGGTGCCTTGCTCTGGTCACGTGATGGCACGTGGACTCAGGTGATCATTCACGTGGCGGTCAAGTGACCAGATGTTGACTGTCGCTGTGAAAAAAAAAATTCGCTGTGGCTTAGCTTGGTCAAGCCCGGTAATTGCGAAAGCAATATCCGTACCTACGCCATGGTTCAGCTGGTAGTGTAGCTGGTGGTTAGACTTGTGGTGATGCATCGGTTATACAATCCAATCCAATCCCATCCAATCCATTCTAATCCAATTCAATCCATTCCATTCCAATCCACTCCTATCCAATCTAATGTAATCTAATCCAATCCAATCTAATCCAGTCCAATCCAATCCAGTCCAATTCAATCTAATCTAATCCAATCCAATCTAATGCAATCAAGGTCAAATGAAGGTCAACGGTGGTCACTGCCGCGGCACAATGGTGGTCACCGCCGCGGCACGGCAAAGGCGTGAAAGTGCAAGTAGTATTGCTTTCGCAATAAAAAATTGCTGAGGCTCAGCTTGGCTAAGCCTGGGGAATGCGAAGCATATTAGTGGCTAGGCTTGGTAATACATGGCTTTCCTTGGTTGAATACTTGGTCATTTTAATACAACCACTAGAAGCCTTCGTCGTGGGGGAAGACAACGGCATGGCTACAGCAGAACGCCGACTAACCCCGAGACGCGCGTTGGGTGAGCGCCTGGATTGCCACGGAAGCCGCGTCTGCCTGCCCGGTGGAGCGAGCGTTTCACCTACACCGAGTGTGAACGCGCGTTCGAAATGCGCGGGAATGCGCGGGTGTGACGGCTAGGGGTCCCACGGCGACGGCGCGAGGTGGAGGCCGGCTCTCTCATCCGATGTCACGTGGTGTGACGTCACGGTGTCACGTGGCGTGACGGCTAGGGGTCCCACGGCGACGGCGCGAGGTGGAGGCCGGCTCTCTCATCCGATGTCACGTGGTGTGACGTCACGGTGTCACGTGGGGGTCCCACGGCGACGGCGTGAGTGGTAGCTCTAGCAATATGCTTCGCATAAAAAATGAAACGGGATCCCATTCAGTAGGATCTACAAGCTCCTGATTTTAACTCCACCCAGATTCCAATATGGGGCGTGCTAAATGGTGTCAGACGTTGCCGCATGTGATGAGCGCCGACTTCTCACCATGACGAGCGCGTACCCGAAGTCTGCGTAAAGCGATGCCAGAAACACACTGCGAGCTATGGAAAGGAAAATGGCAGGTTTAACGCTAAGACACAAGAAGCGAGTAGAGTGGGTGAGGGAACAAATAGAACTTAAAGAAATCTTTGTCGAAACCAGGAAGAAGAAATGGGCATGGGCAGGGCATCTGATGACAAGGCAATATGACTGATGGCCGTTAAGCGTAAACGAGTGAATTCCAAGAGAAGCCCAGCGAAGCAGAGAGCGGCAGAAAGTTAGGTGTGTAGATGAAATTAGAAAGTTTGCAAAGAAAAGGTTGCCACAGCTGGTACAGGACCTGGTTAATTTGAGGGATACAGGAGAGGCCTTTGTCCTGCAGTGAGCGCAGTCAAATTGATGATGATGATGCCAAGTACGCGTTTGTTCTGAGTTAAACCTTTTTGGCAGGCCAGTTTGGTTCATATTTCCGTTGACTTTGTTCAAGCAGCTGCGAGACCGCATGCACTTGTGTGCGCTCATTATCCACCCATAAAACACTCCTAGACTTCGTGAACTCGCGTAATTTTTTCTTCATTTTCAAGCTCTGCCACAAGTGTATTGAGTTATATGCAAAATCGCAGCCCGAGTGGCATGAACGCGTGATTATTTTCGAGCCTCCCCCAGAGGTATTTGTTGCGGCGCGGATAAGCAACGTCTGCACCCTGTCGAAGCGAGCAGCGCACGCATTGCTCAGGATCCCGTGGCGCACACCTTCTCCCCGCTTTGTTCAGGTGCCATCAATCTTTTTGCGCCCCGTCGGGGAGCGCCGGGGGGATAAATTGATCTCTTCGCTGTTAGCGCGGTGCTCTATACTGCGCAGCACGCAAGCTTGCATAGCGGAGTGGATTTTGCACCTCTCAGCTGAAGCTTGTTTGCTTGTCCTGCGATTTGCGGCGCGTATACACTGTTTTTATCGATATCTTTTTTTTTTTTGCTTACTCGATGTTCAGAGCTGTCTCGGGCGCTCCTGTATACCTTGCTCCAGACCGCAACAGGTGTTGATATCCGAGAATCTGCAGTACGGCGAAGTAATTTTGCTAGCTTAGCCCATTCGACAAAAAAACGAAAGCCCGAAAGAGAGAGATGCGGGGTGGTATGTGCAGTTTATGTACCGAGTGCTTCTTTTTTAAGCACAGCGGAGCGGCGCGAAACGATATAGGAGGAAGCGAGACGACATGCAGCGTTTATTACTGAAATGTTGCATTTAAAAGTTTTCCCGCCACTCGGTTCAAATTCGTCACGTCTACACCGAAGAGGACTCAGTGAGTGCCGTTTTGAAGCGAATGGCTGTGCAGCTAGCCTCCGGGATCAGCAGTTTAAAAACTTTGTCAACGCAGGCAGTTTACTAGCGAAATTCGGTGGTGATGGCGACACTTGTAACTTTTTGTCCTTGCTTGCTTAAGAAATTCACAAGTGTGGCGAGTTGGGCTTGTTGGTTCACGATCAAGTTGGTAACAGCGCGAAGACAGGACGAAAAAAAACACAACACAAGCGCTGACTGACAACTGGTGTTTTTATCTTAAAACACGAATATATACCGCAAACAGAAACAATAACACAAACAGATTAAAGGCGCACGGCACTGAATGACGAAATCATGGGCACGTGCCTCGCTAGCGACGTTAGAAAACAAATGGCATTCAAGACAGTTCATTTTTTAAAACTAAAACATTAGGTTGAATTTATTATAAAACATGCGGAAGCGCATCATAAACATAATATCTATACAGCACAAATTGTGAATTGTGGGGTTTAACGTCTGGAATCGATACTTGGGCTATAAGAGACGCCTTAATCGAGGGCTCCAGTTTGATGTATACCACCTTGGGTTATCCTGTGTGCGCTGTCATCGCTCAGCCCACGGGCGTTTTTTGAGTTTCACCTCCACCAAAATGTGTCCGTCGTGGACGAAATTGAACCCAAAGCAACTGCATCGAGCAGCCGAACGCCAAAGCAACTGAGGCGCCGCGGCGGAAGCATCACAAGTTAATGAGAATCAAAATAAGAAAAAAAAACACATCACGTCTTAATCAGAAACTTGGTGGCAAATTTTAATCAGCAGTTCACCAGAAACTCAACTCAGAAATTATCACAAATACCTTATGAGTGGGATGTTCAAATTCATCGCACATTTTTTAAGGGTCCGACGGTGACCACCGCATGCGATTACCGGTAACTAGAATTGCACAATCCCGCAATTTCGGCGAAGTCCGTCGGTGGCCACTAGATGGGTCTGCTGATAGTATGGAACAGAATCAGCTCGAGCGATACCTTACAAAAAATATTTTCATGGCCCAGCTATGCGAAAACTTATAGAACATTTTTGCAGAAGACTCCTCCGTAGGCCGCCTGTGACGTAGTGTGGCCGATTTTCTTCAAACGTTTAGGATGTGATAATTTGAATTGAAAAACATGACTGAAACATTTTTTTTTTTGCTACATTTCGGACTTGTGGCTGCGCGAAGAGTGCGAAGAGGGGAAAACAATACGAATTTGACCATACTATCTAGATAGCAGCACAGGTTCAAACAGTAGCTGCGAAAGAGCTTGTCACGGGTCTTTCCGTGGGCAAGTTTACCATTGCCGAATCTTGGGAGGATATCGATCACGTAAAGGGTTTTTGCTGCAACTAGCTCCCATCTCGCTTAGCCAGCCTCTTCAGTCCCCTTACGGCCGAAACCGGGAAGCAGTACCGCTCAGGTGCGGACGGGTGTGACGTAAGCCTGACGTAAGTGCCGCAGCACCTGCACACGCCACCCTCAAACTGCGCATAACCTCATTTTATTGCGAAAGCAATATTGCTAGCACTTTTCTGCCGTCGGCGGAGGTCGTTTTCGCGGCGGAGGTCGTTTGTTTTCAATTTGCTTTTTACTTTTTCTCTTCTCTTTCTTCTAGCTGTTATATTTTTCATTTTTTACTTGTTTGGTTATTTTTTAATTTCGCTCGCTCTTTTTTTTTGCTTCTTTACCTGCCTTTTTGTCATTTATCTTGGTTCACTTTTCTATTTCCCCTTTTTGATTTTTTATGTACCCCTTCTGCTTTCTTAAGCCCATTATCTCCTTTTTTTTTTCTCTCTTTTCTCCTTGCTGTCTTTTTTTGTCTCTTCTTCCTTCCCACAGATCCCCGCACCTTACGCCCCCGCCTTACGTAAATTAGATCCTGCCGTTTCCCAAGTCATGGTTATGACGGACTCTCTATCTATTTGCTTTTCATTATCATCACCCTCTGAGTCTCGGGCATTACGCCTCTTTAAGCAGCTGATCCCGCTCCATCTAAATTCGGTGAGGTTGCTTTGGGTACCGGGTCATGTGGGCATTCAGTTAAATGAGGTTGCAGATTCATTAGCAAGGGCCTCTCTCTGTGGCCCAATAATTGCTGTCCTGCCAACCTGCGCATATACAGCTGCGGTGAGGTTTCGCAGTTACACAATATTTCAGGAATTTTCAGCCTCGGCGCTTACTTCATCTCCCGAATATCAGCACCTTCTGCACCCTTGGGGTAGCAAGGACTGGAGTTCACGCAGACTGGAGGTCGCTCTCACGCGTTTGCGATGCCGAGTTGCTCTGCTAAATTTCTACCTTCACAGATCTGGTCTGGCGGTTTCTCCACTGTGCCCATTTTGTGCTGAGCCTGAGACAGTGGATCACTACCTGCTGTTCTGCCGCCGATTCTCTTCTTTGAGGAGGCGCCTATTAGAAATTTCGTTTCACCAGCTGGGTCTGCCTGTGACCACTGAGGTTGTTCTTTCCTTTGGCGCTACTTCGCTTGGACGAAGCAACAGGAGTGCGCGCTGTGCAGTTCAAAAATTTCTTCTAGAAACACAGCGACTCCCATGCTAATATTAATTTTATTTATTTATTTTTCTATTTGTTTTCATTTTTCTCATTATCAAAAAGTTCATTTATTACTTTTATTATTATTATTATTTCTATTATTTTTTTATTTTATTATTATTATTTTATTTTTTTTTTCTGTCTCTCTTTCAGTCAATACAAAATTGAACCATTCCATATGATGCATTCAAATTTGCACATAAAGCCGTCGTCCCATCTTCGATCTCCCAGCTAACAGGACCCCTTTCGTTGCGTCGTCCAATCTGTCAGCCTATACCCTATTAATACTCCTTTTCCTATAAAACTCCTAATCATTCCAACAGTTCACCGCCTGTGTATTGGCCACTCCCCCGTAGTGGGTATGTGCCATTCTACTTGAGGCCAACCAACCCGCACCTTCCCTCCTGGCCGCCTGCGAGCCTATGCACGCTGGACCCATCCATGTTTCATTTTCATTTCGTGCGCATGCAGATTTGCGCATGCATTGGCTGCGCCTCAGGGATTTGTGGCTTCTCGGGTCCTAGAGTCGCTAGAACCATTGGTTCTGGCAACACTGCTTTGTCCTATGACGTCATCACGCTTGTACTTGCGAGTTTGGCCTGTGGCGGCGATACCTGTATTTTGGTTCTTGCTCTTTTCTACGTTACAAGAGCTTTGTTGTCAGTATGAGTGGCGTTTTTGTAATCAGGAGCTGGTATTCTGTCGATACAAGCCAACTTCAATTTCTCCTCAGTGTCCCTTTAATGCCTAATCCTTCAGGGGCGTCCTGCACTAAAGATCACTTTTGCCCGGCCATCATTTGTGCCTTTTTTTTCCTCTTGTAGTTGGTTTTTCTAAAATTTTCTCTTGGGCGTTGGCCCCATTTCTTTTATTTTCAATTGGTTCGCCTGCAATAACCTCTGGTTGGGTGCGGGCGTCCCCTCGCATTTATTTTATTTTATTTGTTTACAGTTCTACAATAAAGGGGAGAGCTGAGCAGAGCTACAGAAAGGCGACTCGACGGACACCGAGGAAGAAGGAAGGGTGTTCGGATATTACAGGTGAAATGCACCCGCAGTCTGCCTCGTCAGGCCGACAGTCAAAGATTCTGAGTGGGAAGCGAATAGGCGCCGCATGCGAGCTGGTCTTGGGCGCACGCCGGCTGCGGTTTCTCCCAGCTCTGGCGTCGCGCGCAGCTGACGCGGATCGGCTCGTGACGCAAGGCGGCCGTTCGGCTGAAAACAGCCCACTCTTATAAGCTCCGCTCGAGCCGCGATCAAGACGGCTCTGGCTTATCCTTTTGCTGTTTCTTATGCGGAACGGGCACGTCACCGCTTATCAGCCTACGCCGAGGACGCATTAAGAAAGTATCCGGGAGTAGCCGGCGCGCTTATATATGAGAAAGCAAGCGGACTTAGAAGAAAGCGGGGGGGGGGGGGGGGGGGGGGGTACTTGTAATTATCTAATTCGTCGTTATTCTGGTGTGCGCAACCAAATGACCGCGTTTATTTTAAGTACAGATGATTCCAGCCCTTGGCATCGTAGGCATTCAAGTCATTATTTACATCAGGAAGATGTAGGTAGGCCCGGGCAAAAAAGTGAAACACATTTCACTTGAAGCAGCCCGGGCACCTTTGTACAAGACAAAACACTATGAAAACGACAGAGCATGCTGGATAACTAATGTACACTACAGATTAGCTGGACAAGAAGGAATATGAAGTCAACAATATTTAAGGGGAAGAGGGCAGAGTTGGTCAGTGATCAAACAAGTGTTAATGATATCATAGTCGAAATCAAGAGGAAGAAATGGGCTTGGGCAGGGCGTGTAATGCGAAGGAAAGATAAACGATGGTCCTTAAGGGTAACGGAGTGGATTCCAAGAGAAGGCAAGCGTAGCAGGGGGTGGCAGGAAGTTAGGTGGGGGAGATTAAGAAGTTTGTGGGGATAGAGTGGCCGCAGCTTGCACAGGACAGGGTTAATTGGAGAGATGTGGGAGATGCATTTGTCCTGCAGTGCGCGTAGCTAGGCTTATCACGATGATGATGATGATGATGATGAAACGAACTCAACTTTTTAATGTCTGCCTATATTAAACAAGCCAGGTATCAAAATTCTAGATAGCCGCCGCAGTGGCTCAGTGGTTATGGCGCTCAGCTGCTGACGCGAAAGACGCGGGTTCGATTCCGGCCGCGGTGGTCGAATTTTGATGAAGGCGAAATTCTAGAGGCCCGTGTACTGTGCGGTGTCAGTGCACTTTAAAGAACCCCAAGTGGTCGAAATTTCTGGCGCCCTTCACTACGGTGTCCCTCATAGCCTGAGTTGCTCTGGGACGTTAAACCCCCTAAAACCAAACCAAACCAAACCAAACCAGACAGTTTACTGTCGGAGGTTCAGTGGCTTCCGCTTTCTGCGTCGAGCAAGAGAAGTCTTTGCCGTGATGTACATGAAGCGAAGTATTTTTCAAGCGCCTCACCCTATGGACACAAGCACAATGCCAAGCGAAGGCCGAGATCGGGGCAAAATGCCCTTCAGACGGTACACTGGCAACCGAATTGCAATACGATGGGCCTACATACTTTTCTGCCGTAGGCTGTCGATATGGTTCAATAAAAAAACGACACCGCTCAATTCCGCGTCTTAAACAAACACACCCACGCACACACGCACAAATAAGATCAGTCTACGCGTGTCCCGGTATTGCAAGTGCACTCCATATTTTCGCAGCGGGCATATTCGCGAACTGAGCTACATATACCTGTGTGGCACTCGCATCTTAATACAGCATAAAATGAGCTCTTTAAAACTGTCACTCTATGATCATTACGTTCCACAGAAGCTGACTGGTTTGCGAGTAAATAGGACCAATGCCGATTTCGGTTGCACTCTCTAAGCTTGGAAGGAAATAAACCGCGCACAAGCTGACTGACCAGCAGGGGAAGAAAATATCCTTCTCGCTGGTCTGCATGAGATGTATGCCGGCAAGTGAACACGGTCGGTCTCTATTCTGAATTGACAAGAAAATGACCACGTGATGTCGAAGGGCCTGATTTTTGTGCTGATGCATATGCATGCATATTACTGCTACTGCTATGAAGCGACGATGAGTATTGTATGAGCTCCGGAGAAATCTTCCCGACGCAGCTGTCATTGCTGCAAGAGCGGAGAGTATGTAACAGCACTTAAGACGGGACAAAGATAACGAGACACACACTTGCGCTGTCTCGTTCTTTTCGTCCGGTCTTAAGCGCTGCTGCATCATTTTCGTCAATATGTACAAACCAGCTCGCATCAGCCCTCCGCTGCAAGAGCGTTCCTCACCTGTCTTCCCGCATTCGCGTTTGGTGTTTCATTTCGCACCTTTGAAACAGACACTTTAAAAATTAGCGAAATTACAATAGCATTTATACCACAGGGAGTTTCTACACGAGGAATGCACTTACAGAGTTGTGAAATAATGGCGCATTTTGTGGAAGCATGCGTTTATTCTGGACGCTTTTTCTGCGCCCCGAAGGGCGCGCGCGAAGCCTACTGCGCAGTAGAGAACAAGATTCTGGCCGCTCACGCAAGCTGATAGCAGTCGCAGCAGCGCGAACTCGGGCGCCCTGCCGGGCCCTGAATGTTGGGGGCCCGTGTCATTCCGCGAGCACTTCGGAAAACAGTTGCGCAATAATGCTATGTAAGAGAAATCAGGCCATTTGGGCCTCTATTTGCACTTTGCATCTCTCTAACATGTTTTTTGTCATGTTCTATGGTTTAAAACTAGGTTAATAAATTTTAGCTCATAATTCACTTAGGATGAATTGATACTCAAGAAATGCAATACCGATTTAGTTCCATTCACGCAACCCCAACAAGATTTTTTTTTTTTTTACATATCCTTGGCTCACGTTAGTCGGGACACCTGCATATGTTGCAATGAACTGCATCACTCACGCCAGCGACGGCGATTAACACTGGATGGAATCGCAAACGACAGAAGACGATGACTGAACAAGCGCATCGAAAGGACGGGGCAATTTTGTGTCTGATACCCAACAACACATATATTTTGTTATCGTGTCTTAACACCTTGCCTCTACATTTATAAGACATACGCTGTTCTACCCTGCAATTGCTAGTCTATCCCTTTCCTTGGAGTGCTGCAAATAGAGAGCGGGTTCGTTTCAGGAAAGGGCGGATGCGCTGAGTATATTACTCGAACCTCTCAGCACACGCACATCTCGGATTCCGGTGAACGTGCGCAACCGTACTCTTTTTGCCTTTCATCAGCCGGGTGGCCTGTGGAAAGCCCCTTCAGAGATGCGCTGCAGACAAGGGGTTTGGAACCAACAGCGCGGTAAGTGCAGCTCAAGATATCGGCAGCAGGAGCATACGCCACCAATCGAAGTAAGGATCTCTATAGAGCGCACTTTCATTCTTTCCGTGTCATTCGGTGACCAAGCGACTTGAAATGCGTGGTTCTTGTGACAGTGTGCTCTGCGCCTCGACACCTCAGTTCATGCTGTATGTTCTGCACTCTCCCGACAGTTCGTGCGTGTCATCGGGGAGTGCAGAGATCTCGTTAACCAGGTCCCGCTCTCGGCGCCTTCTCCTAAACTATCTTGAAGGTGAAGGAGCCAACAAGAACAAGTATAGCCCAGATACGCCACTCTTCAACGCTCTTCGGGGCTCTCGTACGGAGTCGCAGTGCCGAGCTCTTGTTTTGCGCCCCGTGCGAGACGAACGAGCTAGATGCCGGGAGTTTGATCGTTCTCACGACGGGAATCAACGGTGAAGCGCGCAGATTATCTCCGAGACCTCTTCCACCCGCGGTCCGTACACAGGCGTCTCGGTGGAGGAGCATATAGCGTTTTTTGTTTAGTTCTATCCGTGCCTCTGGGAATCACGTGCCTGGGCGACCCAATCTAAACGGGATTAATCTCAAGAGCCAGCTGGTTTCCCGGGACCACACACCAGGTCCTAGGCCGTGCGAACGAACGCTGCGTCTCCTCTCCATCTCGGAATAAGGCGCGCGGCCGCGACGCGGCTTTTGTGTGCACTGCCTGATCTTTGAAGGAAAAGGAAATCTTAGCGTGCCTCCCGCTTCCTACGGGTTGTTGAGTCGGCTTTGCCGCGCTTTGCTTCTTGTTGCGGTGAAGCCAATGTAACGAAATTACAGACGAAAAATATGCCTTACACATGGCAGCAGCCGTCTGACCTCGACGAAATCAGGTCAGTTTCCCAAAAACAATATCCGTAGTAAATAATAACAATAATGAATAATACTCATAATTTTTTTCAGCCGTAAGGTTTTCTCGAGAGACCAAGACACTCGCTTACAATTAGGTCAACGGCAAGTTTCCTTCTCATGAAACTCCTCCCTCTTTCAAACTGTCACATAATTTATTTGGTTAATTTAAAAATATATTTGCACGCTGTTTTCTTGAAAGAATTCAAATTTCTCTGTCGCTGGGATAATTGGTGGCTTGATGTACAAAAAGCATAGACGGGGCGCGTGAAGTCTGTCTCAAGGCTAGTATGGGACGAAAAGGGGTCATCTAAGAGAAATTAATGTAACTACAGATAAAAAAGCCAGCTTCAGGCATATGCAAGCGCTCCCAGGTTAATCAAGCAAACAGTCATACCCAGAAACTGAAAACGCAGAGACTCACAAAGAATAACGTCGCCACTAATCCCCATTTACTGATAGGACTTTAGCGGACGTTTTTACCTCACATTTTCTTATGTTTTCTCTTTTTCCACTTGCTGCACGTGTTCCACGTTACCGCCACCATCGACGGAGTGCAGCAGATGGTTGCTAGTTGCGCTTCGTTGTGTGTACTTCGTCCTCTCCTTTATGTTCTCCTGTCAATTTCTAAACAGCGCACAAACTTCTTTACCAATACAATCATAGAATTCCCAGGACAACCGGAATGAATAGTCCAAGATGGGCGTTTGCCCTAATCCCGGGGTTGCTAAGACGCATGTAGAGCCTTTGTTCACTGCATTAACAACCGACATTAACACCTATTCGCGAAACGCGTACAACTAGCTTCTCGACGACCGCAGGGAAAAAAATAAAAAGGAGAAGAAGAATAAGGTGTCATAAGCCATCGTCCCTCCTCACTCGCAAAAAGGCTTAGGCTCCGGCACAAGCTAGGTTCACGTCTTCCCTTCAGTGTTCCCTATTACCGGGTTCCCACATGCGCTATGCACACACGTAGAGCCAGCTGTCGACGATGGTAACGCCCCTGCGACGCTTAGTAGAAAGAGAGCATTGAAAGTGGAATTCTTGACAGCTCGAAATGACTAGGCGGCGGGAGGTAAGCCTCACTTCTCTAGTGAACGTTTCAACAACAGGACTTGCGTTCGCTCGTGTCAAGACGGGGCGTGCTGAAGCAAATGCGTGAGACATCACTATTACAAATCATTGTGGACCAGTAGGTATATCGAGTTCCCCTGCGTCTCTCATAGCCTGAGTTGCTTTGGGACGTTAAACCCCAATAAACCAAACCGAGTTCCCCTACATTTCCGCTGCCCTAAGTTACCGAAACTCTTTCCGCAGATCATAACGAGTGGATCACCTCACGTCAATACATAATCATGCTTCGGTTCCCTTGCATTGTATTGGCATAGGAACATCCTGCATCTGTAACCACGTTCCGATCTCCATGGCAGCAATTCATGACGCAACAAATTTTGAAGAAGTCGCCAACAGGCGCATCTGCACCCTATTCCCTACACATGTCTGGGCCTCGAGAGACATCAACGGGTGTCTACACGGCCACAGTGCTCACCGGTCCGGCGTTGATGTAGCCCAGCTCGTAGGCCAGCTGGTCGGCGGCCCGCCGTCCGCCACGCACTCGCACGGCCCAGGCATTCAGGTAGTGTCCCGCCCGGAGCGCCACGACGAGCTGCGCCAGCATGAGCAGAAGTTGCAGCAGTGCTCGCATCGTGGCGGGGATGCTCTGAGCGCCCGTTGTCGGCCGGGCAGCGGACAGGGAGCCGCGCCAGAGGCGGGCCCGTCACGTGCTTCGGCGGCCAACGCGCGGACCGCCTTCGCGGCTCCCATTGGCGCCTCGGACCGCCTACGGGACTTTGGCCTCGGTCTTGCGCTCGGTGACGTACGTTCCTTCCCAGCTTTGCGTCATGAGTGCACGTAAGCTGTCGCCGCATTTGTGACAACACTGCGTTTTCGAAACATGGTTTACATCGAAAATCTCCGCCGTCCCACTCACGATGCTGAGACGAAGGTCTAATCCTTAGAGCCTGTCTGCGGGCTTTCCACTATATGCGTGTACAACCTCAGGCTGCCGTGTGCAACGATTATTTTCCAATAATTTATCTTGAGTATCGCGGTCAGTCGGTGGCATAAACTGATTAGTTTAAAATGATGTTTACATAACGTTCATAATGAGTTTTAAAAGATAGCTGCTCCTTTCCTGGTGTCTTAATGGGAGTCTCGGAAACCGGAGCAGAATGACACAGCCTGGCACCGGTGAATACCTTCAAAAGAGAGAAAGAAAGAATTCCAGGCAAGAGGAAACAATCTGGTTCATTTGTTCGAAAAGTAAAGTAGCAGCACGTTCTCAGTTTTATGTGGTTTTGGGAACACCGAGAACTCTGAAAACTCCGACGGGATTGGGCCCCATCGTACTATATTTTTCTCTTTCATTTATATATCATTCATAGTTATGATTTCACAAACTGTCACTGGCCTATCTCGAGTCTTCCTACGCTGATTGGGATGGACGCGTTTTTATTCAAAAGAAGGGAATGTTCATAATAAGGGCATGTGTCACTCCGCTGCTGCTTACGCGAGCACGACAGAGCACGGACTTAAAAGTTACCAAAGTGATTCGTTTTGTGGATGATTATCTTGCTTTACTCGACCGTGACAGTGCACATTGTTTGCAAGAGTAACTTCACTGCATCTAGCAAAGGAAGTCTACGTCAACGACTGCGTCAGATTTCTACATTTCAACCTGTATTTTACTTTATGTCACGTGTACTAGTCTTTTGAGCCTAACGGGATTAAGCGATTGCTACCTGGCAGCTCTTTCCACTCAAAGCTTGTCAACCGAGAAATTACTACTTCTTGTTTCACGAATGCCTCAAAGAAATCACGTTCTCCCAAGAATGGGCGCACTTTTTTTCTCTCAGGCTGAAATGCTTGTCACATCATGATAATCGATCTCATCATGCTCTGGCATCAGTGGCGGAGACTTCGCTAAAGGAGCTGAAAGGTGGTCCAACAAAGCCCCTTAGTCCCGCTTGCAGTCGAAAAAAAGAGTTTCTCATACCGTATCTCCATGTCCTTTCACATAATTTGAAAAGGATTGCAAGAAGAGCTGCAGTAGAGGTTTCTTAGGATCCTGTACGATTGGAAAATTTCTGCGCGCCTGTAAAAAACCCTGCGAAAATGTTTCCAATTGCTTAAAAATCCAATAAAAAAGTCTGTGGTCTGTCAGGAGGAGCAGATTTATTCAATAGAATTTGTCTTGTGGCGGCTTTTACTTTGGCCAAAACAGTTGTTGCTTAAACGACAAGATGTGGGAGCACTACAATAATGTTACAAATGCTGCCTACAACCTTCGAATCCACTGCCGTGACTGCAATAGCGGCCCGTTGTTTAAAATATTCAAAGCTATAATGAAAAACTAAGATACGCTCACAAGGGAGATTATCGAGGCGACCGAGATGAACAAGCTATAGGTACCAGGTGCGTTAGCGCTCCCTTCTGTTTCTATATCAAACAAAGCGAATCAGTTTTTTTTTTATTTCTTTATAGGTCCGCCTTGCTGAGCGTGTGGGATGTCACGCTCTTGTGATGGTTTGTTTTTCTTTGTTGTGCTACGTCTTTTTTTGTTCGTTTCGGAGATTTCCGCGTGTACGTACATGGGTGGCGTTCCAAACAAAACTGTCATTTGTAAGTCAGCGCTATGTTACGTCTCTTTCTCTCCTTGTCCTTGTGCCGTCGCGCTTCTCAAGATCATGTCGCACCAGTCCGTTCATCAATTCAAGTTGTTGAGGTCCCACATGAAGGACTATTCATTTAGGAAGTACTTTCGCTGAAACACAGGACAGCGAAGCGACTACACCGCAAATGTCTGCCCTGCCGCATTTGTAGTTGAGTGAAATGACACGCACACAAACACACTCACACACACATATAGGTTGCGAGAGCATGAAGTACTTATAGCGCAGTGCTTCAAACGAAGCGTATACTTCGTTATATATATACGAGGTCTGTTAGAAAAGTATCCGACCTTTGGCCGAAGAAAAAAAACTGGCATAACTGGAGCGTTGGAAACCTAATAACCTTCAAAGTAGTCTCCTTGGGGCTCCATATACATCTCCCAGCGGTGCTGCCATTGTTGGAAGTACTCCGAAAAGGCCCTTTTCGGAATGGAATTTAGCTCTGCTGTCGTTGCAGCCATAATGTCCTTTCTTTTCTGAAATCGCGCTCCTTTCAATGGCCTCTTGATTTTAGGAAACAGCCAGAAGTCGTAGGGGGACATATCAGGAGAGTAAGGAGCCCGTTGAACTACAGGAGTCTGGTTTTTCGCCAGAAAAGTCTGAATCAAATGCGAGGAATGTGCAGGAGCAATGCCACGAGGGATGCGCCACTTTCTTGTTGACCTCAATTCCGGTCTCTTGCGCCGCACAGCACCAACTAGGCGATGGAGGACATCCCTGTAGTATACTCTTTAGTCATTCTTTGATCCTGTGGGGTGCGTACTCGTGGTGTGCCACACAGAGGGAGTCAAAGAAGAAGTCAGCATCACTTTGACATTGCTGCGCACTTGGCGGGCCTTCTTTGGTCTTGGTGACGTGGAATGCGCCCTCTGTGACGACTGGGATTTGGTTTCCGGGTCGTACCCGTACACCAAAGACTCGTCACTAGTGATTACGGCGTCGGTGAAGTCAGGGTAACTGTTTGTGGAATCCGGCATCTCCTGTGAGACTTCAACACGAAGCTGCTTTTTCTCCACCGTCAGCAGCTTCGGCACGAATTTCGCCGCAACTCTCTCCATGGCCAAATCTTCAGTGATAATGGAATGTGCAGAAAAATTGCTGATGTCCACCTCTTCTGCAATTTCTCGGATAGTCACACAACAGTCCCGCATCACCACAGCGTTCACTTCGGCAATTACCTGGTAATTTAGGCATGTTGATGGCCGACCGGAGCGTGGTTCTCTCTCCACAGATGTGCGGCCGTCTTTAAACCAGTTGCACCACTGCTTAATCTGTGTGCTGCTCATAGCATCATCACCGAAAGCCGTCTGAACATTTCGAATGGTTTCCACTTGGCTATCGCCAAGTTTCTGGCAAAATTTGAGGTAGTCGCGCTGCTCCTCTCGCTCCGCCATTTTCCTAGCAACAAAAAACCGACGAGAGCACTGCGCACTGCCTCACTCAAACGCTGCTTCCCAGCGACTGACGCTATCGGCAGGCGGGAAAAAATTCGTGCATGCGCACGAGGGTTCAAGGTCGGCTGCTGTAAGCGCGCTTGTTTTAGCTGCATTCGATTCAGCCGTGGTTCTCTGCACCGCCGGAACCGGTTCACGGTGCGCTGCACCAAAGCGCTCGATTCACAGCGGCCTCTGCACCACCGTCCGCGATTGATTTTGGTGCAGTCGTGGTGCCACTTCGGTGCAAAGAACCGCGGCACCCTCAGAGACGGAGGTGCAGGATAGTGGTGCACGTGTTTGACGGCGTAAGCAGACGACGCGCGCAGCCGACGTTTTGTTTGTTAACATCAATGGGCAACTAAAGGAAGTTTTTCCCGCTTCTTGCGACAGCCTGAACAGCCTCTTGAATTGAAATACCTAGCTACTACGCTTTCGTAGTAGTTCGAAATTCTGTTGCGGTCTTTCCGAACTAACTGTGTTGCTGCAAAAGAAAGCACCACGTCGGCTTCCTCATCTTCGCTGTCTGACGACTCCAAAAATTCCATAAAAATGGATTCGCCGATTTCGTCGTCCATGACTACACGAGGCACGAAAAACAGACGCGACGCACCGCAACACAACACACCACAACGGACCGTGATCACTCCTGCACAAGAATCGGATAGCAGACGAAAATCTCCGCACCAGTGATTTGTGGCGCTGCTGACGCGCTGCACCGGCACCAAGAAACTGGAATTGCACCGCGTCGGCACCAACGGAACTTTTTCAGAATTGGTGCAGAGAACCAGTTCTGAATCGAACAGACCTTTTATATCCATCAGGTGTCCGCAAAAAAAAAATAAAGTCGGATACTTTTCTAACAGACCTCGTGTATATATATATATATATATATATATATACACACACACTGCCCTCTTGCAACCGCCTCACAAATGTGTCGTGCAAAAAGTGCAAAGCGGCCCTATGCTTCAACAGGGAGAGAAACTGCTTCGAATCGTTTCACTAGGAAGGCAAGATGTACTAGTCATGCAAGAAAGTGATGTCATCAACCTTAAATTGCTGTAGTGATGAAATTTCAGGGAAGCTGCAGCACCTTTGTGCAATAAATGTTATTTCACCAACTTTCTACTCGTTTTTCCATCCCGCTTCTTTTTTCTCTTCGTATCCTATGTTTTTCTCCAGGTCCAAAAAAATTACCCCCCTAAATGCATGGTGTATCATATGTGATACGCGAAGAAAAAGCTGTAATAAATCTAAACCGCGCATTCCTCTTAAAAACGAAGCTGTGTTTGGGTGTTTGTGCTACAAATCAAGGCTATTAAAATTTTTTCACGCGAAGAAACAAAATTCATGCAGTAAGGGGTTAACCCGTCGATACCCGAGAGGTCTTGATGCTATCGTCGCCTCCGAGCTGTACTGATTGTAGACACGAGGGCGCCTAGCAAATAGGTTGAGTTATGCGCCATGCTGACTTATTGTCCGCTGCCTGCACGACCACCCCTGACGTCACACACCAGTCATGATATAGTATATTCACATATTAATTTAAGGAGATCGCCAGGGATTTGTGAATACAGTAGAGGCCGAATATATCGAACACGGATATTTCTAATTATTGGCTATATCGAACACACAGATTATCCCCTTGAAGAACCCGCGTAAAAGTATATGAAAGTCGCGCAGTATATCGAACTCGAATTTCGCCGGTCGCTCGATATATCGAACTGCGCGTCGCGCCCTTGCAAGTGGCATTTCTTCTAATGGAGCTGTTTGAACACTATTCGCGCGCGAAGACGGGTCGGATGGTGTGCACTTGAAGGCAGTGTTCAATCTCTTGTACTAATTTCCACATCACGTCGCTGTCATGCGGTGAAGCCAACCGGAATAACTACAGACTTGCGGTGGCACTCACCTGGCGTGCTTCGCTCGCTGCTGAAATCTTTGCGGAAACGAACTGTACTGTAATTTTAATGAGCGATTATTCTATTTATAGTGTACTGGTAAGGACATTTAGACATGCTATGATAGGTACTGTCTAGTTCCAAAGAACCGTCCAGTCGGGCTTCGATGCAAAGGTTAATGCATAGCAACGCCTCGACCGGTGCGCTGCCAGCACGTCGGCCGGTGGCAAGTCGCTAGCATGGGCGCAATGTATTCTCGCTTGTAGGTTACAGATATACTTGTTTACTGCCATTTTTTTATGCCGAATTACGGATATATCGAACTATTTCGCCAACACCTTCGAGTTAGATATATCGGGCGAAGGCCGGACTCAAGTAGGCGCGCGCTCTGCTCCCCACTGACCATGCGCGCGGCAGTTTTGCAGCAAACCACGGCACTGTAGGTTCATGACGTCACCCAGGCTGCTTTAATATGACCGTCGCAGTTAGGGGGAAGGGCTTAGCCGTTATAAATGCAAATTTCTTGCTGAAATGCGCGCGTAGAGCCCTATTTCTTTTAGTGCGAAAGCACTCATACGATCGTCAGAGCCGAGAAAAAATCTTGCTCGCACATCTTGCTTGTGCATCGCTCGTTGCCATAGCAAATGTCACGCCAAGTGGCAAGAATTTGTACCAGGCCATCCCCGAAGTTTGTCATTTGCGAATTGGACCAGAATTGACGTCCAACCATAATTAGGCATATCGAACTCTTTGGTGGCCTCTAAATTTGGCCCGGGCCACCCCCTCAATTTGAATATTTGACCTTGGCCGTTATTTGGGCAAAAATCGATGCCCAATCATAATTTGGCGTGCCCGACACGATGACGACCTCCAAATTTGGCCCGGGTCATTTCCAAAAATGTGTCCCGGGCGACCTTCATAATTTCATCTTGGACGTTTTGGACCAAAATCGATGTCCAACCATAACTGACTACGCCCGACTCGACGGCGGTCTCCAAATTTGACCCGGCTCATTTCCAAAAATTTGGTCTGGGCCACCCCCGAAAATGTTGTTCACAGCTTTGAGATTTGCGCCATCTCGTTGATATATGGTGTCGCTTGTGGCATTACCATCTACGTCACCACGCTTTCGCACGTCGGTTTAAGCAGAGTGAAACCCCGGCTAATTTTTTTAAGTACGCATAACAACGCAGTGACTAGTACGTGGAACGTAAAACCAGTATTTTTTGGTAGACTATATCGTGACCCCTTTAACGCCAAGCTGCGGTGCACAAAAACGCAATCACGACATTTGAGTCCCTCTGCACAACGGCGGGCGTCGCAGCTTGCGATGAGCTTTAATCGCTGTAGAGAACAATGCTACAGCGCTGCCGCCAGCAACCCGACCTTCGCCGTGATTACAGAGCCTTCGAAGGACCGCATGGCACGGCGGTTCACGCTAAGCTATGGTGGCTAGGCACCATAGTCAAGTTGAATACACTTCGGACGAAAAGTTCGCTTCACGTTCGCCTTCCGGTGCGCCGCGGTTCCCGCACGATGTTCATCCGAGTACCGAAAAAAGTGCTTAAAAATACGTTTTAGCCAGCGTAGAAACCAGCAACGTGGTATTTGCGTTAGGAAAGGGTTTTAAAGATGATAGTAGAACAGTAATAATTATAAATGCGTACAAAAGAAATATGGCCGCAGAATTAAGGTGAGTGGGGCGAGAACAATGCACGACATTGCTGCAAAGGGCAGGGACCTAAAATTCACTTTATTGTGAGTGGAATTTATGGAAGGATCTCAATTTTAAGCTGCTCCTCTGTACAATCTGAGCATTCCAACAAAATATGCTGCGCAGCTCTACCTCAGCCACAGTGTACACTGATGGCTTATCCCAAGTGGTGCCGATATGTTTGTGAATAGGATGGTTAATGATATCCTAGTCAAAATCAAGAAGAAGTGGGCTTGGACAGGGCATGTAATGGGAAGGCAAGCTGGTCGTTAAGGATAATGGACTGGATTCCAAGAGAATGCAAGAATAGCAGGGGGTGGCAGGTTAGGCGAGCAGATGAGATTAAGAAGCTCATGAAAATGGAATGGCTGCAGCTGGCACAGGACAGGGTTAATTGAAGATATGTGGGAGAGGCCTTTGCCCTGCAGTGGGCATAGTCAGGATGATGATAAATGGTGGAGAGACCAGGTGGCAAGCGAGGCACTGAAACTAATGAAAAAATGGAGACCCATCTTAGGCAGTCAGTCTGCCAATCATCATTTACTTGCTAATTGCAAGCAAACTCACAAATATGGTGCTTGCCATACAGTGGGCAGGTCCCAAGCGAAAGGTAGTTTGGACCGTACATGGTTTGGCCTAAAAGTGCATTCCCAATCATGTATATGTGCTGAACGAGTTCTTAGAGCTTGACATACAAATGAAAAGCCAAAATGCAATTTTATTAATTTCAGCAATGCTTCGCTGGTTGTGAAACTTAAAACAACACCATTGCCTGGTGTTGGCCCACACGTGATGTGCATGGTGTCGCAGGGTCATCTAAATCCCGCCAGTAGCCTTCCCGTTGGTCTTCAGAAGCTTGTCTCTGGTTGTTCCTTGGACCTTGCCGTTGTCCTTGGCCATGGGAGCCTCGCCCCTCATTATAATACCCTTGCTGCCTTCCATCAGTTGAGTGTGACCGCTGATGCTGGAAGGGGTGAAATTTGCCACCACCACGAAACCTGCCCCTCCAGTTGCCCCTCTTGGCCTTGGGGCGAGACTCTGCTGGTACGGCGTTGGTGGCATTCCTGATTACCTGCAGAGTAACCAGCCACAGGGGTACATGACCGATCTATTTCAGCCACTATGCGGCATACAAAACACACTGAACACACTGTCATCTCATTTTCAGCAGTTCTTTTGCTGCCACTGGAAGAGATGGTTACTCGCTCAGCCACTTGCGTTATGTCTGACGCCATCACACCCACACTGAAAAAGCAAATTCTGCCTACGCATGCATAGTATGCTGAGCTGTAATGCATGGACAGAATTCTACAGCAACAGCTGTACGAGGAACATTTTCTAGGGTAGGTGGCACTGCCATAGGTGCAGTAAGTTGTAACTGGAAACAGCTACATTAGCCTGCTGGAGTGGGTGCTCTTTTCAATTCTTTCACATGCGATCCAGATGGGTCAACAGCTGTCGCCATCGCTTCTTCATGTTGGCAGTGGGGGACATTCCACATACCGTATGCTCACAGAGGTCAAGAGGCGTTTTTATTTAAGGCATGCCCATGAGAAAGAAAAAGGAACATGCCAAACAATTTCTAACCTATGATGCTTTCTCGGCCTTGATTTGACTACAATCCACAGCCAGCATACACTAGATGCCATTTGTAATATGCAAGAAAAAGGGGGCATAGCAAGGTCTACCAGTTCCATATCACTCAAACTAGTAAAGTAAATGTGCAATTATAGTCGTGAAAATGCATGTAAAAGAAGAGGCTCATGTCTACTACCATTATCCTACCATGCTTGTCACTGGAGAGGAATGATGCACAGCTCACCTCTGTCATAATTCTCTCATCACTGCCAAAAATGGTACTGAATGACAGGTCAGCAGGAAGCATGCTTTCATTGGCGGCGTCCTCTTCAGACACATGATCAGTTCCCTTCTCAGCTTGCAAAATTGTTTTTTCCTTTTCAGTGAGGAAGCCATCACTGGAAACCAAAATTACAAAACGCGAGACAAATGTGGCAATAAGAAATACAAATTAAAGCACTACAGTTTGGATCTCACCTTGAGCTATTTCCTGCCAACTTAAGTATGCTCAAGAATTTGTGCTCGTGCTGCTATTCCCTTTTTACCCTGTCTACACTATTTTAAACAGCATGTGTATTTTGTTTATGGTGCACTCCTCACCAACAACAGCAGAAATAATAGGAAAAGCTGTACGAACAGCATTCCTCACCTTGGAAAAACAGGTGGAATAGTGTACAAAGCTCTCAATTATTCACTGTTGAAAGCAAAATACACTTAGGATGCTTGTATTGGGTCTCGCCACAACACTACATACTTTCTGCGCTTCTATATCTAAATATGAAATTGCAGGAAAGTAAATATACAGGCAAAAGTCTAGTTCATCTCAAAGATGCACTAAAGAGCGTTCTGAAAAACTTTTCACTTTTGTTTTGTTTTTTGGGTTTCCATGAATAAATAGTTTCAGTCGCAGAACAACATAGCCACAAATGAAACTCAAGGAAGTAAAAATACCTGAGGACTCCTTGCTTTCACGAGACTGCTGCCACAGGGTGACGTGCCCCACCGCCTGCTCCGGCGCAAGAGCACTGTTCGCTTCTTTCCTTGCGGTGCTTTGGTAACCACGGTTCCTCTTTCTCCAACGTGCCGCGTGTCTGTCCTACGCCCTAGTTTTGCAATCCCGTGACGTCCATGGACAAACACTTTCCTTGTGATCTGTGGGGCACCATTTCGTTTTGTTGTGAGTGTTGTTCGGTTCGTGAGCAAACCACATATTTTCGAAGATCACTTCGAGTTTTACTACGTTTTACTCCTCCGACGGCAGAGTATCAAGCCGCCAGGCGACTAGCCGAAAGGCACTCCTTGCGTTGGTTGTTTTCAAAATTGAGCGCAGAGAGTAGGAGGAGTCAACCAATGCGAGGAGTGCCTTTCAGCCAGTCGTGTGATGGCTTGATGGTAACACATGGTGTGATCTTCGAAAATGTGTGGTTTGCTAGCAAACCACACAATACTTGCAACAAAATGCAATGGCATCACATGACGGCACGATCACACGAAAAAGTGTAGATCCACGGATGTTGTGGGATTGCTAAACTGGAGAGTGGGGCAGACACGGGAGCTTCGAAAAAGGGAAACCGCGATCATCGACGCACAACAAGGAAAGAAGCGAAGCGAGCGCTTCTGCCGGAGCAGACAGGTGGGGGGGGTGCATCACCCTGTGGCAGCAGTCTCGTGAAAGCAAAGAGTCCTCGGGTATTTTTATTTCTGTGGGCATAATTTGAGGCTACCTTGTTTGTGACAGAAAGTATATATTCATGGAAACCCAAAAAGCAAAATAAAAGTGAAAACAAAGTTTTCCAGAACACTCTTTAGTGCACCTTTAAGTGCCATATGCATCTAAGCTAAATGTCAAAATAAATCTGTGACTGGCAAGACATGTACAAAAGAAGTTAGGACCAGAAGTAACTATAAGAAACAAGCAGATCAAAAGCAAAACAAGGGGTGCACATCCCTGTCTGAAGTGAAAAAGAACCAAAGCAGTTTTCTATGTAACTCAAGTGCATAAGTTTCACAGCAAAAGCCTACAGAACTTTGCATAAAATGGTAAGCGCTGTAATCACAGTAATCCTGCAAGCAGAAAGTGCAAAAGAAAACCCTTCACTGAGGTCACCTGCCTGTCAGGCAGTGTTTCGCCCCACGATATGGCAATGTGGGTCAGCACAACGTTGGTACAGAGACGGACAGCCAAGGGCATCCAGTGAATTCCATCTTCAGTCCGGTGCTCGAGAAGCATGCGCAGGTGGTAGTGAATATCCACGACATCAAAGCCAAACTTGTCAGCTGTCTACAGAGTAACCAAGGGATGCAAGGTGTCAACACTCTGCTGAAAAGGAGGCTCACCTAAAGCCGTGTCGAATAGATAATTTTTTTTTTTTTTCACACAGAACTGTTCAGCAGCTATTAGGGCACATGGCCCAGCCAAAAGAAAATGGGAGCATGCAGCAAGAAAAGTGAAATGTCGTAAACCTAAATTCAGGAGCTGAAAATCTAGAGCTCTTTTCTAAGCCCAAAATTTGGTAGATTTTGGGTATTCTGAAACTTTCCACATTTTGGGTCATTTTTAGTGAAGCAAGAAAGTATGGTTGCCTGAGGTAACAGTTCTTTTCAGAGCCAATATATAAATGATACACAGCATCAAAGAAATGCCTAATTAGTAAGTGCCTTTTTGTTTTTATTTCACATAATGCTTTTCAGCATATATTACCATTCCTGTCTAAGGAACCTCTGTACCACTGCCAGAGCTGCCAGACTTTTGTACACACTGCAACAGCGAAAACAGGCATTCCATGTCATGGCAGCCATTTTGAGTGCATAAATGCATTGAAGCAACACTGCACAGTATTGCACAATGCTGGATACAATCATCAATACTAAGCTGACACTAGGTCAATAATAGCATTCTGTTGACTCTCCTTTTCAAAAGAACTATTACGACCCATCCTGAAGTGCAGCTGCACAGACTGAGGAGCGCCAGGTTCTAGAAAAGGGAACCACACACACAAAGGAACAACATGAGACACGAGCGCTCATGTTGTTCCTTTGTGTGTGTGGTTCCCTTGTCTAGAACCTAGTGCTCCCCATTCTCAGTATGCACGACCAATTTGCCCCATACAAAGCTTTATTGCAGCTGTAGCTAAGACGAGAACTGTACAAAAAAAAAGTTTAAAATCATCAACAATTAAATGACGGGACACTACTGAAATTAGCATAACTGCCCTCTTTCATGCAGTACCTTCAGTTGCTTCCAGTGGCCAATTGACACGTTCAGAAGGTGGATTTTGAGTAAACAAGCATTACTCCATTTTTAAGAGAGCTTGCTCCTTATTATTAATGAGCAGCAAACAATTTCAGACAGGCTTCAGACATGCAGTACTAAAAAGGTGCCAATGAAATTACTTTACCTCCCGGCAGAAGTAGTTAGCCTCATGGACATGATATCGCAGGGAGTATTTGAGGAACTCTAACTGAGGTATGAGAAATCCTCCACGCACGTCCTGAGCAAGGGGGGCTGTTGTCAGCCACATGACCAAGGTGTCTGACGGGAGACAATGCTTGAGCTCCGAAAAAAATTGGTGCAAGTTCTTCTTGTACTCTTTCACACCATCAGGTCCCCAGCTGCACAAAAGTAAAGTGCTTGAGTGGACATCTGAACATAGGAAATTCAAAGGGCATATGAAATGTGAACATCAACTGCTGATACATATAAACAAAAATTAAGAACAGCACAGTATTCTTTTAGTTCCACAAAACGAAAATAGCCTCTGCCCTTCTATTTAGGTGGCTGCATACCCACTAGTAGTTTTTTTCACTAAGAGTGGTAAGGTCGACAGAGAAGTCAGTAGTGGGAAATTCAATCATGTTATTAATCCTGTTGCAGCACACTGTCTGTAAATGGTATATGAAAGGGATTTAAAAACACGTGCAGTCACTAACCGTGTTATGTCCCAAAGACAAGAGCCAACCACGATAACATCTGGAGGGCTGACATCCATTCTTGCTATGATGGATTTGACATAATCACTGTAGATTCTGGTAAGAAAGTAGAAACTAATGGTTGTATCATGCATCTTGAAGAACCGCTCTTCTAAGTAATCACGGCCATTAGTCTTTTTGCCATGACAAACCAGGATGTCCCCGAAGCAGCTTTTTTCCATCTGCAAAATAAAATAATAATAATAATAATAATAATAATAATAATAATAATAATAATAATAATAATAATAATAATAAAAATAATAATAATAATAATAATCTGTGTACAACTGTCAACCAGAGAAATTAAGAAGTTGCTTTCAACTAAAGAACGAAGTTTGCCAGACTGTATTGAATAAATCAGAACGACATTGAAGCATGCTGCCTAATCCTCCAAACGTAAAAAAAGTATAAGAAAAGATTACGGTATGTGGGTAATGTCCTTAGTTGTGGACCCCAGTTTAATTTCGACCACTTGGAATTCCTTAACGCAGTGACATCGCCCAGCACATGCCTTTGCCTCGATCGAAATACGGCCGTCGTTAACCTGATTCGGCCCCCGACCTTGAACTCAGAAAACCAACGGCGCTCAGCCACCGCAGCAGGCTAGTATGAAAAGGGGCTGGTTGGTATAAACAGCAGTAACAACAGCGCGCAAGAATAGGCTTGGAATGTCCTGTGCTTGCATTCCATGTGAGTACTCAGCCGGTTCATGAGCAGCGCCCACACGTTACGACTTGACTGAGCTCGCCGCTATCCGATATGTGGTCAGTTTGAACACATGTGCAACAGCTTCTTCAAATAAGACGGAGAAAATTGCAGAGTTTTCAGCATAACAGGTGACCACACCTCGAGGAGTATTGCTGCTAAGCCCACTGCCTTCGTTCAAGCACCTTCAAAGCACTGCAATATTTTTTCAACCCGTTAAATTCAATACATGCGCATTTGACACGATAGGAAGAACAGAAGACAGCTACCCACCTTTGTCTTCAGTTTCTGGTTGGAGATGAGCTGATTAGACTGGTACAGACACAGGAAGTCTTTGTAGATTGCTCTGACATCTAGAACAACAAAGCTGTCTCTTAGTGCGCGCACAGATGCACCTGTCACTGCTGCGCTACACAGAAACACACGCATATACATAAAAAAAAAACGCCAATACTTACTCGAGCATCCCAACAATGCCACGCGTTTTCCTTCCAGCAAGGAGCGGACATCGCCACTAGAAAATACACTCGGCATGTTCGCAGGAACAAAAGTTGTCAGTTCGAAACTGCACGAGCACTAGCTTCTCAATCGGTCAATTTCTGTGATACAGCCTTCAAATTACCCGCTAAGAGCATCGCTTCTTTCTCTTTACCAGAATCCACGCACGCAAACGGCAGTTTCTTCGCTGATACCCATGGAAAGACACTAAAAGAAGTTCACCCTGTTCAGCTGCACGTGACACCATTACCTGTCAAAACTTTAGTCATTGCGCATGACACGGAAACAAGGAGCTGTCATACAGCCGCTCAAAAAGTTCCGGTTTCGATTCTGATTCTTTGTGGACATCAAGTTGATCACGTGGGGCATAATCTTTTTCGCTTCTCACCGCTAAAACTTTGACGCTGTCCTCACTAGAGATGTTTGTAAAGTAAAAAACGTTTTGAACTAATTTATTGCTAACATTGCTTTTTGTTACATAAAACTAGCTTTACTTTATAAAATTTATTTTGTTTGTTAAGGTGTACGAATCAACTGCTGCATGACGAAACTGGGAATACTGGTGACGTCAAATCACCCGATCGGTGGCGTGTTTTCCATTGGTCGAGTTCTCGTGGTCTCATGTCGGAAGTGTAAGCGGTTCGCTGTGCGATTTGGTGCTGACATGCGTCTGTGAAAATATCCTTCAAATAAGTTGATTTAATCTGAGGTCTAATTGTATCTCGCAAGGGAACGCGAGAAATACAATGCCATGGACTCCACATCCCCTTCGGACATCGATGGTGCGTATCGTTGTCACTCGGGGAAGAACATCTCTGCACTGTCTTTTGATCTAGACGATTTTCGATTGCGAGCCTTTCGTGGATTTCGTGGGGAACTGCAAAACTTGTAGCAAACACACGATACGCAGCGAGTGAGGCGTGTTTGGTTAGATGCTATGCCAGTCGTTTGGGTACTGCGTGTCGCTGTTGCTAGTTTGACGCATGTTTGTCGCATCTCTGTCATCATGCTACGTTCGCTCTTCGTTAACGTTTAGTTTAGCCCGGTTGCCTATAGAATGGGCTGCAACACTGCATATGCGATACAAGCCGTCAGTGTAATAAAAACCAAATCGGCGTGCTGTTAAAAGGCTCGGGCTAAATATAAACAGTACCATGCACTACTGTAGCTGCTAGTAAGTACTATTTTATTTAAATATACGCATCTTGGAACAAATGCGAGAAGACAACACTACCTGCGTGTACCTGCATTGTGCGCAGCGCGGTGCTGTGGCGGGGATATTCGCCGATTACGGTGCGTGTGCTACTCGCGCTTCAAGCGTCTGCCGAATCATGCATGCTGCACTGAACTCGGCGATGTGTGCACAGAAGAAAACATTATCACATTTTTATTTTATTTATTTATATAGGATCTGCTGTATAGCTCGGAGGAATTATTCTTGAGTAATTTTAATGTAGTGCCGGGTTCCCAACGTACTCTGTGTTTCTGTAGAGTTGTCACCTAACGTCGGCGCTGCAGTGAATGAGTGCAACAAATATCGACTGTTGCGGAAATAAACGCGCCCCGTAAAATGATTCTTTCAGCTAAACGGGCGCATTGTTCGAGCTCAAATTTCGCATAGAAATGGCATTTGGTCGGCAGAATTGTTTAATACCACGTTTGCTTAGGGTACTTACCTGATTCGAACAGAATAAGTCGGATATTCACATCGTCTGCGGTGACGACGAAGGAAATTAAGCTGCTCTGTCAGCTATCGCACCGGTGGCGCCATCTCGTTTGTTGGTCGTGAACAATCAGCAAAGGAAAGGGTTTTGGGGGGTTTGAAGACGCTCTTTCAACTGGTTTTTTAATGCTCACAGAAAACATAGCTTGCTGAAAACTAAGTTTTGCCAAGCTAAGTTTTCTGTGAGCATTAAAAAACCAGTTGAAAGAGCATCTTCAAACCCCCCAAAACCCCTTCCTTTGCCGATTGTTCACGACCAACAAACGCGATGGCGCCACCGGTGCGATAGCTGACAGAGCAGCTTAATTTCCTTCGTCGTCACCGCAGACGATGTGAATATCCGACTTATTCTGTTAGAATCAGGTAAGTACCCCAAGCAAACGTGGTATTAAACAATTCTGCCGACCAAATGCCATTTCTAGGCGAAATTTGAGCTCGAACAATGAGCCCGTTTAGCTGAAAGAAGCATTTTACGGGGCGCGTCTATTTCCGCAACACGCGATATGTGCACCGGAGGCCATAGCTGTACCTTTCCCTCTGCCATTGGTCAGCCCCAGATTTTGTTAACGGAGCCAGGGAACGACGTTGCTTGCCGTATGTCGTCCTTGATGTCACCAGTGGCCGCGCTGCCATGGGGAAGGGAAAAAAGAAATCTTAGATACGCCCCCGTTTCTTACTGTTGTAATGTACCTAGTCTCATGACAGTCTTTGGATTCAATTTGTGGTACTTTTTTTATTTTTATAAGCAAATGTGGAATTTGGAAACTCTCTTCATTCCAGACATGTTCAACTTGATGCCAGAGTCCCTCATTGGGTCCTCTGAGCTTTTTGACAATGATCTTTTGGGAAGCCTGCCGATGCTGCCGGATGACCCGGCACTCATGGGCATCAAAGAGGAGGACTTGGACCTTGAATTTTTTGAGGGAGAAGCGACCCTGGCTGATGGACTGGTGACCAACCCCAACTCATACTTGACAAGTGAACCAGTGGTGCCCACCATCCTCCATGTGACAGCGCCCGTCCAGGAGCCCCCCAAGCGTACGCTGGTCGTGCAACCACAGAAGGTGCATTTGCCTGTGCTCTTGTCATAAGTACCTGTTCATGTTCTAATAGGTGAAGAGCACACCACAGAATTTCATATGACATGTTAGGGTGCCTGCAACCTGAGCATCTGGCAGGCTGGCTGGAAGCTGGCAGGCTGGTGGATAATTGGCCTGCGAGAGGCTTTCTACTGTTTGGCTTGATTAAAAAAAATGCTGGTACAAGTAGTCAAACTGCATAGATGGGTGTTCTGAACATCTTGTTATTGCAAGCATGCTATACTTGCCAATGCAACACCATGTGCACGTTTTGAGGATCTCAAAAAATATTGTCGCAAACCTTTGTAAAGTGTTTCCTCATGCTCGGAGCCCCTGACAAGCCGCTTTATCATCTTGTTTGTGACATGAGATGCAATTAAATTTATCTGGGAGAATCGTAGCCACTCAAATCTGCTTCTACGCTGTTTGAGATTGTCATGGGTGTTTTCCGGGCCTTATCCGAGAAGTTCTTTGTCAGCTTTAGACTAAGTGCAACTGAGAGCTGTCAGGATTCGGTTCTTCGACGGTTCTTCGTTTTAATTCTTTGTGGGCGTAGGTCAGCCCAGTAAAGAGTTGTTGCATTGTCACTCCAATCTGCTTTATCGGTGTTGTCAGCACCTCATAACATTATGATCTTAATAAATTGAAACGCAGCTCTGAGGCTCCCTTTTTACGAGGTGAATTACCATATTTACTCGCATAATGAATGCACTTTTTTCTCAGACAGTCTGAAAATTTGTGAATGTGTTCATTACACAGAGTAAAATATTCAGAAAAAAAATTGAAGCAGTGAAAACTGTATGAAAAGTATGCCGATTGAATAAATAATTCACCCTGTACAACTTATGTTCAAAATAAAATAAAAGCACAATTTCCGCGCTAGAGAGCGTAGTCAGCAACTTTTATCTTAAATCCGCAGGGTTAATTTGTGTAGTGGCTCGTAGTGCTGCCTAATGCCTAAAGACAGAGCAACGAGAGATCACTTTTGCACAACTCTCAGCACTCAGCACGAAGTCTAACCAAACAATCCGTAATATGGCAGAAACAACCAGACGTGGTTTCTTTTGGTTGTATGTTTCCTTGCCCAACAGCTTTACTGGCATTTCGTCATGTACGGTGAGATATAATAGTCTGGACATTCGACAAATGGCGCTTGATATTGCATAGTTGCTTCGGTGTTTCAAAGAGAGCTCCTGCTAGCGTTCAGTATCTTCATTAGCAGATTGCATGCCAAAAGATGGTGCGCATTCATTATGTGAAGGGGGAAAAAATTGCATTTTTTGACAGCCTAAGTAGGGGGCGCGTTCATTATTTGAGCATATTCATAACGTGAGTAAACAGGATAAAATCAAATGTTCAGCGAGCCAGGTTAGTGCATACGGTGTGCAGTGGGCTTCTTTATTTTCCTTGTTTGAGAGGGCTTATGTGCCCCCAGACGTAAGGTAGGAAGTGAACCCTGGGATCTGCATAGCTTGAGCTTGGTGCTGGATGCTTCCGCCGTGGTGTTAACGGGTGGTGGTGCTGTACTCAACAGGTATGCATCCCAGCAGCAACGACAGCAGCGGCGCACAGCCAGCCTGCCGCAGTGGCAGCAACGGCTGCTGCTGCCAACACCACCCGGCAGCCCCAGAAGGTGACGGTGGTGCGGCCGTTTTCACACCAGGCGGTGGCACCGCGGGTGGCCACACTGCAGCCCAACCCCATGCCCTCTGTGGCCGAACTGCTGGCCGCACTCAAGGAGCAGCAGACTCAGCAGCAGCAACGCATCAGCCGCCTTTCACAGCTGCCCACCCAGAAGGTGATGCCCCCCCCCCCCAGCCATTGTCAGCTAGCGCGCCTCCTCGTTTTTAGCTTGTGTGGGGCTTCTGTAGTGAAAGCTCTTTTCTCTCTGCTGCTGAAGGTTAAGACAGGCACAGAAACGTGCTCCTCAGCTGTCTCCTGCCTTTGTGCTGAATGCTTCATGTTTGACTTTAGCCTGCCATTTACAGTGTAGCAGACTAAAGCATCTTGGTTGGCTGGAATCTCTGTTGGAAGTGGAAAAATCAAAAAGGCGCTGCACGGTGCTTTGTGATCTGTGAGGAGCAGTGCGCTGGCTGAATTCGATATAGCAGACTCGCATCATTCAAGAGGAGGTAAATCCTCAGAAATTAAGAGAGCACAACTTTAAGCAATGGTGATTCAACTAATTTCTGCTCATTGCTTGAAGTATTTGACTTGAAGTAAGGCATTTTTTTGGATTTCCATCTTCGTATTTATGGAAGTCATGAGCTTAAACCCTGAAAAAAAACAACGTAAATTTGCTTTCTACCTTTAGTAGTAACTGCCGTACGTACTGCGTCTGTCTCTGTAGATGTATATCGACATGTGCAATTCAGGCTGCGCGTGACCAGGACATATGTAGTTGAATTGAGCTGCAGCTACAGTTTCGCACATTCTTGAAAAATATGGTATGGCAGTGTTAGCAGTGAGCTCAAATGCATACGTAGACCTTTCATGGCATGCAGCTATGCTACCAGGACCTGCCCAGTCAAGAAATACCACACGTTGTTGACAGTGCTAGTGGTGGCTGCAGTGCTTACTGAGCTTTTTATTTTCAACAGTACCCCTTTCATGAAACTCCTGAGAGGTGGGCTGGCACAAATTCTTTTGTCACTACAAGGGCCGTGGCATCTGTTTTCATGCTTGCTGCAACTGTGGATTTCATTTGTTGAATTGTGCAGAGTGAGACTGGCTAAAACTATCAGACCCGTCCAAATCAACATCACTGTGGCATATTTCTTACTTGCGGAATCGTGGGATGGCATGTCATACTCTTGCGTACAGTTGCTCGTGCAGCTTGTTGCCATCACTGGCTTGTTGATTCTCATGACTTGCACACCCCTCTTGTGCCACCTTTCCACGTGGAGCTTGTTGCGTGTACTGAATTTCCCTGATTGGTAAATTGTCCAGTGCTTGTTTGGAACACGATGATCACGATCCCGTTGCTTTTCCTGCCAAAGTTGTGTGCATACTACTGCAAAAAGAAGAAGCAAGTTGAAAATTTAACATTGCTTTTCCTTAAAGTCGGGGGTTTCCTTTTTCATTGTGTTCGGTGATGCAGGTGCAGCAGATGCTGCTGCAGCAGTTGGTGAAGGACAACACATGTGCAGCCAACACAGCTGGCAGCATCCTGGCCTACACTCCCCTCTCGCCTGCACCCATGGTTGCGACAGCGCCCCAAGCAGCCCCTCTCTTGGCTGCCACTTCTGCCACGGGTATCCCACTCGTTTTGGAAGCTGACAAGCTGAGCAGGTGTGTGATGTGGTACAGCTCGCATCAGTGTTCGTAGATGAAAGCAGGTATTTGTTACGCAAAGGCCATAATTGGGATGATGAATGAGCTTTTAAATACAGCTCTTGACAGCTTCCCTCAGTGAAGTTACAGCCACTGACCAATAATTTGGAGACAGTGGAACCTCACTGTAGTAAACTTACATATAGTAAAAACACTGGCATCCGCAACACCGCAACCTAGTCTAAGAAGCATCAGCATGCGTGACCACATTATTTTCTGTGTTCCACAAGTGCATCCAAACATTGTTGTAAGGTTTCCTCCTAAAATATATCTTAGAAGCACTGTTAGCGCATATTTCTATGCTAACGCAATAGAAGAAACGCTAAGTGTCCTTGAGTGAGTTTTCTGGTGACAGCAGTGCAGATGGCATCAGAAGAGTCAATTCCCACACTGTATTGGAACACTTGCAGGAATATGACAACTTACCATGTTTACTCGTGTAATAAACCCACTCGCATGATGAATCCACCCTCCACTTTGTCGTTAAGCTTTTTTCTTTTTTTTTAGTGTTAGCTTTTCTTGCCACATTTCTCAGTTTCGCACTGTGAGCAGCGTAGACATTGGCAGCGCACCAAGATGCTATGTGTCGATAACATCACAGCATGTTCATCTTTTGACAAGTGTTCTTGTGGATATGGCGTGCTAGGCAAACTGGGCAGAGTGCCATGACATACTTGAGCGCTGGCAACAGTGACTTGCTTAGCGCACTGCTGTGCACCCAGCTGCTCCAGTGTATATGTTTAGAAAGCTGGTGAGCACTCAAGCATTGGTGAGGAGCATAGTTTAAACAAGAACGCTGTAAACATCCCCTACTGTGAAATGCTATGAGGAAACAGGACTGATGCTTGGGCGAGTTGGTATGCCATGTTCAAGAAGAACAGCGCTTGTCTTTGTGTATCTTCCTGTGGTCCTTGTCTTTTCGCGCTGTTCTTCTTGAAACAGGACCTTCGGGCCAACAAGAAATTTGGCGAACTCAGGATTGTGAGCAGAAAGCATAGCCCCTCTGGCACCGCAGCTAATGCTTAAACATTTGCATTAGGCATGCACACCTAACTGTCCTGCAAGTTTTTATTTTTTTACTCGCATAAAAATGTACACCTAGCCTTCAGGGCCAATGTTCAACATGTCTTTATCTCATCGCGATTGGCCGGCGCCGTCGTCTATCACAAAATCGTCATATTGCGCTGTGATACAGCAAACACCTTTCGAAGCAAACGGTGCTAAACACTGGCAACGTGAACGCAGCTGACCTCGTGCTTTCATTGATGATGGATGGATGGACAGACAGGCCGGTGGATGGGCGGACAGGCGGACGTGTGATATGAAGTTTTGACTCTCACAAAAAATTCTGTCGAAACTTTTTGCCATGTAATGAATCCTTCCCCGAAATTAATGTCAACTTTTCTGGGAAAAAACAGTGAAAAAAAAAAAACGAAAAGAGCTGCATCGTAGCAGCCTCACATTCATTACATCCCTTCTGTCCACTGCTTACAAAGGAAGCTAGCACAGAGTGCACTTAATTTCTCTGAGAAAACAGTTCCATTATTATTCCGGTCCCACTGCCTTCGTAAAAGAGGTCAGCGACTCTTGTAAAGTACAGAAAACTGAAGGTTTGTTGTAGTAGCTGCCCAGGAATTGCACTTTCTATGTCCGTTTATGAGGGAATCGAAGCCCTTGCCAACCTCTTGTAGCATGTGCACTTGCAAAGAGTCACAGTTGTGTGTGAGCAAATTAATGATTGTCACATTTGCTGTTTGCATGTCAGGGTGGTGACAGTCAAGCCGCCTAACAAGGGGGAGAAACGCAATGCCCACAACGCTATTGAACGGCGTTACCGAAGCAGCATCAATGACAAGATTGTTGAGCTTAAGAACATTGTTGTTGGACCCGAAGCCAAGGTAGGTGTCCTGTCAAGCTGTGCCCCGCTGTGGTGCATCAGAAGCAGCTGCATGCTGCACACTGTGGCAACACCAAAGTTCTCACTGTTGCTTCTCTCGGCAGCTGAACAAGTCCGCCGTTCTGAGGAAGGCCATAGACTACTTGCGTTACCTGCAAAATGTCAATGCCAAGCTGAAGCAGGAAAACCTTGTGCTTAAGATGGCTGTCCAGCAGACAGGTGCCACAGGTAAGCCTAGTACAAACCCCACCCCTCTTGTATGCGCCTGCTCAAGCTACATCTGCTGTTCAGTGCATAGTTCTGACTAGGCTATATGTTTACTGTGCCACCACTTGAGGGAGTGTAGGACAGGTCCCAGCTGTCCGAGTTCTCAGTCAGCTCAGTGAGGTGGCTTTGGTTGTGCTGAGAGAGGCTTTTGTCCTGCAGTGGTATTAAACTTTAGGAATTCTACTGGTCTGCTTGCAATCCAGTGGCTGATGTGCTGCTGGACCAGAAGGCCCTGGTTGCCGAAGCAAGCCAAGAGGCCATGACTCCACCGTCTTCGGACATGAGTTCTCCGGACCATGCGTTGGAGGACACGAGCAGCTCGGAGCCACCCTCGCCACCGCAGAGTCCGTTAGAGTCCAAGTTTCCCTTGCGGGGTGCCATGATGCATACGTCACGCATGGCCCTCTGCATCTTCACTTTTGCATTCTTTGCACTCAACCCCTTCGGCTGGCTGCTGGCTGGGCGACAGGGCGATGCCTACACGCTGTCCTCTTCGGCTGCAGCGGGACGTTCCATTCTTTCGGAGGAAGGAGACCCTGGTGAGTGATGATGCTCAGCACACACCTGCGAATTTTAGCGAGTCTCCGGACACTGTAAGCTGGGCACCTTGCGAGCTGTGTCATTCTGTGGTGGCTGTGGTAGGAAAGTGTCGCATTCTTTACGCCTATTAGCCTAGTTGTTCTTTCGTTTGAGTGCAAAGATCTTTTA
Organism: Amblyomma mixtum; assembly: GCF_055824585.1. Taxonomy (NCBI): domain Eukaryota; kingdom Metazoa; phylum Arthropoda; class Arachnida; order Ixodida; family Ixodidae; genus Amblyomma; species Amblyomma mixtum. The sequence goes on along the minus strand of NC_143012.1, from coordinate 287,417,235 downwards.
ATTTCTTTGAAGTTTTTTCTAGTGTCTCTAGACCACTTGCTCTTCAACAAAGCACCCTAGTTTGTTTATCCACATGTCAAGACCAGATGGAAGCACTTGACTTTCTTTTTTTTTTTTCTATTGAAGCTGAGCACATCAGTTTGGCCATAGCTCCTCATTGATTTGCATATTTCAGAAACAAGTGTGGTGCAGTGGAGGGTGTCACGAAATATAGGCATATTAGCAAAATGAACTGGTGCTGTGTCTTCTACTATGTTCTGCTGTGTGCATTTAAAGACCAGCTCTAGCTCACAATAACTCGTACCCCCACTGACCTGTGCTCGTCAGTTGGCTCAAGGGCCCCCATCAGAGTTGTGACTGAGGGGCGATGCATTAGTATATGCAGACAACCGATAGGTGAAAGAAGTAAGGGGGGGGGGGGGGGAGTACAGCAAAACCTGATTAAGTATGCAGCCTTCCACGCAGTAGCAGCCGCTGTCACAGCTGGGCCGCCGTTACTTTGGTGTTTCGAGCTGCTCATTGCTGTGCCTGTTTCCCTTTTTTCCTTTCTCTGCTCCACTCAACCCCTTTCAGTGACTTCTTTTGCTCAACAACCCGTGCTGCCTTCTTTCTACAGCCATAGTCACCTTCTCCTTTGCACTTGTCTGACACGCGCTTTTACCCAACCTTACTGAAAAGCTGGCTTCTCCTGGTAGCGCATGTCTGATGCTGGTGGTGTAGGTCACTTTAGCTACCTTGAAGAGCTTGGTGAAAAAAAAACAAAACAATTCATACTACAGATCATAATAGCAGCTGACAGTATGAATAAATAAATAAATAAATAAATAAATAAATAAATAAATAAATAAATAAATAAATAAATAAATAAGGCGAGGTGCATCCTGAAGCATTATTTGGCATCTCCTGCGGAATATTGTAGATTCTTTGTTCTTGATTTGCAGAATTTAAAAATTTCTGCCGAAGAAAGTTTGGGGCTTTAGCTGTAGCTTTAATAATTTTCACATGACTCGGCTTCTCCACAGTAAAATGGTTTTGCAGTTTAGACATGCCGCAGCAAAATTTCATTTTCATCCATGTTCATAGTTACCACTCCCATGCTGCTGGCTGACCGGCAGCACTACATGGATGTGATTCAGTCCCATCTGGTTGCCTTTTTGCTTTATTTACATTGTTATTGATAACGTGCTTCCCATGACTATTGACCACCACTAGCGACAATGCCCAAGGAGGGCACTTCACAGAAGTTTTACAGTAGAAAGCTGATGAGGAAACTGTTACCTTCTTCGCGTTCAGAGACATAGATAGTGCATTTGTGACTTCTCCAGTGTGATGAAGCGAAGATAGCGTGAAGCCTACCATAGGAGAAATTGTGTGCGCTCTAGACCTTCTCCAAGTAAAGGGCCCAATAGAACAGTTGGAATCCGGTTTAAGTGCCATAAAACACAACACAGCTTTTACTAAATCGGGGTGAATATTCCAGTTGTAAGGTGTACTGATGCTTCGCGCATAGTTTTTCTGTGGTCCGGCAAGGTACACCTTGACAAGTTTTCAGTGTACATGGTTGAACGTGTTGCAAGTGCAGTAGGCTGGTTGTTTTCAAAGTGCCTGTTGGATTTCTTATCTTCTGTCATCGGTCACATGGTGGCAATGCAAGGATTTGCAGTTGGCACATTTTCAATGTTGCTCATTGCTGGCAATGGCAGGAGGAGCACAAGCCATTGCCCTCCTTTCTCATCTTCCGTTGCTCTGTATCAGGGCATCTCAGTTGCTTAAATATGTTACCAAATGTGACTGGAGTTATTTGAGATAAGCAAAACATTTTGAAACAGTGTTGGCAGACAACAGACGAGAAAGAAGACACACAGAACACACACAATGCGCTGTGTTCTGTGTGTCTTCTTTCTCGTCCGTTGTCTGCCAGCGAAAAATAATGCTCTACCAACTCGCCCAGCATCATACCTTGCTGAAGCAAAACATGCATTGCAATTTAGATCTGACCTTGTTGGTTCTGATTTTGAGTTTGAAGTCCTTACACGGGCTCTTTTATGCTTTGGCTTTTCAGACAACACATGGTTTGGTGTCTCCCCCATGTCCCTGCTGGGATGGTTGCTAAATATCCTGGTGACTGTGGCCTGTCTGGGGCGTCTCCTGCTCTATGGTGATGGCCTGGCCCAGGCCCAGGGCAAAGCTAGTGCGGCCTTTTGGAGGCACCGCAAGCAGGCCGATGCTGACCTGGCCCAGGGGCGCCCGCGGCGAGCGGCCGAGCAGCTGGGAGCCTGCCTGGGTGCCCTGGGCCAGTCGTCCAGCTGGAGCCTGCCCGAGGCCCTCTGCGCGGTGGGCTGGCAGACCCTGCGGCAGCTGCTGCAGTCGGCCCGTGTGGGCCTCTGGCTGGAGCGCCGAGCCGCGGGCGGATGGCAGCTGGATGCCACGCAGCGTGCACGCACGGCCGCCCACCTTGCACTGGCCCACCACCAGCTCAGCGAGCTGCACCTGCTGGGTGAGGGCATGCTGCACTTGGGTAGCATCTCTTCCACCACGAGAAGGGGCCTGGAAGTGGGAACTTCTTAATTGTTCTGGCTGATGTTCAGCGGAAATTAATGATGTGGCTGCAAGATCGCGGCTGCTGTGCAACCAAGGCTATTATACATCCTAGGCAAAATGGGCGAGGTGCACGTCAAAAGTCAGCGGAAAGGATCGTCGGGAAATCATGGGCTGCCGCTACTTCTGGTTTATACTTTCTCTTCCTGCTCGCATGCTTCATCACAGTCGCAATGCTGGTATCATTTATTCTACCAATTTAATTGTGCCGTGGCATCACTGATGCTACTGCATCATTGCAAGGACAACATGATGTCATCAGTATTCTGCTTTGTGGCATGTGCTCACAAAAAATGTGACCTGCAAAGGAACCAAATTAATTAAAATGGGATGAAGCTTTCGGTGGGCACGCCGTGTTGAGACGTGATGTGTGCAATGGCATATATGCGTCATTTGCTAGTTTGATGCTTGTTAAGCTCGTTCAAACGCATGTGAAACTGGCTGCAGTGCATATGTGCAAAAGCGAACCTACACTGGCATCTTAACCTGCACCACACACACTTACTTTTCAGAATCATCTGTTTCTGCGCTCGTATCATACACATATGGAGCACAAATAAATTGGTGAATAAACCATGCCTGCATGTCCGGTGACCGAGCACTAGGTGAATGGCGGAGTAGCACATTCCTGTTATGTATTTGGCCATTTCTGAGAATGGCTAATGATAGGCTGGTTGAGCCATGCCTTGCTAATTTCCAAGCGCTGTTGTGGCCCACTGGGTGCAGGTCATGTGTCCTCCTGGGGGCGCTGGCAAGGTGTGGCCCATGCCCTGGCCTCTGTCAACTGGGCCCAGGTGGCTGGTGTGGAAAGGCTGGGTCCTCGCCTCCTCTGCGACATCTACTTGGGGGCTGCAATGCGACTGCTTGACTGCTGCCACGTGCGACTCCTGTTTGCCCCTGTGAGCACCTTTGCACTCTTCGTGGTCTCCCTTGTTGAGAAGCAGGTGGTGGGTCGGCATCGCTGCTGATGGGTTTGAGTTGTGCTGCGTCCGTGGTTATAGTAGTGCAAGTGTGCATCAGTGAGTGCAGTCTGTTCCAACACGGTGCGCAGGAAGGCTAGCGTAAGTCAGCGCCCAGCGGGTGTGAACATAGCATGAAGTGACAGCTTAAATGAAGGTTACAGGTTAAAGGAATTTAGAGGTAGAATTAGGAGGTAGAGAGCCGGCAGTTCAAATTGTAATCGAGATTTTGTAATTAGCGAAGTTTTACTGTAGTAACCCCTCTCAGCCTCTTATTACTTTGTTTGCTGTTTGCATGTAGTTTGTAATTTGGGGTCTTAATCTTTTCTGCCATTGTTTGCAGAGGATTCTTCTCTTCCGTGCCCGCTGTGTCTGGTCCTCACCGAATGCGGTGCCTGCTGAGTTGAAGTGGGTCTTTGAGGAGAGTGGCCGCAGTTTCCTTCTCAGTCGAGAGTGGATTCCACTGCAGGGGCCGTCAGAGGATGCGTTGACCCGTAGGGCAGGCAGCTGTGAGTGTTTCTCACTTGAGATGCATTGCACCAGCAGCTTTAATTATCTTGTCACTTTTGCAGGGATAATCTTGCAGCCAAACCTGAACTGTCAAGCAGCGTAGGCTAGAGCAACTTGTGTCCTGAAGGCTTGCCCACCTTATTCACGATACCTGTGCTGCACTTGTTCATTCATCCATTTGTTTACTGCACATAGAGGCTTTGGCTGAGGTTATTGCTTTATTTGGGAGCATTGGTGCAAGGGTGTTTGATCAGGCTGTTTTTGAAATGCTTATGCAAGAAGATTCCGTCTTAGGCAGCACAAAAAAGTGGGTTAACTGGCACCAGGCTGAAAACTGTGCCTCCCTGTGGATAGCAGTTTGTTTTAGGCTGGTTTCTGGAGGTGTTTGTCGTTCAAATTAAGTCCAGACTTTGTGACATCATCTTGAGCCTCACTGCTGCTACTAGCATTCAAAAAAATTATCTTGAAGCCCAAAAACATCTTTACACTGAGTGTATTTGCAAGTGAGTGTGGCTATCAGGAAGTCTGGCATGCTTCCTTAGAAGACTTGTGAAACTATGATCTTAAATTCTGCACAAAAATTCACCACTTAGTAAAGTTTCTAATTACTTCGAAACTTCAAGTAGATTTCTTTGACTAAATCACTTATGATATGTGTAAGAAGTCTGGAACTGCATCATTATTTTTAAAAAAAGCTCGCAATATTTATTGGTGACCGGTGACCCATAAAAATGGGTACGGCAAAGAAAAAGTTGTGAGACTTCACCTTGAATTGCGGCACATCCAGCACACAAGACAGAACATGAACAGGTTCCCAGAATCTCTGCCCTACACCTGCTTGAATGGTCTGTGTCACGTGAGCATGAAGGAAAAATGAAGTCTGCTGCCTGCTGAATCTTTAGTCGCATCAGAAGAAGGGACCGAGTTGGTCCCGGCATGCTATGATTTCCTCTCCGACGCTTGGCTGATGCCAGAGCCTTTTTCTGTGTTACGAACTGAACCAGATGGGTGAAGATGATCACTTTCAAGAAGGGTGTTTGCTGGCTTGCAGGCTCCTTGCTTGCGGCTGTTTCACAGCTGTACCGGGAACGTGTGCTGCATAGAGCGGTCGCTGCACTTGCTGCTTCAGGGAGACCAAGGTTGGTTGACCCATTGCAGTGCCTTTTGCATTACCATCATTGTGTGTCAGATCAGATTGGTGCGGGGATTTGAAACTGGTCTACATCAGCACAGAAGCATATGGGCAAAGGAAAGAAAGTGGATACAACACAAGTGCTTATTGGGAGCTGAAGTTTGTTTACATTCTTCATGGATATGTGCGTATAAATACCAGTAGTTAAAAAAAAAGCAAAAAAAAAGTCGAAGCCCCTCATCTCTTTGGCTCGAATGTTAACTTTTTGGGGCATGGGAGGCCACTGGCTGCCCGGGCAGGAGAATAGAGGGGAGTGACGGCCCGGCGGCGTCTCCATCTAGCGGTGCCCCTGCCTCCTTTGGCTAGGAGCATCCTTGCGTTTTTCGGAAAGCCAATCACAGCCCCCTTGCGACTGATGTCGAGAAGGCAGATGCCATTGCAGGGCAGGATTTGTGCAAAAGACCAGCACTGGTGGTCGCCACGAGGCTTGGGAATTGTAATTTGTAATAATTCATAAATTATTGGCTCATTTTTGTAGATGTGCACACTCAGTGGCATTTGCTCTATAAAATGCTCACATTTGATATCCACTTTCAAAACAGTTTCAAAGGCCCTTTAATTAAAAGATAAAGGCAGCTTTGGTTTCTAGACGCTCAAGTATTTACAAGCAGTGAATGGTGTTGAAAGTGGTACTGTGGATTGTTACATTGCAAGTCTGGATTTGTGCCTGTTTCCTTTGTCTGTGTGTGCTGCTGTCGTCCAGTAGAACAGTGGCCCACTGGCCAAACAGTGTCTGTTGAGCACGTGCTAGCCACAGCACTGGGGTGCCATTTGTGGGTGCAGTGGTGCTTGTTGTGTGATTCGCTGTCTTAAGTGCTTTTCTTCTGTGCCCCCCCACTGCAGCCGAGGTGGGCCCGATGCTCTGCACCTGGTGGAGCTGCTGGAGGGCGCCAGCGAAGGTGGTGTCAGCGCCATGGGTGCTGTGGAGCGGGATGAACTGGCCCTCTGTTGGGCGGCTCTGCTGCGAGTGGCACTGCTCTGGGCACGCGGGGAGCAGGCCCTCCAGGAGTGCGTCCAGGCTGAGGCTGCTCTGCGCAACGTGCACGACCACACGTGAGCACTGATGATAACCTTGTGGAAACTGGCAGTTGTGCGGAGTAGAGATAACCTGTATGCTACAGACGCGCTGTGTGTCGGGAGGTTTATGCAAGCAGGTCATTGGATTAGGTTGAAGCACTTGTTCACCGTATTTACACGATTGTAAGTCCACCCCCCACCCAGATTGCATGTCAGGAAAAAAAAAAAACGGTATGCCCAATGAAAATATATTATAGTCACTGGACTACTCATCCACACTTGCGTCATCGTCCTTACTAGTGCTGCTGTTGTCATCGCTGCTGCGGTCCCACAGCACGTTGTTCTAATGTCGTTGCCCAGTGAAATCCCACACTTCATTAACAACCACAGCACATCATCGTCCCATGAAATCCCGCAAAAATTCCATTATTTACGTATCAGTGTATAATTTTGTGTAATGTCTCTGAGCTGCATTTTTCTTTGTAGTTGTTGTTATCACTGTTCTCTGTAATGCATTCAGCCCTGAGTATTGGGAGAGGAGAATTCAGTAATTACCTTGGTAATCAATTGTTGCTTTCTGAGGCTTTTTCATGCGCGCAGCGTCGTCGGCACAGTACGTCATAACAGAAAACTTTTTTTTCCTGGTGACCAGAGAGAATGGTAGCCACTTGGCTTGAGTCTCAGAGTCATGAGGGTCATGTGGAGGCTCCCGAAAATGGGCCGTCTGTTATTATGCCATCAAAATGTGCTCGGGCAGCTGCACTTAGCGGCAGGAGGAAGAGGAGGGAGGGAGGGAGTTGCATGGCCTAGCAGCTGCTACAAAAAGTTTGGGACTTTTGATTTGTTGCAGCTTCTGCAAGCATACCATCATGCATGGCATGTTGGGTTACAGAGTAGTAGTTGAGCGTGGGCATTGTTGTGCTCGTCCTGCAGGGACCCACTGCCCCGGGCGGTGGCCTCTGCCATGATGGCACGCAAGGGGCTCCTGGCTACACAGCAGCCGTCTGCACGTGACACCCTCAATGCTTGCAACCGGGCCAGCACACGCTTGTGGGATTGCGCCAGCCATCCCAGGCATCTGGCCAGTGCTACTTCACAGGCAAGTACTTTTGTGGCTCATGTATTTTGCACATCCTTTACTGACCACAAAGGGGGGGGGGGGGGCTTGATAGGACAGAAATCGCGTTATTTTTGTTCGCTTCAAAATTTTACAGCTTTGTGTATAAAATTAAAGCTTATTCTTGGACAGGAAAAGGAAAACTTGGTTGAAAGAGACAGTGATCAGATGACTCAAATGTCTCCAGTGACCATTTACGGTACTCGTCTCTCAGTGCACCACATAGTAGAGTGATGTATGGCTGTCGCTACTCAGATGCTAAGGCTAGTGTCGTGCAGCTGTGTAGGCCTGCAAGCCACGTGTACAACCTTTGTCAAATGCAAAGAGCCAAAGGGGTTTAATTTTGGGCCATACTAGGTGGCTCGTTTATTATACATCACCAGCATCACAAATCACTTGACTGTGAAAGCAACTCTGAAAGGGTGGACTTCCACAGATCAGATACTACCAGAGCACCACTACATGTCTTAGAAGCCAACCCTTTATGTATAATTTTTCTCAAAAGTAATGAGCCAAAGCGCCTCACCTATAAACCCTCTAGCTACTTTGTACTCAATGCTTGCTCTGCAATGTACTGTTCGACTCCTCTGCGTAAGATTTCATATTAAAGGAGCCTTGAAGACAACTGCATCCAATTTCCTATGACCCTATGACCACCAGTTTAAAGTGAATGACAGTGTAGCCTAGCCTTTGGGATCGGGGCAAAAAAAGAAGAAAGGTTTCTTGACACATCGCAGTCCACTTGTGGCATTGGCCAGTGATGTCAACACCTGTACTTTATTTCTTAGTCTTTTTTAGCTCATAAAAGCTCAGTTTTCAGTGAAAGAAGCACCTTTGCACATTTGAATACTGTAATTTGTCTTCTTCAGTGTCCGTTTAATTTGTTGTAGGTGTCCACCACACTTGTGTGTGTGTACCGTCCTGAATGCAGTGCCTGCCACTGTGGCATTTTGATGTGGGGCTGTACGCTGCAAGCTCACCGCAGGAGGATGCCGAAGTCAAGAGTGCCTGCTTTTGCAGTGCATTGTAGTTGCATTGCATGCCTAGTGCAAACAGTGCAGTGCTTCTGCAGTGCAATTGCAAGGCCAGTGCCATGTCATCGTTCCACATTGATGCACTTCTGACAGCACACTGTTTATTGCGACAAGATTTTGCCATATGCTTGCCATTTTTTTCCTGTTTGCTATAACGAAGTTTGGCTGTTGGCTGTATTGAACGGGGTTGGCCCTAAAACGGATATATTGGACACCCTAGCACCAAGCAGGGCTCACTCAGATGGCAGGCTTCACCGCACTGCGGAGGAGACGGGCAACACTGCGGTAAGCGTTCGTGCCAAGGCTCAGGGTTTTATCTCGCACTCACCAACAGCAGCACGGAAGTGTGGAGGATTGCCAGGCGCTCAGCGCATGTTATACCTCTCATGCGCATCGACAGTGCCCCAGAAGCGGTGACATGGACGTTTGTAACTATCCTGCGCTCATTTCAGCTGCGAAGATGTGGTGAAAACGGTGGTAACTTTCGCTCTGGTGTACTGTTTTCCACACTACACAGCTGTAACACCGGGACGATAGCACAACTGATGCTCGGTTTCTTGCGGCCTCTGGAATTGCCACAAGCCCTTCAGTACGGAGGTTTCCCCATATTTTTTTACTCAACATCGCCCGAGTTGCTGTCCTTTCACTGACTAAACCCCATTGCACTTACGCACATTTTTGACAGAATTTCATATTTTCGGCTGTATCGAAGGCTGGAATGTTTGTTTCTCATCCGCTATTAACATGTCTTACATGTCAAAACCTTTCTGGAAATGCTTGGCTGCATTATTGGACCAGATAAGGTGTGCCAATGAAATCTTTTTTTTTCTTTGTTGATAGCTGTAGTATTTTGATTTGATGAGCTACCCTGCTTCCACCTTGTTGATTGTGAGTGGACATCTCACGGCAGGTGCTTCTCACCACAAGCTGCGAGTGGCTGCTGCAAACCCGAGCTGAGCTGTGGGAGCGCAGTGGCAAAACCCCCGCATCGGGGCCTCACACGGATGGCTTCCATCGGGATCTGGCCCTGTTCCGGCGCCTGGCCCAGAACTCCCCAGAGCTGCAGCTGAAGGTGAGCAGTGTCGTTGGAAAGAGAAATAACAGTGTTCTTGTCTGTCTGTAAATGTTGCAAATGTTACTGCATTCAAACTAAGGTACCAGTACGCTGTGGTCAGCCGCAGGTGTTAAAATCGTGTGCCAATGTTTCTAGTGGAGTTTTCGTCCGAGCTTATTTGCACTGCTGCTAAGAGTTGTTACACGGATGCTTTGGAGGCTTGAGTTGCCGTGCGGCTCCTCCACTTGAAGAAGTTTTGTTTTAATGATGAGGTTCCTAGACGTAATGATGATGCAGTGAGATTCCCGTTTATCTTATCTGAGAATCTTTCATGCGTCTCTCCTGAAAAAGATGGGGTGCATGAAACCTTCATCCCCTCGTAAACTTCTGCCGTATTTCCAGTATGCTGTCCCCTCGTCCCTCGTGTTACATTCTTGTATTTCCTTTTTTTTACTTTTTCACGCCTGCAAAAGCAATACTCGCATTACAATCGTGGTCACGCTACATCTTGGTAAATACAGTACTTGTTGGGATGTTGTACCATCTGGGAACATACTGACTAGAAGAATAAAAAACCTGACAGAGTGGTTACCATTATGTAATGCACAATGCAGCAACAGCTGTTTGTGGTGGTAATGCAGCAGTACAAGAAAGCGTGCCCTTAATAGCTGTCAGTTTAAAACTCGAAGGGACATTTTGATTGTTGATGATTTCAGGGTATCGGCACACATTTTCTTTGCTTGACTGGTTGCATTTTTCGGTAGAATTCAGAAGTGCTGGTTCGCCTGCTCGTTACTTTCCTCAGGTGGTTATGACAGAATCAATTTTTCCCTTTGCCCCGTTTCATTGGTATATACTCGTTCTGCATCGCCACTCAGTCACCTGTAATTATTTTCTCAGCACCTTACAATCTCGGATGATAATAATGTCACGGGACCGCAAAAAATATATCAACCAAAGAAAGCGAAATCCGCACGCAGAAGTATGGAGAATGCATTCAAGCAGACCTGCTTGTGGCTGACAGAGTTCATTTACAGTTGCACAGCCACCGCTTACCATGCGGCTGGTGGTAGTGATGTCAGCTATGTATGGGCAGCGTGTAATGCTCGAAGGTGCGGTCACGGCTTGCACATTCTTACATTCTGTAGTGGCGCGAGAGTGTGTTTGGAACATTAGCAATTCTGCACATTGTACACAGTGCACTGTGCCAAGGGAGTTTACAAAATTCGTGTCACCGTGAAAATTGTGTCAGTTGTAATCATATCATCAAGATTGTACAGTTTATAATGCACTTGCTACTTCTGCGAACCACCTGCTAAAAGCGGAACATTTTCATGTCTGCAGTTACACCTGTACGAAGCCACTCAGCGTGTTGTGGCTGGAGCAAACCCTGTGAAGACCCAGCTGGGATTGGACCGCTGCTTACGGAGGCGCCTTTCACATTATCCATCCGTTGTCTGTGCCAAAGGTGGGTGTGCACATTGCCTACCCTTGTGTCAGTGGTTTCCAGGCACCCCTGGTGAACTGTTATCTTTCGTATAGGCTTTTTTATATACCGTATTTACTCGCATAATGATCGCACTCGCGTAATGATCGCACCTCCGAATTTTGTTGGCAAAATTCAATTTTTTTTATTCCCCGCATAATGATTGCACCCGGAAATTGCCTCTGCAATTTGTCGACGATGTCAAGTCTGGCCGACGATGATCATACTTGCTATCTGTCTGACAGATGGCGCGTACAGACGACCATCTTGCTCTGTCAGCATTGCAGCGGCAGCTGCCTGCTGGCTGACCTGCAGTCACACGGGCAGTCTAAATGCAGTTATGCGTAATCGCGGATACCAAACTTATCTGCGGTAATCTTAAATCATGGTTCGCCATTGTCGCAAGGCTCGTCACCGTTCTGGGTTGCAGTGCAACGAAGTGACACGGTGATAAACTTTATTGCTCACGTAAATAATAAGCCCTGGGATACGGGAACGTCAAAAATGAATCTTCCTTGAGGATTGCTGGCCTGTACCGAGTTGCTGGTAGGAGTAATAACTGTGATACAAGCTAGTTTTACGTTCGTAGCTGTGTAGCAGATGCCGCTGTTGCAATGCGAGTGACCCGATCTGCTTGCACGCCAGCTCCGCTGCTAAGGCGTCGCTGAGATCGATCATATATATTTCTTTTAAGGGGGGACACTGGTCTTGAAAAAAAAAATTTTATTAATGGAGTCACAGTTACGAAATCTCCAGGGCATATGTATTTTTGTGTGCTGATTCTAAATATGTCATTTAATTCCATGTAAAACAATTCCTTGAGCACTTACAGACTTTTTATGCAAGTGTTTTGCGAAGAGTTTTGAAGAAAATTCGCTGCGGGAAACTTGCTGAAATGTATGCCATTCGGTTCTCCTAACACCAAGGAATGCAATAAGGGTAAAATTATCATCCTGGCTCTCATAGAACTTAAGTTATAGAGTTTTGAAGTTGTTGCTTCAGAAATGAGAAGGGAAATGTGTATTCCTGTGTGTGAAGTGGCAGCTTCAGTACCCTATTACTCAAGTTCTATGAGAGCCAGGATGATAATTTTACCCTTATTGCATTCCTTGGTGTCAGGAGAACCCAATGGCATACATTTCAGCGAGTTTCCTGCAGCAAATTTTCTTCAAAACTCTCTGCAAAATACTTGCACAAAAATTGCATAAGTGCTCAAGGAATTGTTTTACATGAAATTAAATGACATATCTAGAATCAGTGCACAAAAATACATGTGCCCTGAAAATTTCATAACTATGACTAAATTAATAAAATTTTCTTTTCAAGACCAGTGTCCCCCCTTAATACGAAACAATTAGGTTGTCAGTATGTCAGCATTATAAGTAGACCATCGATTATAGCGTTGGTTAGTGCAAAAGCGCCGTTCACTGTGGCTTCGATACGAAACAAGTTAGGCCTAGCGACGACTAGGGAGTACTGAGCGCCGTCGTCCGCTGCACTCGCGGGCAGCACCATTGTGGAAAGCTCGCGGAACCTGGTGCTGCGAGCGTTCCGAATTTGTCGCCTACTTTAACGATGCGGCAGGGACAAGACATTTTTCGGCTTAACGGCGGTAAAATGCATAGCTTGAGCGCCGGGGATGTTGTTGGTCGCTGTTGCTGCGCCATCGGATGAGATCGAAGGCTGCACAAAAGCGCCATTGCGCAGCACCTCTTGGAACGTGATTTAGTGCGAAGAAAGTATGTTCTTGAAGCGGGCCAGCTCGTGCGCTTTTCGCACTCTATCTTCTCGGTTAACGACGTAAGCCGAGATCGGTTTGCGATAACCGCGCTTAGCGGCGTAATGCGTAACTGCGGGTAGCGTACCCTAGTGACAAGGGTAATCTGACCTGCAACTTGTTTGCGTTTTCGGGGCTCAGAAATTTTTTGTTAAAAATTTACCCCGCGTTATGATCGCACCCCTAAATTTGAATCAATTTTTTTAAAAGAAAGTGCGATCATTATGCGAGTAAATACGGTATATGTATATTTTGTTTGATGTGAGGATTGCACACTCAAGTTTTTGGCCACGCATGTGTTTAAAGGCTTTTTGTTACTTCTTTCATGTAATTCTGTTGCATCAGGCAGAGTTGCAGCAACATCAGTGTACTGTAATCAGTGCACTGTTACCCAAGGCGCACAGTATAAAGAGCTCCTAGAGACCAAATTGCTTGTGTACAAACTCTAATGCATCCTATTCTTGAATATGCTTCATATATGTGGAACACTTACAAGCAGTGCTAAATTAATGAAATTGAACCTGTACTACAGAAAGCTATAAAATTTATCTGCTGCTGCTATGATTTATCATTCCTCACCCTCATCTGCCCTGTCCTCCCTAAACTTAACTCTAGTGCATTCTGCCCCTAAACTTAACTCTAGTGCATTCTGCCCCTAAACTTAACTCTAGTGCATTCTGCCCCTAAACTTAACTCTGGTCTCATCCCGTCAGAAAATGGAATCCTTGAAGCTTCTACACTCTAGTGCATCCTGCTTGCTGTCTTCAGGAAGGTAACCATATCTCGTTATCTACTCCATCAGCAACTAGGAGTCATCACAATCTTAGTATTCAACCTATTTTTGTACATACTAGCACTTTCAGATGCGTGACTGTAGAACGAACATTCGCCAAAAAGGAGCAAACTGGGCTAAAACAAATGATTAATCAGTGATTCTGGGAACTACAGAAGGTGACTAAAGGAGCATCAGAAATGGATGTTCCTAAAGGGCGTGCCAAGTTGAATGCTTTGACAGACCGCTACAAAAAAACCAAGCACACTACCGCCAGAAGCTCAGCCACAATCGTTACCTCTGAGAAAGCATTATCATTGCACTGACTCCCAGAGTCGTTCTACATCATCAACTCTGCACACACTTAAACACGTGGGTCCATGCTTGAAGCATACGCATGCTTATTACAACAGTCATCATGAGTATAAATACGGCTGACCTGTTTATCATTTCATATGGGAACAAGGGACTTGTATGTCCGGAAACATCACTTGTTTTAGCGAATTTTTCTTGCTTTTGGTGAGTGTTTGTTCCACAGTCATGTTTTTTTTTCCTTGCCAGACAAGTTTTCGTCCAATGTTGGACTGTGTTGTATCTCTCCCCACACTGTGGAGAGTAGGAATTCACTACATGGCTGCATTTGCTTGTTATCCCTTCCAGATTTCTTTGCTGCTATTGAGTTGGTTTAAATGATGTTTAGGTATGCAGTGGCTTCTCGGGCGTTTATATTTTATTGTTGATCATGTGCTTTTGATGCATGAAATTTTTTCTTGTTGTACTATACTTCCATGTAACACCCTCCTGCTGTGGGTACAGAATGTTGCTGTGGAAAAAGGAGCAATAAAACTGCTCAGCCTTACTGCTACATGTTGGACATGTGGGCGGCTTTTTGCATTCTGACCGTGTAACCTTTCCGTTTGGGTGACCGTGCATGTTTGCAGGGAGCACTGAGAATGAGCCAAGAAAGGAAGAGGCAGATGCGCTGTTGCTGGCATGCAAGCACCTGGGTTCCCTGACTAGCCGGGATCAGAAGGACGGCATGCTCGCGGAAGCTGCGAGTATCCTTGGAGCCCTGGGCCACAGGCGGGCTCTGCACCAGTGCCAGCGGCTCATGGTTGCCCCCGCCGTGGCCTCCGCTGCATGCTGAGCAGCCGTACATCTTGCTGGTCATTTTATTGTACAGAGAGATATTTATAGTATAGAGGCGTGGCACCACAACTGCAAATCTTGTTTATCCATGTGTTTACGACACTGACGTGCCTGCTTAATGTTCATAGAATTGCGAAATGTGAACCTATTTGTGTTTGTTTGCCTTGGCATTAAAACTTCTTTTTGCCTTGATTTTGAAAGAGGATTGTTGGCATTGCTGCATGGCAGCCAGACAACTCCTCGGTTACGTACAAACGTGGCCCTTTCCTGTGCATTTTTTCACCTCTGTTCCATCTTCATCCATCACAGTATTTTGTTTATTGTAATTGTAAGTACACTGTACATAGCTGCACCACATCTCACCTTCATTAAGCTTTGTGTAATTCTGTTCATGGCTTTCATTGTTTCATTTTAGAAATGTTTGTAAAATGTATCAAGTTTGAGTAACAGAATTTGGGCTAACATGCCTTCAGTCTGAAGTTCCATATTAATATTGTGCAGTATGTACTATACCTGGTCCATAACTTCATAACTTGATACAAACAAAATTCCTGCAGCCTCTAGCCCTTTTACATTCATTGTTGTGTGGGGGTAATGTGTTGATCTCTTCTTGGCTCTACCCTCAACATTGAAGATATGAATTGCCATTTTTTTTTTTGCAAAGTTATAATTGGCAATTGCAGAATGTATTTTGGCAAGAAAGTTGCCTTTGTCAAGTGTAGTGCTGAAATAAACTGGCATTTAAGTGACACTTGCATGGAGCCTGAACTGTTAGTGCCAAAATGGCGAACTCCTTTTTGAAATCACATAGCACGTTGCCACAGGCGTGCAGCAAATGAGAGCTCGCATTGTGGTTGAGGCATTTGGTTCTTTGAGGCAGTCTGGCATACAAATATGGTAGACTATCATGATGACGAACTCAGTGCAGTTTGTTGATTTCCCATGAGCTCAGTGCAAAAAGAAATGCACTTACAGTGAAACCTCATTAATTCCGATATGGGACCAGAGAAAATATCAGTTAACCGAAAGTCGAATTACAAATGAGAACAGAAAAGTTAACAAAGTGTCCCACATCAGCATTTCTTCAGTGCTTCAAAAAAAAAAAACTAATTGTTGATTGGTTCGTGCAAGAAATTTGCATGGCAACAAGTATTTTTCACAGTCCCACCACATGGTGCAGAGAGTGGGCATCAGTGGCCACACACACGCCCCACAAAAAAAAATTGCACCCCTTGTGCTCGCACACACGGCGTAATGTAAAAGGATTGCAGGCTCCTCAATAAGACGAACGCTGACAGCATAGTCCGTGACACTTGACGAAAAGGAAGAAATTGTTGGAAGCACAGCACAAAATAAAAGCATCCTGTTGGCCGCAGCAGCGGCTCAGTGGTTATGGTGCTCAGCTGCTGACCCGAAGGACGCGGGTTTGATCCAGGTTGCGTCGGATGCATTTTGATGGAGGCGAAATTTTAGAAGCCCATGTACTGTGCCATGTCAGCGCACGTTAAAAGAACCCTAGGTGGGCGAAATTTACGGAGTCCTCCACTACGGCCTCCTAGCCTTAATCGCATTGGGACGTTAAGCCCCATAAACCATAAAAGCAGCCCGTCGTACCTTCTCTACTGATAATCATAGTGGTGAGTATGGCACCTTTACATTTTGGTCGGACACCAGCGCTACTCTTACTGTAGTGGTAAAATAGTGGCAAGACTTCCGAGTTGTGCACTGACCATCATCATTATGACCCATCTCGGGCGCCCTGTCGTGCCCTGTCATAGCCCTGCACAACTGCGAGCTCTGCTGCCTGTCCGAATTAACCGAAGTGCGGCCTAATACCCCTCAGTAACGAGTTTCACGCCACAGATTTGCACATATGCATGATGGCATCGGGTGCAGTGTCCAATTTATCCTGTTTTCAGAATAATGTATTGCTGTACTGCGAATAGCTTGGCACATGCCCTTTAATTCACCCTGTCCTACATCACATATATGCGTCTTCAAAGGCAGGATCCGACCAAAACCTTTTCTGTTCCGCATAGCAGTCTGCACAACCATGCAAGCCTTCTCCACAGACAGAGATTGGGCGTCGCTTTCACGCGGGTGTACTGCATTCAATACAACCCGCGGATTCTTCAGCCTGCCCTTCTGACGTCTCTGGAGTATGTGCTTGCGGTACACCCTGCATATGCGCGCAAAAGGCTGTCAAGGCCGCTTCCTTGGCACGTTTTGAGAGGAGGCCACTCTCGGGCGACGTTGTACTGAGCGCTTGGCTGGAGAATTGGAAAGCTCTCCAGGCAACGCGGGTGCTTCGTTTCGACACTTGCGGTTGTGATAGGTGCACTCTAGGTGTGTTTGTCACAGGCGCTTTGGCGGTGAACCACGCATATAGTTTGAACAACGCACAGTGATGACAAGTTTGACATATTAAGGCGAAGCAGTGCACAAGCTCCTGGGAGGAACAAACCAGGCACGTCACTGTACGAGTCTCGTCAGTTTGTCCTGCTACTACTGTGCCTGGGAAACTTCGTCCTGGGAGAAGCCACTACTGCTCGTTGCGATTCAGCCGTCGTTCTTTCTGTTCGGCAGTCTTTGAGACCACTTGTACACGTCACTCTATTGCATGTTCCTCCCAGAAATATTACGGCTCCGCGACATATCCCGTATGGGTGGACGCCGCATACTCGGGCAAGGAAGCGGCGGGAGGCGTGGTGGACCATACCCTTCAACCTCTTGCTACTCTCCCCTCGGTTTCCTCCTCAGAAGTGGCTGAGGAGGCAGCCATCGCATTGGCGATTGCTCACATGGAAGCCCCAGCGTAACCACGGAACAGTAGCTGCGCGCCGCTGCCGCGAGGAGGCGCTCGCTATGATGACGTCACGCCAG
Source organism: Amblyomma mixtum (assembly GCF_055824585.1). Classification (NCBI taxonomy): domain Eukaryota; kingdom Metazoa; phylum Arthropoda; class Arachnida; order Ixodida; family Ixodidae; genus Amblyomma; species Amblyomma mixtum. Next base: position 287,399,687 of record NC_143012.1, on the reverse strand, counting down.
CTTAACCACGCTGTGCGTTTGAGCCAGGCGATGTCGTCCGACATGCACAAGGCAAGGCTGCAACGATTCGCCCAAGCTAGAAAACGACGGCGGGCTGAAGAAACGGATGAAGTTGCTTCGTAATTTCCGGGCTTAACAAAGCTGAGCCTCTGCCAATTTTATTCTCACAGATTCAAAAAATGCACTAACTGAAGTTCACGCGCGGGCGAGTTCATGTCCCTGCTATATTGCATGCTGACCTCGCCCGGTGCCAACCCGCCCTTCCACGTGGAGCTTCTCTGGGTGCCTGCGCACTCGGGGAACCCCGGCAACGAGGCCGCCAACAGCTTAGCCCAACGCCTAATACATCGGGCACAGGCGGCCACCGCGTCGGAGTTCTCCGGGGAGCGCATGCACACGTTCAGTGAGCTGACTCAGGCCTACCGAGCCGAGAGACAGCTCTGCCCCCACACCTCCCTTGACAGTCACCACCGAACCCTATGGCCGCCGCCTCCAGACGCGAACCCTCCCATCCCGGCCGTTATATGGTCCCGTTATATGGTTGCAGAGGGGTCGGTGAGGGTTTGATAGTAGCGTGACGTCACGCTATTATCAAACCCTCACCGACCCTTCTGCAACCACCCCACCGCCACCCTCGCCCACATTCCCTTCCAATGCCCGGCGAATCCTCCCCCCCCCCCCCCCCCCCCCCTGGGTCTGGAGTACCTTACCATGCAGCTTCGAGGACTGGGAGACCCTGCTACGCTCTGAGGACCCGGTCAGGCATAAGACCATCACGGCCTGGGCTGCCGACGTCATGGACTGTAGGAAAATATGACCGTGAGTGTAGTAGGGCCGTTCGGGGGCCCCAAGGGCCTGTGTGCCCCAAACTTCTCTGTGTCAATAATATTTTTTACTACTCTCCTTCCGGCGACTTCATCCTTCACCTCCACTTTCAGGCATCTGCATGTGTACGCAACCGCGTTTCTCGCTCTTCATCTTCATACCCTCTCTCCACTCGGATAGCAGTATAGCTGTCATCACACCAAAAGACAGCCGATGTCCGAAACGATATTCGCTTACGGGGCGAGAGAGTTCACGTGACCTGGTGACGTCATCACAACCTGTCCACTGTGACAGGTGGCAATTAAATTAAAATTGGCCTAGAGAGGTTACGTAGTACGTCTATGGTTGGAGTGTCCACATAGGGTTAGGTTGGCACCATCCCTGCTGCGAAACCAAAGAGCTTCCGGATCCACGAGCCAGACATTGCAAACAAGTGGGTCCCCATAGAACTTGAAAACGATTCGCCCCACCTGAAGCGAAAAGGAGTCAGCCTCAAGTCTGCACGGAGGAAATAACTCCCCATAGTACAGGCAAGCGCGGTAACCATTCGCAAATCTCAAGGAAGGGCATACAATGAAGCAACGGTAGAATAAGGAAAGGCACATTCGCAGAAGTTGGTCTACGTCCCGCTCAGTAGAGTCGCCAACATTAATGGACTTCCATCACCAACAAGAGTGGCCACCACAAGTTCTACCATTCCCGATAGAACCCCGATAGGGCACTGGCCGATGGTTCAGAAGAACA